>NW_004949102.1:10978860-11020552 GCF_000317375.1 Microtus ochrogaster | reverse complement strand
TTTTGTTTTTGCTAGGCATATCTTTTTTTATGTATATGTTTGTATTTCTGTGTATCTGTATGTGCACATGTGTGCAGATGCCAAGAGAGCATCAGCTACTTCGGAACAGGAGTTATAGGCAGTCAGGAGCCACCCAAAATGGTCTATGAATTGAACCCCAATCCTGACCTCTGAGCCATTTCTCCAGAACCGACAGGAAGCTTCTGAAAGAGATTGCTAAGGAAGAAAGCCAGCTGGTCACTGCAAATGCAGCAGCCTGGTAGCCTGCGTGCCACTTCTCAGGATGGATCTCACTCAAGAAAACAGTGGAATACACAAGTTTTCGGGAGAAAAGACACTGTGCACATTAGTACTTTATGAATGTTGTGTTTTAAATATATACTATATAAAATGTTACTTATTTATCAAACTAAACACAAATACATATTTCATGATGGAAGGATGGAGGGAATGTTTGAATGAGTGAATGAATGAATGAGTGAGGGAAATGAATGAGTGAATGAAGCTGGCTAAGTAGCTGATTCTGTCCCCTAGGCTTTTTCCTTCATCTTTGGGTTCCACTAAATATGTCCATTACCAGATGCTTGGATATCCCCAAATCCTATTTACAATTCCTGCCCAAATAGAGCAAAGTTACCTTTTTTTTTTTCTCTTAGCATAGGTAAGTTAGGAAAGCATTTAGAAATTGTTACTGGCTACTAACACATTCAGACAAAGATAATGGCACCTTCAGTAACTGCTCATGTGTTCTTGCACTGTCGGGCACAGAGCAATGACCCACAGCCATCTGTCTACCGGGCAGTACTGTTGGTACTATCCCCACCTAGCAACGCACACACAGACTTTCTGGGGTATTCCCACACTAGCTCACATCTACAAAAGAAGTGAAGTGTTGTTGACAAAGAAAACATCATTCAAGGATCCTTATTAAAACATGAGGAAGAATGTCCTCAGAGGCTAAAATTAGACGTCATAAGTGCCCAGATAGGTCTAGCAGGGGCTTCAGAAGTGAAGACTCATCTCTACTCATTTTCTTGATCCTTCCTGGACTTCTTCAGGCTGGGCAGCAGGCCTTTACTCAGGTCATTCCAAGCTCTGGCTTCCAAGGACAGTAGGGACTGTTCCCCCCATGGAGCCTGAAAGTCTCTGTTCTAGTTTCCTTTGTGTTTTGGTGATCAAATATTATTTTCAGAAAAAGTCACTTGGAGGGTTTCCTTCCCTCACAGTGCTGTGAGAAAGTCAATGTAGGAACTCAAAACACGGTCAAGATCAGAGCAAAAATAAGTGCACAGATACTTGCTTGGTTACTACCTAACTCTAGGCTAGGTTTCTCTACTGTTACACCTCCTGGGGCCCAGCCTATAAAATGAATAAAATGATGCCACCCACAATGGTCTGGGTCTTCCTTCATCAATTCACCATCAAGACAGTTGCTCACAGACATGTCCATAAGCCAACCTGGTCTAGAGACGTCTTCGTTAAGATGCTGGGTTGTGCCAAGGTGGCAGGGTCTCCATCTCAAGTTACACACACCAAATTCCAAAGTTACTTCCTCCAGTGAGGAAAGGGGAACTTTGTCCTTGGCCTCATTTTTTTGGTGAACAAGAGAGATTGCAACAGAATGAAACAAATTGTACAGACGTTTTGTTTGTTCATTCATTTGCTTTGTGTTTTTCCAGACAGGGTTTCTTTGTGTATCCTTGGCTGTCTTGGAACAAGGGCTGTAGACCGGGATGGCCTTGGACTCACAGAGATCTGCCTACTTCTGCCTCCCAAGTGCTGGGATTAAAGGCGTGCACCATCACTGCCAGGCTAGACTTCTTTTATGGGTGAATGTATATAAAAATGTACACTCCTAGCTGGAGACATGGCTCAGTGGGAAAAGGTACTGGGTGCCAATCCTGGTAGCCTTACTTCAGGTTGTGGGACCCACATGGCAGAAGAGAACTAACACCTAAAAGTTGTCTTCTGACTTCTGCCATGTATCCTGTGGCATGTACACACACACACACACACACACTAAAATGTAAGCTAAAAAAATACATACATCCCAAATTATACATATAATGGGGAAGTTGTGGGCATTAGAAATGTATTTTCCTAACAAAAAAAAATATAAATAATATAAACGATTTGAGGCTAACCTTACGAATAGTGAAGATGGCCAGATTGTTCTAACAATGGCCTTCCCTGTTGTTTTCCAATAATGAAGAAGGTATGCCCGCGCCCAGCCACGTGCTTCCAGCTTCTGCACACTCAGTGACTTTCTTTGGTGTGTGCTCTCATTCCTTGACAAAAACTTCTGGAAAAAAAATTGATGACTCAAAGTCCTCATTCTGATGAAACTGATGACTCTCGCAACAGCAACAAGACTCCTTTCATGGGTCTTGTTTCCTTTCCAGAGGACGCAAAAGGCCTGCTCGGAAGGCTGAGAGAAGCTGCCTCTGCCCCTGTTCCCACACAGCCTCCACCCCTGGCTCTATATTAACTCTTCCAGTTCTGTGATTACACTAGGAGAAACAACGGGCCTCGGGCTTGTGGAACACCAAGGGGCGGTAGGACAAAGCCCAAGGTCCTTACACCTCTCTGACAATGAGCTGGAGGAAGACAAAGAGGAAAGCCTAGATCTCCCTGGCCCCACCAGTGTTGACAACCATCTGAAACCATCCTCTGTGATCTACCCAGCATTCTCGTTGGAGAATCAGGACAGGGTGCTTTTTGTCTTTGTAAATCTACACGCTCCTTTTGAGCAAAAAAAAGACCTCCATGCCTTAGCAGATCATCCAGTTGTGGGAATATGCCATTGACATTGATCTGGCTTTGGCATCAGCCTTCTGGGCAGTGCTGGCATGCTAGGCACATGAGAAGAGAAAGAGTGGGGACACTAATGGTGGCGATGCATAAGCCAGCAGCCAGAATCGTGACTTACCAAGAATGACACTATCCTACTATCACCAGATTTCCAGCCAGCCGGCCACTGAGACCACCACTCCAAGTTCCTCCTCTGGTACCTTCCCTCATGGATGCTCCAATCTATAAAGTACATATCAAAGTGCGAATTTTATTCTAAAGACCAGGCATCATGAAACAGAAAGTACACATAGCCTTCATGTACACTGTAATAGGGTCCAAAGGTGGACTGGAGGGACCCTGCTTACTGTTATTCTCAGTAAAGACTTGGAGAGCTGCCTTTTCCATCCCTATACCTCTTCTCTCTTCAGGACTAATTGTTCTGTTTCCCAAAGGTGGTAACACTTGCAGGGTGACACGGTTAAGAATTCTTGGGGGTTCTACCAGCACATACAGTCTTTTTCACACCCTCTGATAGAGAGCTACCTTGCCCAATGTCATGTTTCTTCCAATGTGGCCCATATACAATGCACAATGAATTTCATAGTTTGGCAAATTTTATGGTCATCTTGGTACAACCAGAGCCATCTCAATACCATGATAACACCATAGCTTTCAGTACGCCAGTCAAAACTGCATTGGACCTATATGAAAATGGATTCTGCCCGTGCTCACTCCTCTCCAGACCCTTTCACAGGCACTGATGCCAAGCGTCCTCCTGGATTGACATCTTGCATCCTGGATTCATTCTCAACCTATTACCCAGCAAACCTGGAGTGTGAGATCACCCATAACCTAAATCCTTGTATCTCCCTTGGAGACTATAGAGGGCTACAAACTGGTCTCTCCACCTCCTTTCTTATACCCTGCCCCCATGTCTAGGCTACACATGGCATCAAGAATGGTCATTCTATCATGTATGTCAAAACATGGTATTTTCTTGTTAAAATCCTTCCACATTTCTGTTACATTCAGAATAAAACCCAGCCTCAGGCTGGGGCGATAACTCAGTAGGTAAGAACTGGCTGTACAAGCATAAGGACCTGAGTCTGAACCCCATGTAGAAGCCTGACACATAGGACATATGCCTGTGATCCTAGCCCTTGAATAGGAAGTCCACGCTGTTGGGGAGAGAGGCATTCCTTCACAGCCCACTTAAAAATGCCAAGACACCAGAGCTGGGGAGATAGTTCAGCAGGCAAAGCACTTGTCACACAAGCTCAGGGACCTGATTTTGATCCCTAGCACCAACGTAAAAGGACAGCCACCGTGACGTGCACTTGTAATCCCAGCCTATGGAGGTGGAGAGAGGCAGGCTCCTGCCAATGACAAGCCTGCGGGCCTTGCCGAACCAGTGACCTTCGACTCTCAGCGAGACGGAGTGTCTACAAACAAGATGGGTGGCAGCCCCTGAGGATGACATCTGAGGCCAACTCTGCACACCCTTACGCACATGCGCACACAGTGCCAAGATGCGCTAGCACTTGTGAAGTCAAAACCATCTTGGTTTTGCACCTTCTTAGTGGCTGCTAACACTTCTTTTCCCATCCGAAGTCCAGAAACCTCAAATTAGTAGGAAATCCTGTCAGTCTTACCAAGCTGGTCTTCAGTCAGAGCGCAGGGTGTGTGCTGTTTTCCGGTGTAAGGCCTGGTTCCCTGCCCCCTTCTTTGAATCTATTCTCTTGTCACTAAGCGACCTAGGGCTTCTCACTCAGACGGCGTCAGACAACTGAGGTTCTCAGTCACAGATCTATAAGGCGCTAGAGCATTCCAAGGGCTGTAAGTCCTAGGTGTATCTCCCAAGTTCATGTACCCCCAAGTCATCTCTGCTGGACGGGTGATCTGCTTCAGTACGTAAGGCACTTGCCACTAGGCCTGAGCAGCCGGGTTCAGTCTGGACAAACCCTGTGGGAGAAGGAGAGGACCAGCTCCCACAAGGTGTTTTCTAACGTCCACATGTACGCCATCCTCCCTCTTGAAGACAAATGTCTTGGTGAGTGGAATTACAATTTTTAAAGTTTGCTTGGGTCGGTGAAAGGCTCAGGAGGTAAAGGTCCCTGTTGTCAAGACCAACAACCTAAGCTGGATCTGAGAGACTCGTCGATGGAGGGAAGAAAGAATCCGTTCTCATACGTTATCTTCTGACCTCTTGCACACACATCCTGGGACAAGTATGTTGCAATTTTAAGGTTTAGTGTGTTTTTAAGAAGTCGTCTTAGTTGGGGTGTTTCCTTCACCTGATCTTTTCGGAGCTTTCATGGTTAGAAGCTGAAGGGGATAGTTTGGACCCATCAGGTGTCAACTCTTCGTAACATGATAGCCATAAATGATTGCCCAGGAGTAATGATTGCTCAGTGTCAATATCCCGGTCCCTGGCACTTGGTACTTAGCGCCTTTGATGATCTAGCTGGCATGAGGCCAGTGGGGTGTTTTCTGCTTAGAGGGTTGGAGAAATGCCCATACCTTTCCACACTCAAGCTAGCATGGTAGCACAGACTTGTAATTCCAGCACTTGGAGGCTGAGGCAGAAGGATCCCAAGTTCAAAGTCAGTTAGAGCTCCATAGCAAGACTAGGTTCAAAACCAACCAGCCAATTAATTAAAGTCAAAATCAAGATGAATAATGCTGCAATGCAACTTTAAAAATCTATTGCAACAATGATCCAGGCTGAACAAAATACCAAAGTTTCAAGGTAAAGCCATTTATTAACTTCTTAGTTTGGGACAAATTAAATCAACAAAACTCAGTGTATTCTTTCTGCAAATAGAAAAGTATAGGAGTATAGGTAGATGTCTCTGTGAGACGGTTGTGGAGATAATGCCTATGAATCCCCTGTTGCTAAGAGCGATGTAGCAACCATCTTGGATGATCTCATCCATAAGAACTTGCCACAGTCAAGGAGAGCATGACAAAATTCATTTGTTGGTTGGTTCATCCGTTTCTTTTTGTTTTCCTCCCCTATCAGGTAGGAGGAAATGAGATTAACAATTAACTCAATGATGTTTGTCCTCTAAACCTGGCCACAAACGTGAACAAATATTGACACACAGGAGCCAGCTCAGGCCGACCCGTTTCTTATATCTCTGAGTCTCATCTCCTTCAAGGTTGGGGCTAAGGCCCTTCCAGCACCCTGTGTCCTCTCTCTTGCCATGCCCTGTATCCCCACCCTGAACGCCCAAAAGGGTTCTTGTAACAACACTGATGAAGGGTGGGAGTAGAGGGGGAGAGACGTGCCTGCAGATAGGGTGGGAAAGCCACTGTGTGAGATACTTTTCCCATCACTGTGAACGAACATGAGGGAGGAAGGGCTGATTCGGGCTCACAAGGATTTCAGTCTATCAGGTTGGAGAAGGCAGGGTGATGGAGCTCCACCCTATGGGGCAGCAGCTTCTCAAAGGAGCAGAAAACAGCAAGAGAGTTTGCTTTCTGTTGCTGTGATGAATATCATGACCAAAAACAACCTGCGGGAGAAAGGGTTTATGTCAGCTTCTAGGCTACAGTCCATCCTGAAGAGATGCCGGGGGGAGGAACTGAAGCAGTGACCGTGGAAGAACGCCGCCCACCTACTTGTTCCTCTTGGCTGGCTTGCTCAGCCTGCATATATATTATCTAGGACCACCTGCCTGGAGTGGCATGGCCCAGAGTGGACTGGGCCCTTCCACATCAATCATTAATCAAGAAAATGTCCCACAAACATGGCCATAGGTCAATCTGATGGAGGCATTTTCTCAGTTAAGTCCTCTCTGCTCAGAGGACCCTGGAACACACACATATGTATATACACAAGTGGGTAAAAATTATATCTCATAACATAATACATACATATATGTATTTGGGTAAAATATATATATATATATGATATTGTGTTTTGAGATATAATTCTTACTGCGAATCATGCTTTAACAAATTGAAAGTCACTTCTGTAGCAGGTCCTGGGTTATGTAAGGAAGCAAGCTGAGTAAGTCAAGGGAAGCAAATCAGAGCCTCTGTTTCTGCTTGAGCTCCTCCCCTGAACTCCCAAAGTGATGGACCGGGACCGGGACCTGTAAGCCAAATAAACTCTTTCCTCCTCAAGATGGTTTTGGTCAGTTTTTATCACAGCAATAGAAAGCAAACAAGGACACAAGGCCAGTCGATGATAGTGGAAGTGATGTGCGCCATTTCCAGACCCGTACAATTTGTGTGAGACCCTCCCTCCCTTTGGTTCTCTGACAGCAAATTCTGAAGACTTGGGTTGGAACAATAAAAGCAATCATAGGAGACCTTTAGACCATGGGTCCGGAAGCTCACCTTCACCAGCCAGGGTGAGCTGGACGACATGTAGCCTTGGCTGGCTTGTTTATAGCTGCTTGATTGGGGTTTAATTCACACAGATTGTTATTCATCTTTTAAAAGTATGCAATGCAGTAGCTGTTAGTATATTCACGGAGTTCCATCACATTGAAGACAGGACTGTGAGTACTAGCTCATGAAAGTAGTGTTAGACTCTGGGCATCTGTGGGCAGCTAGCAGCTAAAAGCAGGTTGTCCTTAAAAAAAAAAAAACACTTGGGGGCTGGAGAGATGGCTCAGTGGTTAAGAGCATTGCCTGCTCTTCCAAAGGTCCTGAGTTCAATTCCCGGCAACCACATGGTGGCTCACAACCATCTGTAATGAGGTCTGGTGCCCTCTTCTGGGCTGCAGACATACACACAGACAGACTATTGTATACTAAATAAATTAATTAATTAATTAATTAAATTAAAAAAACACTTATAGAATTTACCTTTTCATTCAAGTATATGAGTTTGTGTGTGTGTGTGTGTGTGTGTGTGAGAGAGAGAGAGAGAGAGAGAGAGAGAGAGAGAGAGAGAGAGAAAGAGAGAGAGAGAGAGAGAGAAAAAGAGAGAGAGAGAGACTGTATGTCACATTTGTACAGACACCTGCAGAATCCAGAAGGAGGCATCGGATAGATCCTTGGGAGTTATAATTATAGGCAACTGTAAGTCTCGTGTGGCTTGTGGGAACTGGACTCAGCAGCTCTGGAGAGCAGCAAATGCTCTTAACTGCTGAGTCATCATTCTATCCCTGTGGCTTTGTATTTTGTTGTTGCTTTGTTTTGCTTTAATGTGTTTGGGTGTTTTGCCTGCATGTATGTCTATATACCAAGTGTGTCTGATGCCCTCAGAGGCCAGAATATGGTGTGGAACTGGAGTTGCAGACAGTTGTGAGTCTCTGTGTGGGTCCTGGGAATTGAACCTGGTTCCTCTTGAAGAGCAGCCACGGGCTCTTAACCACTGAGCCGTCTCTCCTGCCCCAGAGGTGGTCTTTTAGTTGCAAAAAGTAACGTGTTTACAAAGGAAATAGTCTGACCACTGATATCTGAATGCCGTTCATTTCTTATGCTTCTTCCTTCCTCCAAAGCAATGTCTCTTCCTCCTGCTTGTCATTAGCTCCTGTTTACTGACTTTGTGTCTACTTTTTTTAGTATCAGCTCAAATACACTCTTCCTCATGTCTACGCTGTCTTCCCATTTAATGGCTGAACTTTATTTCTTGCTAGCATTGGACTTTATATGTGTTGCATTGATTTTTGTATGCACATGTACAGATGTCTGTGTGATATTGGGATGTGATGTGCCCTGGGAATAAAATCGCAGGCAGTACTCACGTCTCTCATGAAAATTCACACCTATACCTACAGTATAGCTTTCTCTCCTCGTCCCCTCCCTCTCTCACTTAAGAGTGTTCTCTTAAGTTAGATTCTCAGGAAATAAGCCCCGTGGTGGGAGTCTATTATCAGAGTGTGTTAGGTTAAACTAGAAAGCTTTAACAGAAAGGTTTACAGAAAGTTTCCCTTTCAGGGCTTTTCTATGGACCTCACGGAGATCCACTCCTCTGCCTCCCAAGTGCTGGAATTAAAGGCCTCCACTACCATGCCTGGCTATATTCTTTAAAGAATTTGATCCATGCACAATACGTTTTGCAAGAATTATAGAGGCAACAGAAGTTACCCAGAGGCTATTGTAATAGTGTGTCTCAACTTTAACACTATGAGGGATAGTAGAAATCCTTGGGTGTATGTCTTTACACATTTGAATAGCCCAGGCAAAAGGCTGAGTTTTAGGCAATCAGACATTATATTTGGTTATTTTTGCAATAACAAAGCTTTTGGTATATAGTGCATTTTCATAACTGGTGGTGACCCTTCTGTGTGTACCACCTGCTGCTAAAGATGCATGCTTTGTTGCAGTGGTAGGACTGTCCTCTTTACCTTGTGAGGCAGGATCTCATAAGCAGCCAGGCTGACCCCAACGTCTCAGTCCTTTTGCCTTAATTTTCTAAATGCCGAGTGAAGAGATGTGGCCTGCAACACAGCGCAGGTGCATGGCTTCACAAGACATCAGCCCTTTGTGCTGGACCCAGGAGGTTCCAGTGGCAGAGCAGTCTGAATGCCAAGAGGGATTTAGCAGAGGGCAAGTGGTTGGCCATGTCGTCTGCTCTCTTACACAAACCAAGTTCCTAGCACTAAACTCAAAATCAAATTCTGCTATTTAGAGAAAACTTACATCAGAATTTCCCCATGCACAAGATTTTTTTTTCTTTTACAAAATTCAAGTGGAAAAATATCTGTTCTTTATAAATTTTCCCCAGGATAAGAGTGGGGGAGTGTCGCTTCTTAAGAGGGCACCGACTGGAAAATCACCAGAATGGGACTATAGAGAGGTGGGTTCCTGACTCATGACTCAGCAGATGCAGCTGCCGAGTTGCATAACCAGGCTGCGACTGAGTATGACCCAGCAGAGGGAACAAGGGATGGAGGAGAGCATCGCCCAGATGAATACTGGAAGAGTACCAAACTTGCCTCAATAGTTCTTGGGGGAAACTTGGACTATTTTAGGAAAAGTCTGTCTTTCTGCCTGGCACAACTGGTCAATTCATTTAGCGCCTCCTTATTTGAGATTGCACTGTGAGAGCGGACTTTTCCTTTTGTGGGGTTCTGCCCATTCACTTTTCTTCCAGAGTTTGGTCACCTTGCTACACGGGAACCTGTCAGCTCAACAATCGTGCTTTCCAGAATCACTTATGTGTTTTGGATCAAGTTTATGAAGGTTTTCAACAGTTGTTAGATTTTGCACCAATACTTGTTGAACCATATTGAGCATGTACAGACCCCGGGGGGTGGTAGGAAGATATACAAAAGGGTGGTGTAAATTTCGTGGTATTCTGCAAAAACGGTTACAAGCATTTTAATCTAAGGGGGAAAAAAGCGCACTTAAACACACCTGAAGCCTATCTGCTTCGTCAGATTGAAAACAAGACGTGTAAGATTTCAGAAAAGTGTCTTTCTGGGATTGGAAAAGACACAAAACATCTTCTGGGCTCTAAAATGAAACCAAAACTTCTTCCCAGTCTCTGTATCTCTAGGTTGCGGGTTATTTTCAGAACAGGCTCATTCTGCCACTACATCAGCAGACAAACACTCTGCCACGTGGGGCGCAGGCAAAGCAGCTGGAGCTTTCCGCGCCGCTAGGACCTAGAAGGGAGAAGCATCCTCGCCGACCCCTCAAGGCCCGCGGCAGCGACCAATGAGAAGGCGCCTTCACTCCGCCTTGCACCAATCGCAGGCGTCCTTTCTGCAGGCCGTTGAGTCTATTTAAAGGTGCGCGCCGGAGCCAGCGCCGCACAGTTGTCCGTTAGGGTGTGTAGCGCGTAGCGGTCATGGCCAGCCATCTGGAGCTCAACAACGGCGCCAAGATGCCCACCCTGGGCCTGGGCACTTGGAAGGTAGGTGCACTGAGGGGCAGAGCCCACCACCCGCGTGGGTGACCCCGAGCGGCCTGCGCTGAACGGGGCTCGAGTGGCGGGGCCTGTCCTGCACATCGGGGCCCGGCCCCGCGTGTGGGGCTCGGGTCTAGCGGCTGGAGGGCGCGTGGGCACCCCAGGTGGAGACACACCCCACCGGGACCCGCCGGACGAGAGGATCAGAACCCGAGCCCCAGGCTTTGTCATCAGGCACCTGTGGCGCCCCAGCCTCACGTGTGGGTTGTCTCCACTTGGCCCCGGATGTTGCTCTCTCGGGAATGAGCCAGTTGGGCCAATGGGCCCGAGATGATTAAATTAGGAGGCGAGAGTTTGCTAGGAACTCGCCTGTTTTTCTGTCGACTTAGGCGCTGGGGATTAATCTGGCTTCCGCATTGCTGGGTGCCACCCACTGATAAAGAAGAGGGCTCGTGGTGGGACAGCCCCCAAAACTCAACCCAGCACAGCAGGGTTGAGAAGAGGGCCTGATACATCAGAGTGAAATTCGGAAGGGGGAAAAAAAAAACAGAACAGATAACTAAAAACTAAAAGCTGTATCTGATTTGATTATGTGGCAACCAAGGAACCAGATTTGGTGGCATTACTGAAGCAGAGAAAAACCCAGTTCTAAAGCTACTTGTAGGGTAGTTTGTCTATGGTATTATATTTGTTACATCCCACCACTGTAACCTGGGTCTTAAAGGAACTTTGAATATGGACCGGGACACTTAGACACAGTGAGGGAAAGAGAAACATGTTGTGAAACAGGACAGAGTCCGTTTATACCCAAATTACAGTTGTGATGGGTAATGAATGTATAGGGCGAGGAAGAAACGGTGTAGACTACCTGTCTCTGAGTGCGTTTCGAGGCAGTAGATCAGCCGGAGTTTCCAGAGGGCCGCACTGGTGACTCTAGTAGAGGTGTCATTGAATTACCACCATGCCAGGTTGAATTCCGTGCATGGGAGTGATGAGAAAGATGGTGTCCCTGCTGCAGCCAGCACAACTGCAGGACACAGCACACACAGGCACCGAAACTACAGGAGACGTTTCGGAAGACCTGACCCACAGTATGAGTAGGGCTCTTCTGCGTTAGTTCTATCCCCTTTTCCCAGAAACCGTGGTCGTAGCTTGAGGACTTGATTTCACAGGCCAGCATTTGGAGATCAAGTCTCAGATACGTAAGGAGGAAAATTGCACAAGTCAGTTGCTGGAGAGCATGCCACAGCTGTTTGTTTAAAATAACAAGTTTACATGTTTAAATCCTTCTAGTCTCTTCACAGATAGTTCCGTCACTTCCCACAGTGCCTGACTTGTAGAATGGATCCTGAAGTCATGTGTTAGGTTAAGGTCAAAAACTATACTGGAGACGAAACTATGTTGAGAACGTGTCCACTTGTGTTTCTGGGGCCAGGTGAGGTTCGTATGGAAGAGTGTGGAGGGAAGATGGAGGAGGCCAGTAGAGACTTGAAGGTTTTCCTTTTTGAAAAAGAATGTCAACCTGCTGCTTGCATATGTGTGCATGTTCCTTGGCAGATAACAAACAATGTAACTATTGGGGCAGTCTCAGGAGAGGGCACGTGGATGCAGTTTCTTGTTGCCGCGGAAACGTGTCAGTGGTCCTGTAGTACCCTACAGACCAGCAGCAGGACTTTGGTAGTCTGTGATCCACTCTCCCTTAGGGCCTTCATAACCCCCACCCACACACACACCCTTTTCCCTCAGGGATGAGGATTTCAGGCAGCTGGGAGACATTCTTACTTAAATGGAGTTTCTTCCTGGCTGACTTGCCTTTCCCACTGGATAGTAAGTACACCCATAGGATTGTGTGGCCAGGAGGCCTTTAACACAGCTAACCTGATACAGACCAGCGTCCTGTGACTGATAATGTTTTGACCTAGCTGAAAGTCTTTGTAAGGACATGGCCATTGTCTCTGCCCCGTGTTGACTAGGAACGCTGCCAGAAATGGAGAGACTTTTTCCAGTTAATGCTCTCTGGGCCTCCCAACCATGAGTGTCTTGAGATTTTTTGACCTAATTGTTCCCCAGCAAGATCTTGGTATCAAGTCCGATTTTTGCCTCTTTGGGGTACTACCTGTTCCTAGAAGAAAAATATGCAGGAGTTGTCCTGCCGCTTCCTGAGCTTCCACTGACAGTCCTGGGGCCAGGGAGAAGAGCTGTGGTCTTCGAAATAGGAGTTTGGTTTCCTGCCAGTGACCAGGCTATGCACCTCAACCTTTCCATCTTCAAGATCAAAAATAGTCAAATAAATCCTGCCTAAGTAGGGCCACTCCTGGATCCACATCTCTCCTGGGTGGAGCTGTGTCTCAAAATCAGGACAGATGGACTGATTTGTTACAGTAGAGCGCGTTTTATTAGTGCTGGTGCTAAACCAGGCTCCAGGCATGATAAGGCTGGGGAGGGAGTCCTTCTTGAGGTTTCGGTCTTTATCTCTTGGAATTGCTGTTTGTGGTACTGAGCTGGAAGATAAACATACAGCATCAAAACAAGGGAGGCTGGTGTCTCTGACTCCTACAGTGGAAAGTGCTTCTGTGGTGACTGTGGGTAGGGCATGAAGGTGGTGCCTTGCTCATTCTGTGGGTTTTCTCTCAGAGACTTGCGAGTGTGGCAGATGTAAGCCTGCTTACTAACTTGCCAGGAGTCTGGGTTTGGGGATGGACACCTCTGGGAGCAGGCTTTCCCTTGACCTTTTGGACTTCCAGTCTTTATCCGTCATTGTCTTCCAGTGAAAACGTCGCACAGACTTTTCTGTGGACTTTAGTTTGGTGCCAGTTAACCTGCAGTCTTGGTTAATGTAGTCTGCTCTCAAGCGCTGAGGGACAGAAAAATCAAGTTAACCGGAAGCAGAAAACAAGCACAGAAGTCACGTTCGGGGTGGGAGCTCACTGGCTATACCCACGACAGCACTAGATGCTCACCTGGCGTTCCATCAGGAGTTATAAAGTAAGGTCACCAGGATTCAGCCACTCTTGGCCCCGTTGTTCCAGGGAGTTGTAGGCCCCCATTCTCCCAGCAAAGATCGCTAGCTGAGGGGGGTCCTCTTAGCATGTCAGTGCAGGCCCCGAGACGGAGTCCTCAAAGCCTGTCTCAAATTGTGTTTATGCTTGGTGGCTGTGGCAGATGTTTGGCTTTGCTCATCCCGGGACCTTGTGCCCCGCACTCTGTCCAGAGCCAGGTGCTGCCGGCCCTAAGCACGCTCACTACAAGGCACACAGAAGAGGGAGCCAATGAAAGCGCATAAATCCTGGCAGAAGTTCAGCATGTGCCGTGAGGCAGAGCCCCAGTTCACCAGGCCCCCTTACGCTATCTTTCCCAGGCAGAGATGTGCTTGCCCCTCGCAGCTAATATCAGCGACAGCTATGTCTGGGTGCCCCAGAGAGCCCGTGGTAGGGGAGTCCTCGCCTGCGTATGCTGAAACAGTTCCTTCGACCATCGAAGGAGAAGCCTTAGGTCCCCTCTGAGGTTCCTCAGGGAAACCAGAGTTTGCTCAACCGTCTAATGAGGTAGCTCACACCTCGGAATGGCACGGCCCCTCCACCAGGCAGCCTCCTCCCCTGCTGGCTGAGGAGCAAGCGCCCCTGCCAACAGGTGCCGGTGATGGACTTGATCTGGCGTTCCATAGTTTCTCCCAGACTGTTTTGTTCACAGGGCTCCAGACAAAGTAGATGTTGGCAGCTGCTGGCGGCCCTGGGGAGTTTTTCTTTTCGTTTGCTTCTGCCCCTACTCTCCGAAGGAATGTGCTGTGTTCATCAGCAGTGCCCCGCAGTATCTTGTTCGGTTCTCTGGCCTAGGCAGGAGCCAGGAGCTAGGGAATGTCGCTGTGCAGTCTGGGGGCTGGGGAAGCTCCGGGCCATGCAGGCCTGTCCTCTGCCTTACTGGCCAGGCTTCCCACGTTTGTTCTGTAACTCTGGTGGTAATTTTCCAAAGCTTCTGTCTTCTTTTCCACTGACTTCTGTCTGCTAACACCTCCGAGGGGTCATCTGTGTCCACCTCCTAGACTGGTTTCTCATTCACCTAGTCAGCAGCAGTTGAGCTCTTGCTGTATGCTAAATATCTTTAACTGTTGAAATGAAATGGCGCTCTTCATTACCTGAGATTTCAGCTAGTGGGGATTGTTTGTTGTTGTTGTTTATTTGTTTGTTTGAGACGTGGCCTCATTGTGTGGCCCAGTCTGGCCTCAACCTCACAACTCCCAAGCCTCTCCCTCCAGAGTGATGCGATCATACATACAACTGGCTTCGAGCAATCTGTGCTGCTGGCAAGTGGCTATCAGGCTCTGCTAAGGTGAAAGAATGCGCCATTACACCTTGGTCCCCTGTCTGGGGGCTGACTGTGGAATGCTATCACACAGATGTAATGGCAGAACAAGATCCTGATCCAAGACCGCTGTTGTTCCTTGGCTTTGTGCAAACTCTGCAAGGTTTTGTTTTGAATTTTATGGCTTATATTCCTTCCTTTCCAGTCCCCTCCTGGCCAGGTGACCGAGGCCGTGAAGGTTGCCATTGACCTTGGGTACCGCCACATTGACTGTGCCCAGGTGTACCAGAATGAGAAGGAGGTGGGAGTGGCCCTCCAGGAGAAGCTCAAGGAGCAGGTGGTGAAGCGCCAGGATCTCTTCATCGTCAGCAAGGTACCGACCTGCCAGGATCCTGGGGCCCGAGTCACACTCAGCCAGGGGACCTGACTGCCAGTCGGGTTCACTTAACCATGATGGCAGTTAGCTCTGGGTAGGTGATTCGTCCAGGTCCAGCTCAAGCCCACAGGGGACCTGGTGCTTGTTCACCTATAGATCTCTTTGTTGGACCTATAGATTAGAGAGCCCTGTGCTGATGAGACTGCTTGAGGTGACTCTTTCTTTTTAAGGAGCTTCTTCAGGGGCAGAACTTAGTTCCCATTTACAGACTGGGTTTCACTGCTGGCCTGTAGAGGCCGTAGGTACACAAAAGAGCCCAGAATGGAGGGTGTGGCTGGTTCCATGAAGATCAGCTTGGCAGGAAAGTAGACCTAGAACGTGTTTAGCACCTCTGCTTCTATAGTTGGCCTGTCCATTCCATAGTTATGCCTTGTTTGGTCTTTGTGAGGTGCCCTTGGCCTGACCATCCCACATTTCCTTTGGAAAGTTGGGGTCCCCAATATGAACTGGGAGCTCTCCAGCCACTGCTAATGGCAGTGTTATGGGGAGAGGAGGTGTGTCCTCTGCCTTGGAGCTGTGTGGCTTCCATCTGGGAAGCGGCATTTGTGCAGTGGGGATGAGATATATCTTTGCTGGCTCCAGCTGTGGTGCACGTTCCACGACAAGAGCATGGTGAAAGGAGCCTGCCAGAAGACGCTCAGCGACCTGCAGCTGGACTACTTGGATCTCTACCTGATTCACTGGCCAACAGGCTTCAAGGTAAGAGGCACGGCTGGGATTGAGTCCTTGTGACTTAGATTCCATGTTATCTTCCTTATTAGCACATTGGAGGTGGTTGATTCTTCTTGTCTCTGCTGCTAGAGGTGTGGGCCTCGAACCGGCATCAGTGTCATCACCCACAATGTATTAGAACCAGCCTCATGCCTCTCCCACCATCCGGACCACTGGTGACTCAGATGCACCTTTGGAGTTTGGAAGCACCACTATTTTCACTCGGTGCTTCTAGAATTTAGTCCTGGTGATGAATATGGCCACTCTGGCTCCTGTTGCCCTCTTGCCCTCGGCTGTAGGTGCAGGTGCAATGCGCCCTCTGCTGCCCACCCCTCTCCAGGCTTGTACACACATTGCTCACGCATAGGAGTCTGTACCTCCATCCAGGTCGTTCTCATTTGTGTAAACACATGCTTACGACCTGGGTCTCTGCACCGCAGAACTCAGAATCACTACATTTTCTGCCTCTAGCCCCTGGCTTGTTTTTCTGCATGGTTACCCAGATTGAAAGCTTGTGGGTTTTATCCTCCAGCTATTTTAGCTCACTGTGGTCTCTTGGGGCCTGAGGGACTTAATTTTCACCCTTTGTTTTTTGTATGACAAGCCAGCAGGGACTGTGATAACAGGGTGATAGTGTTAGGGCCTGAGAGACAGCTGAGACACACCCTGAGTTTCCCAGCTTTGAGCACCTTCCTTTCTACTGTACTCTTCCCCTTGGCAGAATGAATCTCAGACTTGGGCGTGTCCGAATCTCCATCTGACTGCCCCAGCTCCAGTCCCGACAAGGACTTCCATCAGGGTCACCTTCTGGTTTCTTTTCATCCTGGCTGCGAGATCTGCCTCTCACCGTCTTCCTCTGTGTTTATAATGCTACAAGATTAAAACAGGTCTGCAAAGAACTGTTACTGATCATTTTGTATATGTGTGTTTTTATTGTTAATGACAGCCTGGGCCTGATTATTTCCCACTGGATGCATCAGGAAATGTGATTCCCAGTGACACCGATTTTGTGGACACTTGGACGGTAAGATGACTCTGGCTGAGACCCTTTCTTATTTATTGCTGGTGTCCTGTTGTTGCATGTGAGCCAGTTGTGAGCTGTCTGCTCTGCCGCCTTTTACCATGTATAAATCATCCTGTCTCCATGGTTATCTATTTCGTCTCCTGAAAGCCCGTCCGGCTTTCGTGCCCTTCTCAGCTTCTGAAAGGCTAAGGTGCTGGCTATGAATGGGGAGGGCATGGACACAGACATGCTTCTCGTCCTTGTTTTTTGGGGGGATCCATTTAGTACCCAAATAGCTGTCTCTTCCTTTTAGGCCATGGAACAGCTGGTGGATGAAGGTTTGGTGAAATCGATTGGTGTCTCCAACTTCAACCCTCTTCAGATTGAGAGGATCTTAAACAAACCTGGCTTAAAATACAAGCCTGCAGTTAATCAGGTGAGCCTCCCCCAGGGAGGATGCTGACATGCTATTTTATCAGCTAGTCCTAGCTCTTACCTATTGGTCCACATCACCCAGGACATCCTGAGATCTGATTTACCACTACAGACAGGCACATCTGGGAGTGGAAGGTTTATGGAGATAGGATTTGAGGCTTAGCCAGCAAAAACGTGGCTTCTGATATGAGCAGTGGGTAGCTAGCGAGATCTGCGGGCCCTTATCAGTTGGTAAGTGGCCAAGGCTTATGGCTGTAGAGCACTGGTAACAAAATCATTGTTCTTAATGTGAAGGCCACCAGCTGGGAAATGTAGGGAGTTGTTACAGCCTGTCTGGGAGGCAGACATTTCCATGTGGGGAGAGACGGGACTTTTAGCTTTTGTGCCCACTGCTACAATCAACCCTCCTGTTTATGTTGCAGATCGAGTGTCACCCGTACCTAACTCAAGAGAAGCTGATTGAATACTGCCATTCCAAAGGCATCGTGGTGACTGCATACAGTCCCCTTGGCTCTCCTGACAGGCCCTGGTGAGCATCCATGGGGTGCCTGTTGTAAATCAGAATGACTAAAAGGAATGACTTGATATCCCAGAGAGGACGTGTGTGCTGCCATGCAGACCTTCTCTGGGGCCACTGGGCTTCCTGGGAGGTTGATGTTTCAAGGAGCAAGATGAACACTCTCTTACAAAGGTCAGCAGGTGGATCACGACCCAGCTTTAGTTCAGGAGCTTGGCCAACCACCCAGAACTCGGGGAGGGTCAGGGCTGGGATGGCCAGCTGCCTTTAGTGGCAGTGGTGACAATTATTAACCTCACTGTCTGTTCCAGGGCCAAGCCCGAAGACCCTTCTCTCCTGGAGGATCCCAGGATTAAGGAAATTGCATCCAAGTACAATAAAACTACAGCCCAGGTATGGCCATTTCCAGCTACTCAAGACTGTTGCCTGAACTGCGCTCCTGTTGGTCCCTGCTAGTCAGGAGCGGAGGGAGCTGACTCCATAAAGCCCTCTCTGGAAGTATGGTTTGTTTGGAGTCCTAGAATACAATGTGAAGAGATCTGAGCTTTCAAAGATTAATCGCCATGTAGTCTGGGAATGATAGTTTCTGTCTCTGCTGCCTTTATAGAGAGCCTGGACATTGACACAGTATTTACTAGTATTTATGAAAGCTCATCCCTTTACAAATAGAAGAGCTCTTACTACCTGCAGTGTGGGAGACGTTCTCTTCCTCCCGTGGGCCCTGTGGATCGTGCAGTGATTACTGTGGCCTTGTGATATGCCTGAGCTGTCAGAGCAGGACTCTAGAGTGCCACTAGATGTCTCTGAACCTCTCTACCTGTGCAGTTGTAGACTGAGATAGCACACTGCCTGGGGTGTGTCCACAGGTGCTGATCCGCCTCCCCATACAAAGGAACTTGGTGGTGATCCCCAAGTCTGTGACTCCAGCACGAATTGCTGAGAACCTGAAGGTAAGATCCCAGCTGGCAGACCCAGCTTCCCTCCGTGATATGGGGGGTGGGGCTCAAGTTCCTCTTCCTTCCCCAGCTGTGATTCTGAGCAAGTCATTTGACTGCACTCAAATAAAATAATCCCTATTTTGAGAGCTATTGTGAAGCTCAAGTCCTTGTGGCGCACATAGCACTTGACACCGTGCCTGCTTCTGCAGTAAGTGCTCCGTGAAGTCGCTACACTAACTATAAGATGCCTAAGTAGTCATGAACAGAACAGGGCTTGGGAATATCTGGGCACCAGCAGTGTGGCATTCAGAACACCACCACCCACGCCTTCCGCAACAGCTCAGGCTACCAGGTGAGAGGGCAAGCTGGGGAAAGAGCTATTTCAGGACAGTCCTGGTATCCCATGAACCTCTGTTCTCTCTAAGCAAAGGGACGCTCTGCTGAGGTCTGGCTCAAAGTGTGGCACCACCAAGGAAGTGTAGCTCTTTAGCGGTCAGCCCCAGGTAGTCCCCCATAGGCCACGGTTAGGGTGCTTCTGATGACATAACCAGCAACTAGTCAATACTTCCAAGACCATGCCACTTACTGTGCAAATATGTGGGAAGAAAGGCTTGTCTTGTTAGAAATGGGCTAATCACTCATCTCATATTCTGCAGTATTAGGAAAGAAGTGGTAGATGACAAATCTTCAAATACTGACCTAGTGTTTTTTCATCTTCTTTTTTTTAATCTTACTGTGCATTCTTTGCACAATTTTCCATGGCTGTAGTCACAAGAGTGTGTAGCAGAGTCTTGTTGTTCACTTTCCTGTGGAGAGCAATTAACAGTCTTCTTGAAGTTCATCTTCTCTCCTGCCATCTGCACTCCAGGCAGTGGGAGCCGCCTGGAACTTGATGGTGTTGGTCTGCTCTCACCACAGGGCTCATGGCTTTTCTTCCTCTCATGTTTGTGTGTAAGGTCTTTGACTTCGAGCTGAGCAAGGAGGATGTGGCCACTCTACTCAGCTACAACCGGAACTGGAGGGTGTGTGCCTTGATGAGGTGAGTGAGTCTCGGGGTGACGACTGTCTGATATCACCTAGTAATGTAGAGTAAGCAGAATCTCTCCAGGCCCCAAGCAGGGGCTCTATGTGCAGCCCACCCTGCTTTCACACAGACCGTGTCTCTCATCCATGCAGAGCAGGAAGCAATGCAGAAAGCCAGGGGAGGTAGCTGCCCGAAGCCCTGCCCAGTGTCTCTTCCTCCTGCTAGAGCACAGTTGGTCCAACTTGGACATTTTAGTTGCTTTTCTGAACTCCGGGGATCCCAGAGGCTCAACTGATGCCTACCTTCCTAGAATAATTTGCATGTGACTTTTTGATAGGAAGACCCTGGCGCTGGGCTCAGGATAGCCCTAATACCGAAAAGCCCCATGGTCTAGAATGCCATTCAGTCACCAAGGGCCCTTCAGATTCACCTTTGCTGGTTTCTTGTCTTCCCTCTGAAATGGGGTTTGGACTCCCAAATCCCTGGGGACATGCTTAAAGCTAAGAAACAATCTCTTGGGGAGCTCCAGACCCACACTGATATCTCAGTGCTGAAAAGCACTGGCTGCTCTTCCAGAGGTTGTGAGTTCAATTCCCAGCAACCATGTGGTGGCTCACAACTGTCTATAGTGGGATCTGATACCCTCTTCTGGCATAAAGTTGAACATGCAGATAGAGCACTCATACACATAAAATAAATAAATAAATCTTAAAAAAAAAATTAAGCAACCTCTATGCCCCCAATGGCCATAATGCTGCTTTCCCTTCCTAGCTGTGATTCTTGCTTACATTCTCTTACTCTTGCTCTCTCTTGCCTTCTGCATTGCTCAGGGTTTACTTGGTGACTGGGTCCTCTACCACCATGTGTGCCTTAGGCAGTAACATGTGTGATTCAGGCTGAGATTGCCAGCATGCATGTTGCTATCACAGGGACTTCAGGTTCTAAATAGGCCATAAACAGAGCCAGTCCAGAAGTCCCAGCCAGGACCCTTCCTAATATATTAATGACACTTAACCTTTTAACATGAAGATCATTTTGGTTTTGCTTGTTTGCTTGCTTGCTTTGGATCTAATGGGCAAGAGCGAAGTAGATCTCCTGTCTGTGGCATTTGCTCAGTTCTTAGAACCTGTAGTCATCATTCAGTCTTGCACCCTTGCCACTGTGATGTTTACATTGACTCTTTGGGGATGGACAAACCATGGTCTTTCTAACTGACCCCTCCATCTCTATTCGCCTCTCTTGCACTTTGCACCACTAGTCTAGAAACATCTGTGCATCAGCAATACTGAGTGGGCATGGATTGGGGTTGGGGTAGGGAGGAAGAGGCTGGCTTTAATGTTGTCAGACATCCCAGGAAGCTTTTTCTAACTGCCCATATGCCAACCCTCCCATTGACACACACTGTTACAGTGAGCCTGTCCTGCTGGTGGGTCAGGAGAGCTGTGTGGTCTGAGTGTTCGGGGAGGGTAGTGTATTCTTGGCCTGGCTCACTCTTGACCTCTGATGTTTATCACAGTAGAGCTGCATTAGGGGTCTGGGAAGAAATGAAGCCAACAATGAATGTCCTTTTGCTTAGAGCAGCGCTTCTCAACCTGTGGGCCTAATGACCCTTTCACAGCGGTTGCATATCAGATATCCTGTGTATCAGATATTTACATTATGAGTCATAACAGCAAAATTACAGTTACGAAGTAGCAATTAACTTTATGGCTAGGGGCTCACCACAACATGAGGAACTATATTAAAGGGCCGCAGCATTAGGAAGGTTGAGAACCACTGGCTTAGACATTAATAGAAGGAAAGGGCTTCAGACTTAATGAAAACACGAGCTTCTTCTGAGGAGTAACATAATAACCTTTCTTCACATTCTGTTTACCCTCCTGCCCTTTCAACTCCAGAGAGCAGGAGACAGCTGGGATTTGTCTCTGGTTTTCATTGCAGAACTTACTGGATTTATTTTTTCATGTGCATGTGTGTGCGTGTCACACACACGTGTGCAGGCTTTGACAGTTTTCCCAGTGCTCTTGCCATTTTGTTCCTAGTATACGGCATTGGCCCTACCAAATAGACTGTGAGCCTTGGCTACTACATGCCAGCCCCTCCCCTGTTTCCTGCAGCAAATCCCTAGCCACTGTTTGGTGCTTATTTTTGTTCCAGATGGCAAGGAAGTGCCCTCACCTCTCTCCTGAGAGCCGCTGCTGTTCTACTTGCCCTTTGGGATTCAGCATTACACAGCTTTTTAAATCCTTCCGCTGTCTCATTATCTCTGCTCTTTTTGTCCTGTGTCGATATGATGCTGTATGCTCCTGCTAGCTAGTCTGAGTTGCTAGGAGGCAAGAATCAGGTCTTGCTGCCCAGTGTGCCCCCACCCCTAGTGCTGGGTGCAGTTCTTCACATGCATGCCAGTTCATGACATCATGAGACAGGAGGAGCCTAAAGGCTGAGCAGCTCTCCCTGCTGTATGTGTGTGATCAGAAGAGGCTTCAGACTGGCTTGCTTGACCAGACATGATTTCTCTGTAGGTGACTTATTATAGTCAAAGACTTTTCTCTGAGAGTTGGTAGGATAGTTGGGTGTATTAAGGCATTTGGAACCAATACTGATGAAGAGAGTTCCATCCCCAGGACCCACGTGGTAGGAGAGAGCTGACTCACAAGTTGTCCTTTGACCCCCAGCGTGTGTCCTGTAGCATGCACATCCCCACACATACACACAGTAAGTGAGTGCAGTTTATGGAAGCGGCTGAGTTGTAAGGCGCATGTGTTCTTTTCTGACAGCTGTGCTAAACACAAGGATTACCCGTTCCATGCCGAAGTGTGAAGCTGTGGATGCCTGCTCTCCCCCAGCGACTTGTGCCTGTTCTTCCCGCTTCATCTGTCCTTGCAGGTGCAGTGTGGCCTGTGTCCCTGCACTGGGTGAAACCTTGAGGTTCAGACAACGAGGGTCTGTTAGTCTGACATAGGCCCTGGAGAGCATTCTCAATAGCTGACGGGTTTCCTTCAGCCGTTCTTACACCTCCCACCCCCACCCCCCCACCAGAACGTTTAACACAAGAACCCTTTCCAACCAAAGAGAAGCAAGATTTATAGTCCAAGTAGTGCCACTAACAGTTAAGTGCTCAGAGCTGTAGTCCTTTCGGTCAGACTTCTTGCCTCAAATAAAAACTGCTTTTGTGAATTTGGTGGTGTTCCGTTTTATTCTTATTCTGCGGAACGCTAGGCCGCGTTTGCTGCACTCCCGGCCTGCCCTCCCCGAGTACCCAAGCACAGGCTGATGAGCTGTGAACAAAATGAGGACCCTTATGCTAACATTTGACACTTAGTGTTGGGGGTGGGACGCATCCTGGGCTACATCCTGGTGACATGGTGAACTTAAACAGAGGGTGTCAGGACCTTGCCTCTGAAGACTGAGCAGTCTGGCCAGGTCATACCAGGGATCTTGAGAGTTTACAAGATTCTGGGCAATTGTCGCTGTAGCCAGGGCTATCTGCTAGGACATAAAGCTCCTTGATGTCACATATTACTTAGGTGGCCCTCCTCTCTATGAATGTCAAAATCAAAAGGCAGCTCTACCTGAGCAAAACAAGGCTTTCTGTGGAGCCCCGCGTCTAGACAGGGGAGAAAGGTACAAGAGCTGACATCTGCTGGATATGGTGGACACTCTGAGGTTATGGAGTAGGTTTTGGGCCTCTCATGCTCTTGCTGGCTTCTATGGTGACGTCTCCTCATCCAGGATTCAGCTGACACAAGGCAGAGAGAGAGGTCACACTGTGACCTGAGGCTTCAAAGCTGATGGCTTTGTTCTGGCTTAGTTTGCTGAATGACCCAAATGCAAATGCCCAGTGACTGTCTTATGTGTTACTGGCATTTATGAAACTCCTGAAGGTGAGTTGGGCTCCAGTGGTTGCCAGGCCTCTCCAGAGGAGGAACTAGAACTAATTCCGTACCTCAAAATATGAGCTCCTCCTGCACAGGCTGTTGGATGGCCCTGCTTCTAGCACCCAGGGGTCCATCTGGGTCCAACTTGCTGGAGTAGGCAGGTTCCACCTTCTCTCTAAATGGCAGTGTTACATCCCACCTGTAGTGTAACAGGACAGATTATTACCCGGCTAATCTCCATCCCTAACTCTCCGGGTAGTTAAGAATTGGCCAGAAGACACTGGAGAACATAGGGACAATCACTGGGAAGAGAGTTAAAACTAAAAGCACTGTCAGTAAGTGAAAATGAGGCCAAACCCCCAGTGTATTTCAGACTCCAGGATTCTTCAAGGCCAACGATTCTGTAACTGTGTTCTTTGAACTACAATTCCACTCATTCTGACTGGCAAGTTATGTAATCGGCCTTTGTCTCCTCGGTCTAGAAAATGCTTATAGTGAACATAAGGATTAAATGATGTCATGAATATTAAACCCCTTTAAACATCAGGCACATAGCTATCCAAACATGGCATCCAGGCCAGGGACATGGTTCAACAGGTCAGGGTGTTTGCTGCTGAGCTTGATAGCTTGAATTTGATCCCTGGGACATACATGGTGGAAGGAAAGAACTGACTCCCACAAATTATCCTCTGACCTCCATATGCATGCACAGACACACACGCAAAAATTAATAAAACACGTCAGTCATTACTCCTGATATTCATATCAATTATCATAACCAAGCACGACAGGAACCCACGGTTCCTTTACAACTCTCAAATGGTACCCAGGAATGTAGCTATGCCTAGCAAGGGCTCGTTTCTCTGTAGAAACAGCCTCGTATCTGTGGTGCTGAGCTCTGCCAAACACACCCACAGGAAGGGACAGCTCCTGATAAACTGTTTTTCATCTCTAGGGTTTTATTCAATAACTCAGGGAATGAGTGCTGAAGAAAATGCTGCCTATGATGTTTTTTCATAAGGGTTGTTTCATAAAAGTAGCTGAGTGCAGCCATAGGATGTAAGAGAGAGTAGAATTAGAACACCCCATCTGGTATTTCTCCAAACCATTGTTTTCAGTTTCACTTTTTGGCAGCAGACTTTATTCTGAAAAATTCTGCCTGGACCTCCAATGTATAAACTGCAGATAAAGGCTAAACTGTTGTTGTTCAAGTCAGGGAAGAACCTGGGTGTGGAGCCAGCAGCAAGCATCCTTTTCCAAAGCCTCACCACCACCACCACCACCACCACCCGGGAGGGCCCTGTAACACGGTTTCCCACAAATATAAACTCTTGTTTCACAGAGTTGCCGGTATCTGGAATTCCAGGTAGATCTACAGCAGAGTCTGTCATTTGTCAAGTGTATCTGAGGATATGGTTGTGAGACTCTAGCCTGGCATCAAATTTTAAGTGGTACTCAACTTGAGTGATGTCAGTGCTGGGCACAGGCAAGGCCCTTACTTGCTCACTACCTGTACCTCTTCCCAAAGCTCCTGGAATGTCCCCACATCATGGCTGACTCTCTGAACAAGTGACCTCAACATAACCCGGGAGCCCCAATGCCCTTCATGATTCCTATCATCCAGAGGTTATACAGTACCATCTCCACACTATCTTACAGGTCAGCCAGCCCCGTGTACTGGGGACACTGCGAGACAACCAAAATTTGCAACCTGAAAAGTACGTATTGCTTAGAGGGCACTCAGAAGCAATGCACGGTGTTTAAAAATATGTTCAGATTAGAACCAACCAAAACACAAACAGAATCCCTGAGAGGTGGCTAACTGCAACTCACTAGCAGTCTAATGTAAAATGGGCCCAGAACCCAGGACTCTCGATTTTTGCCTACTACATTGCATCATATTATGATATTAGATTAAAATAAAATTACAGAGGCTGGAGAGATGGATCAGCCATAAGGAGCATGTTCTGCTCTTTCAGAAGACCTGAGTTCAGTTTCCGGTTCCCTATCAGGTGGCTCTCAACTGCTTGTAACTCCAGGTCCAGGAGATCTGAAGCTTCTGGCCTCCATGGGCGTCTGCATTCATGTGCACATACCCATGTGCAGACACTTGATTTAAAGTAATAAATATAAATCCTTAAAATTATAGTAGATTATACATGTGGGAAATGTTATTATAAGTAATCAAGGTTGTCATCTACAGTGACAGGTCCTGTTGATGAACTTAACCTGGTAGGGTGAGACTCACTTAGTGGCCTCGTCAGGGTTACTGTCGCTGTCATGAAACACTATGACCAAAGCAACTTGGGGAGGAAAGGTTTTATTTGGTTTACTCTTCCACATCACTGTTTATCATGGAAGGAAGGCAGGACAGAGATCTAGAAACGAGCTGATGGAGAAGTCGTGGAAAAGTACTACTTACTAGTTTGTTCCTTATGGCATGATCAGCTTGCTTGCTTATAGAATCTAGGACCATCACCCCAAGGATGGGACCACTCACAGCGGGCTTGGCCCTTCTCCATCAATCACTAATGAAGAAAATCTCTGTAGTTCTGCCTACAGCCTGATCCTATGGAGGAATTTTCTCAATTGAGGCTCCCTTTGATGACTCCACCTTGCATCAGATTGACATAAAACTAGTAAACACAATCTATTTTTTTCCTCCAAACAACCCTAATGATTGTTAAAAAAAACCAAAACAGACAAATAGCAATGGGGATACTCTATAAAACATATGACCAGTTCCTTCAAAGCTGTCAAAGTCATCAAAACAAAAAAGAGCTGTGAACAGCCTAAGGAGACACACTGACTAAACATAGACGAGATCCTCAGATGGGAAATGAGCATCAGGTGAAAACTGGAGCACTCTGAATCCATAGACCTCAGCTAATGAGCTCGTCGATATTTGTGGTAGGAGGCTGCTCATTTGTTCCCGGCTGCTTAGACCTGAAATAATCACACAGAAACTATATTATTTGCAAGACTGTTTGGCCAATAGCTTAAGCATACTTCTAACTCTTATACCTAAAATTAACCCATTTTGTATTGCCATGTGGCTGGGACTTACCGGCAAGGTATGTCTCCTGTGGGGCTACATGGCTTCTCGTGACTCTGCTTTCTTTCTCCCAGCATTCAGTTTAGTTTTCCCTGCCTACCTCTATTCTGCCCTATCACAGGCCAAGGCAGCTTCTTTATTCATTAACCAATAAAAGCGACACATATACAGAAGGACTTCCCACACCAGATATTGGCTCACTAGTTAACTCAAGTCAGTTGTTAATTTCAGGAAAGTAGGTGTGAGGTATTTGACGACTGGCTACATTGTCTTCACAGTTTTTCTATAAATTCTAACATAGGATGCCTCATAAGGGAAAACTTTAAAAACAGTTAAGAAAGTGGGCACTGCTAGCAAAAGAACTGAACACTCATCTGCTTTAAGGGGAGTCATATACATCCCTTACATTAAGCAGATAAAATTATTGTGAGTGCAGAACTGAATGGCATCTTTACCTGCCCTATTGTTGGATGGCACATTTCTGTGTATAGAAAACAGGTTTATGAAAATCAGGCCAAAATACCTTGACATATTGCCAAATATTGATAGTACATTTATATTCTCTGACCACCTTTATGCAAACCTATAAAGTTGTAACAAAATTATCCAGAAACTGTCTCCTATGACTCTAAATGCATTTGGAAAATTTCAAACAAATATACAAGAATTAGAGCTGACAGTAAATACTAGCAATGGTGCCTACTCATTACTTATGACCTCCATATATGCTAATACTCACTAAACCCCCTAATTGTGATATAAAGTTTTTATCCCATTTGCAGATGAAGCTGTGGGGTTTATCAATACATGATAAACTACCGACCCAAAGTCACATATATATTGTGGAGCTGAGATTTCCAGATAGCTATCTGGCTTCTAAGCTAACTCTAACTCCTCAGACTAGCTCCTAATATAAAGTAGAAAACACATGCAAAAGTATAAATGATCTGTTATAACCTTTGCTGTGCAGACAATGGGAAACTCATAGTCTCATATCCATGAATGAGGCGGAATGATTGCTTTACAGTCTTTTCGTAAATTGAATATCCATGCTAAGGACACAGCTCAGTGGTACTTAGCTCAGGCTAGCTCAGGCCTAGCACGTGAAAAGCCCTGGTTTAATCTCCAGCATCCCTCAAAATTCCATAATCAATAACTTTATAGAAGTATGCAACATTTCAGGTATAGACAATGACAGTCTTGTGCAAATTCTTTCAGGAAACACTGTTCTACTTTCATTTCTGTTGTCGTTACAAAATATTCTAACAGAAAAGAACTTCAAGAAGAACAGGGTGTTTGCAATCTCAGAATACAGTCCAGCGTTGTATCATTGTGGGGAAGCCAAGGGACAAACTTTAAACAGCCAGTAACATTACATCCATAACCAAGCAGTTGAGAAGTAAATGCATATATGCTTGCTTGCTGGCTGGCTGCTCAGCTCCGTCTCTCTACATGTCAGGATCCCCTGCCTAGGAAATGGTGTTGCCCACAGTAGGATGGGTCTCCCCACATCAGTTAACAATCAAGGCAATCCCCCATTGCCATGCGTACAGGCCAACCTTATCCAGACTATTTCTCAGCTGAGACTCGAGGTAATTCTAGACTGTGTCAAGTTGACAGAACTAACCTTTGGACAGAGTAAAAGGGAAGGTTTTCAAACCCATTTTATACAGCAACATATCTTTGATACTAGAATCCAAGTGGAACACTTCAAGAAAACTAAAAAAAAAAAAAAATCGCAGACTAATCTCACCAAAGACAAACATCCTGAACAAAATATAGTTAGCAATACTGAATAATGTATAAAATGATCAACATGATTTTATCTCAGGGATCCACTTTTGGCTTACTGCTACAAAGTAAAGCAATTCTCCAGATGATCAAATTATATATACATAAAACAAATATATACACATATATTAGAGGATATATCTATATTAGACAAAGATATCAGATAAAACTCAAATGTTTTTATGATAGAAATCTTTTGGTAAATAAGGAAAAGAGAACATGTCTAGCCAGGTAAAGAGCATCTATGTCGTTATCTACGTCAGTCTACCAGAGCATAGCCTCGCTTTGTGCAAACTGTAGCCCTATGCTTCTGTGTGAGTGAATCTAAAAGAATAAAAATTATAGGAAATAGTAAATAAAGCTAGACAGTAAAATTCCATTTATATAAAGATTGTAAATAGGTAAACTGGATAACTTATTTTGAAACTGTTATGGGTCATAAAACTGTATGAAAGAACAATGAAACACTTTCTTTAATATCCATGTTCAGTCTTGTTATGAGGGACGCATGTATAAGAAGCCTCTGAGGTACTACTAATTTCTTAATCTGGGTCCTGAGAACACATATGTTTATTTTCAATCTTCATTATTCTATCATTGTTATTATTATTACTATTATTATTATTTTACTATTTGTGTGATTTACATAAGCATTCATGTGGTATATGCGTGTGCTCATGTATGTGTGTGCATGGAGACAGAAGTTGACATCTGGTTTTTTCTTTGGATACTCTCCACATTATTTTTTGAGACACAGTTCTCAGGATTTGGAATTTATTGATTTGGCTAGACTGGCCAGCAGCAGGCTCCAGGGTCAGCCTGTCTCCACCCACACACTGCCCCAGCACTGAGGTTACGGGATGTACTGCTGTGTCTTGCCTTTCACACGGGTTCTGGAGTTCTGGATCAAACTTATTTGCACAACAAGCACTTTACCTTCTGATCCATCTCTCCAGTCACTTATTTTTAAAATGAGAATCTGGATACTATAGATATTACTGTCTGTCTGTTTATCTATCTATCTATCTATCTATCTATCTATCTATCTATCTATCTATCTATCTTTTATCAATAATACTATAGATATTACTCTAGATATTATAAAGTATGCATACTTTATAGTAAATTCTCAGGGGCAACCAAGGGCAACAGCAATAGCCTATATTGTTTTGAGAGTCTCAGGGCTCTCCCAACCAACAACTCAAAGGGAGGTTTCCTAAGCTGACATGGGGATTTTTTTTAAGTCTGTGGGTCTTGGAGTGAGCACCCTATGTGACAGAATGCTATTTAAACTATCATGTGCTATCTATCTACCTACCTATTTATCTATCTATCCATCTATCATCTAATCATCTAATGTAATGTATCTTATTTCTTGTTTTTTTTTGAGACAAGGTTTCTATAGACGGAGACTGCTTGTTGGTTTCCCAACTGCTCAGACCCAAATAATCACACAAAAATTATATTAGTTACAACACTGTTTGGCCAATGACTCAGGCATATTTCTAGCTAGCTCTTATATCTTAAATTAACCCATTTCTATTAATCTGTGTATATCTGTCATGAAGCTGTGGCTTACCGGTAAAGGTTCTGAGCATCTGTCTCCTTGGGTAGGTACATGGTGTCTGTTTGACTCCACCTACTTTCTCTCAATATCTCTGGTTGGATTTCCCACCTGGCTTTATTCTGCCCTGCCATAGGCCCAAAGCAGCTTCTTTATTACCAATGGTAATAAAACATATTCACAGCATACAGAGGGGACTCCCACATCAGGTTTCTCTGTATAGCCCTGGCTGTCCTGGAACTCTGTCTGTTGAGCAGGCTGGCCTTGACTTCCCAGAGATCCACCTGATCTGCCTCTGTTTCCCGAGTGCTGGGATTAGTGGTGTACACCACCACCGCTCAGCTACCTCATGAATTTAAAGTACACTTATAAAATGTTTCTTTTTTCAAACATCTTTCATCTTACTTGTCCCTCCCTCCTCCCTCTCTGACTGTATTACCCTTCCCCTCCTCTCCAGGTAAAGATCTCTCCCCATTTTTCCCACCCCCGCCCCCTTCATGCACCTCCTGTCCTACTATGGCCTTCTCTAGAATGCACTCTCCCCTTTACCCCCATGGTCTCTTTCTATTTTCCAATCTGCTGTGATAACTTCAGGTTATATATCCAAATCTAAAGATTCAGAGCTAGGAACCACACAAGAGAGAGCATGTGGTGTTTCTTTCTGGGGGAGAGGTGAGGCTACCTTACTCAGCATAGTATTTTCTGGTTCTACCCATGTACCTGCAAATTTCACGACTTCCTTTCTCTTTATCAATAAATAGAATCCCATTGTATATACCTATATCCCATTTTCATTATGTATTCATTAGTTAAATGCCATTTAAGCTGTTTCCGTTTCCTAGCACCTGGGAACAGAGTGGCAATGAACACGGCTGAGCAAGTATCTCTGTAGTAGGATAGCCGGCCGTTAGGTTTTACGCCAAGGAGTGGTATAACTGGACATACGGTAGATCTACTTTTGCTTTCTGAGACTTCTCCACAGTTTTCTATAGAGGCTGCACCTGTTTGCCATCCCATTAACAGTGAATGAGGGCTTCCCTTTCCTGACACGGCCAGTGTTTGTTAGCTGTGTTCTTGATCTTAGCCATTCTGACTGGAGTAAGGTGAAATCCCAAAGCATTTTTAATTTGAATTTTCCTAACGCTAAGGATGTTGGACACTTTCAAAAACATCACTTGGCTATTTTCATTTCTTCTTTTAAGAATTCTATGTGCAGATCCATAGCTTATTTTTAATAATAGAAGTTAACTTTTGTTGCATTGTGTTTGTCCTTACACTAGCCTTGTGAGGTTTATGTATTGTGAGTCCTACTTTACAGATGAACTTGATCAGGGAGAACGCAATGATATGCTGAAGATCTCACAGCCCGTCAAAAACGCTGCCTCCCGATCCTGTGAGCTTTCCCTGAATCACACTGAAGTTCATTGTATGGCGAACGCTGTTTTCTTAACTCTTGTCATAGGAAATATTGAGCGGCCAGTTGCAGGTGACGAAGCCGAAAGAAGAGAGCAAGCAGATCCTTTTAACAGAATCGTCTTTTTAAACTGGAATTCTCTCTGGCTCTTCTTAGTTTGCTTGTCCATGACTGAGAAGCATAATTTTTCATATGGTAGACGTCATTCCAATGGTACGAGGTTGTGAGAGAGGCGGTCCGAAATGAAGCCACAGAGTTTGAACTATCAGGACCCCAATCTTGCTGATAGCTGGAACTCAGGGAAGGGAAGGCCAACCTCGGGGCCCCGCCCAGGGGTCAGATAAGTTTTGATGAATTTAGAGTACAAGTCAAAATGGAATAAAAAGAATGGAATCCTGGGGTCTGGAGAGATGGCTCAGAGGTTAAGAGCATTGACTGCTCTTCCAAAGGTCCTGAGTTCAATTCCCAGCAACCGCATGATGGATCACGCCCATCTATAATGAGATCTGGTGCCCAGAAGCCTAAGGCAGTAACTGCTTGATGGTGAGAGAGAGTGGAGTAAGAGCCTGCTGGTTCCTGTCTCCTCCCCGTCCTGCCTGTTTCATCAGAACTCACCTGATAACTATTCTCTAATTGGCCTTAACTCAAGAGCCAGGGCTGGGTGCCCTTTAGAAGGCTATAAGCTCAAGCCAAGCAGAGGCAGAAGGGAGCCTTGTTCCCGTCCTATTCAGCTATGTAAACCAAAGGAAGTTTCCATCCCGCATACCATGCCCTAGCCTTCTAAATGTATAGCACGGTGTGTGCCTCCCTCTGCTGGCTGACCGTGGATCAACATGTCTTTTTTAGTGATTTGAAGACTGAGAAAGTTTCACGTCTTCCAGGACAGAGACCCTTCCCAGTAATAAATACCATTGCAAAAACCGTTAATATACGATCCCTAGCCGGGTGGTGGTGACACACGCCTTTAATCCCAGCACTCAGGAGGCAGAGGCAGGCGGATCTCTGTGAGTTCAAGGCCAGCCTGGTCTACAAGAGCTAGTTCCAGGACAGGCTCCAAAGCTACAGAGAAATAGAGAAATCCTGTCTTGAAAAACAAAAACAAAAAAACCAAACAAACGAAAGGTAAATATACGATCCCTACAGGGTGTATGCTGCACAGGTTACCCCTCACAGACATCATATGACAGGTCAATCATGCCTTGCCATTTTCATCAGTCCACATGCTGATAACTACACAGATCATCTCCTCCTCCTTCACTTGTGTCCAGAAACCCATACGTGACCATTCTAGCTCTTTTTCCTTCGATTCCCATGTAGTTTGCTTCCCTTCTGCTTGTCTTACGCTCACGCAGTGGTTTTGAAACTGGGTAGAATTGAACAAATCTGTCAACACTGGATGGAGGGAAATGAGATTTGATGGTGAATGTAAAAAATGAAGAGAAACGATCATGTGACCTCGCACTAATGACGTCACCGCTGGTGACAACTTCTCTGGGGCATTCCTGGGGTCTGTTATGTCACCCCCTCTACCACATGTCTGCTGTTTCCCTTTTCTCTTACCAACTTTACATACTACTGGGGTTCTGATGGTTCCCTCCTCTTCTCTGGGTTCTTTGCTCTATTCCCGGGCCCCACCCCTCCTTTCTGAGTTCCTTCCCTGCTGAAACTTCTGCTCTTTCTTCACCCTACCACATAAGCCTGCAAGTTCTCTGCAACCCTATTCATTGTTCCTTGGATCCAAATTCCCACCAATGGGGTAGGGGATCCCTTTTGGATTTGGGTCAAAGCCACTAAAATCTCAGCTATGATCTGAGTTCACTCGTTCTGGGAAAGGAAAGCTGGGGCTCACAAAAATGTCTGTCTGTGCTCTCTCCCTCTTGTTGGGCACATTTGAGTTCCCAAACAGTCCCTCTCCAAGGGCGTCATTCATTGTCGCGTACCCAAGGACCCCCCCCCCTTGACTGTTGGGCTCACAGTCTTAAGCTTGTGTATTTAGAAGAGCGTGGTGGTTGAAGTGAGACTGGCCCTCCACAGGCTCAGGCGTTGGAATGCTTGGTCCCCAGCTGGTGGCACTGCTGGGGAGGTTTAGGAGTTGTAGCCTTGCTGGAGGAAGTGTGTGACTGGGGTGGGCTTTAAGAGTTCATAGACGGGGGCTGGAGAGATGGCTCAGAGGTTAAGAGCATTGCCTGCTCTTCCAAAGGTCCTGAGTTCAATTCCCAGCAACCACATGGTGGCTCACAACCATCTGTAATGAGGTCTAGTGCCCTCTTCTGGCCTTCAGGCATAACGCAGAAAGAATATTGTATACATAAAAATAAATAAATAAATATTTTAAAAAAAGAGTTCATAGACTAGCGGTACTTCAGTTTCCTCTCTCTGCATACACCTGTGATTCAAGAAGTGAGCACCCAGCTTCCTGTTCCTGGTCATGACCGCCCCCTGGCCCCATGCCTTCCTGCCATGATGGTTCTTATCCTTCTAGAACTGCAATAAATTCCTGCTGTGTGTTTATTGGCCATGTGCTTTTGATCACTGTTTATCACAGCAGCCGAGAAGTAAGTAAGGCAAGGGTGGGAGCAGATCTTAACAGAGCCATTCTGTTTTTGTAACACCTTTGGGCTGTAATATAATAAAACAATAAAATCATTGATAATAAAAGCAACCGCATGAGGGAGGGGAGAGAGAATCCCAGCTGTTACAAATTCCTCAAAGTGTCATTGATGCTCATCACTTTCTTGAAACTACAATAGTTATTTAGTTTGTTAACAGACCTGTTACTTGATCATTAATAAAACATATTTATTACTACACTATGGATTTATCTCAATATTTTGATAGCAGACTTTCAAAATGATCTAATTTATTTGTAACTGTGTGTTTTATTTTACACACTTAAAATATTATTTTTGGCTGGCTGGTGGTGGTGTATGCCTTTAATCCCAGCACTCAGAATGCAGCAGGTGGATCTCTGTGAGTTCAAGGCCAGTCTGGTCTACAGAGTGAGTTCCAGGACAGCCAGGGCTATACAGAAAAACCTTGTCTGAAAACACAAAACAACAAGAAAAACTATTCTTAGAAGGTCTCCATAGCATTCCGTGGGTTATTAAAAGAGATCCTTCATGTAAAAACAGTAACAAAACCCTGTCCTCTAAGGCTGTGGGCCTCTGGAAAAGCTCCCACAATATGGCAGTAACCATCGATGGGAGGGTTGTGGCTCTCCACGTAGACCGACCACATGGCTTATCTTTGCAGCAAGGGTACCTTTAACTATGAAAGGAGGCCACCAACAATAATTATGCCGGAATAGCAGGGGTAAACAGGGACTTCTGGCCATCCTGCTCAGCCTGCGTGCACTCTAAGATTGAAGAAGCTTACATAAAATACCAGGAGATCAAAGGCGACCTATAAGGACCACAATAAAACCTCACCCCACCTAAATATGCAACTATTGAGCTAGATCGTCTCCTAGAATCCGGGCACAGTAACGAATCTGGGTTGGAAGCATCAGTTCTTAAGAAATGACCGTAGTACGGAAGACAAGTACTAGAATATCACTCTCCATGGTGTTCTAGTCCAGCTGTCTCATGACCCCAGGAGTAGGATTGTCCTCTCTTCACAAGTGAGAATGACCGAATTGGGTACAGATCACAGGCCCAGCTGCGGACCTGAGCCGCCATCTTAATGAACCTTTGAATGATCATGATCTGAATGGAATCCAGGAGAATCCCGATGAAAACAAACCCGAGTCTACCTCAGTACGGACTGTCTTTATTACGGATGACTAGCTCCACAGAGCAGAAGAGGCACTGTGAAAGGTCTCCACAGGGCAGTCCAAATATTCCCTTAAGGACCCTGTATTATAAGCAACCCTGCTTCCAGGAATCCATCCTCTTCCTTCAGCTGCCCTGGGTTCCCACGGGGAAGGCACAGGGGCCAGTAATGAACAGCCTAGGCTTAGGGTAAATTCCAGACACCTGTTAGCTTGTTGGCCTTGGAGATGTCACAAAGCCTTTTGCCCTGCAATTTTCTCATCTATGAAATGAGAATAGTAGTAGACCCCACAGATGGTGGAGGAGTAATGATTTTTTTCTTCAATAAACAGACACTGTTCAGTGGTCATTACGGAATCAGCACTCTCTGCCGTGGCAATTTTGTCCCAGAACTCAACTCCCGGGTCTTACTCCGAGGGTTGCTATGGGTCCTGAGATTAACCACATTGCTTCCTCCCCAGCTTTTGCTGTAGTCATCTCCGGGTTATTGCAAGATTTGCTTACTCAGCGTTTGGAGCGCCAACCATTTTGCTGATGCCAGGGAGCCTGATGACTGGAAGTGCGGAGTGGGGGACACGTGCTCTCACGATCCTCGCAGGCTCCGTAATACCATTTGTTCCACAGCTCTTTGCATTTTGCTGAGCTGATGCGAATTTCTAGTTCAAGGCGTACTGAGAGAATGTTGAGAGAGCGTGTTGGTGAGAACTGAGCTGACGAAACGTAGGATGGATCATTTATCGCCTTGGGAGAAACAAGATGAATTTTTGTTTTCAACGGAAATAAGACATTAGAAGGGAGGGCTGGGTTTGACTTCATGAAAAATTGAAGCAGTGTCAAAGAGACATAATTCAATATATAAACGGAAGCTACAGACTGGGAAATATTTACATCAAAATGGAAAAGAAGGTCTTTGGGGTCTTGGCTCCAAGACAATCAAAAAGAGAACACAATGGTGGTGACAAGCAGCTCTGTGCATCCAATTCTCTGCACGGACTGGCCCTGTTGTGCCCAAGGACAAGGCCATTAAGTCCGTCATTCTGGTCGCAGAGGCCGCTGCTGTGAGGGACAAAATCTGAAGCAAGAGTCTTGGATACTTATGTGCGTCACAAACTCTCTGTCAAGTTGCATTACTGCGAGAGCGGTTCAGAGCAAGGTGGTCAGGAACTGATCTAGTGACACCCGGAAGGACAGGACCCCGTCCCGCCCCGCCCCTGATTTAGACCTGCTGGTGCCGCACCACGCCCTCCCCCAAAGTCCAGGACAGAGAAAAAAATACTGTGGAAAAATAAAACGGAAGTTACAATTTTTTTAAAAAGTGGAAAAGAGGGTAATCAATATGTGTTATAATGCCGATGTTTTAAATCTTTTAAAACATTTTAGTGTGTGTGTGTGTGTGTGTGTGTGTGTGTGTGTGTGCGCGCGCGCACAACTTGCAAGAGTCAGTTCTCTCTTCCCACCATGACGGGCCCAGGGGTTGAACTCAGGTTGACAAGGTTAGCAGCACGTGCCTTTATCCATGGAGCTGTCTTGCCAGCTTAAGGCTGGTGTTTTACAAAGATTTTTATTGCATGGAGAATATTTTTTCTCACCAGGCGGTGGGTGCACATTCTCTTAATCCCAGCACTTGTGAGTCAGGGGCAGGTGGCACTCTATGAATCTGAGATCTCTATTAATCTGAGCCTGGTCTACAAAGCGAGTTCCATGACAGCCAGGACTGTTATACAGAGAAACCCTGTCTTGAAAATAGTTTTTCCTTAAAAAAAAAATATTTTATGATTTTTAATTATATGTCTGTGTGATTCTGCATTTCAGTCTCTCTCTCTCTCTCTCTCTCTCTCTCTCTCTCTCTCTCTCTGTGTGTGTGTGTGTGTGTGTGTGTGTGTGTGTGTGTGTGTGCCCATGGAGGCCAGGGCACACCTATCCCCTGCAGCAGGAGTTACAGGCAGTTGTGAACTGCTCAGTGCAGGTGCTGGGAACTGAACTCAGGTCCTCTGGAAGAGCAGCAGGAGCTCTTAACTGAAGAAGCATCTCTCTAGTGTCCCCCCCCTCACACACACACATCTTACTGAGTGCATAAAGCTCTGATATTTCTATACTATACAATACTATACTATACTATACTATACTATACTATACTATACTATACTATACTATACTATGCTGATTTCCTTTGTAATACTGATCAAGAGGCACTTAGACCCTCACATAGTTTACTAATTAGAGAAGGGAGATATGTTCACCACGGTAATGCATTCTCACAGTCTATTAACTGATTGTGACTTGGAGCCTAAAAAAACAATAGCTTGTTTGTTTACTTGTTTATTTTAAACTGGGTCTCACTATGTAGACCAGGCCAGCTTTGAACTCAAAGACATCTGTCTGCCTCTGATTTCCAAGATATGTGCCACTGTATCTGACTAAAAACAATGATTTTTAGGGGCTCTGAAAACTTTATGAGATTTAGAATACATATAAACACTTCAGATAGGGAATAATTTCTAAAATATATAAAGTCTCCATTATAAACAATGATAAAATATAATTTCTGTTGATTAAATTAGCAGCATTGATGGAGGTATCTGACTCTAGTGACAATATCTTAAAGGTGTGTCATTAATGCAGTTATTTACATTTGTGTGTGTGTGTGTGTGTGCGTGTGCATTCAATTCCAAACAAATTTGAGCGATTTTATGTAGTGATATTGCCAAGCACAATTGATGGCAGAATCTATTGATGTATTTGATAAGTAATTTGGTACTCCATTTGGGATGCCGTGCAAATGCTCATCCCCAAATGTAATTCTACTTCTGGGAATTTATCCCAGTGAAGCAATCTAGAAACATCTCCACACAGAGCTTTTTTATATCAGCAGTTAAGATAGAGAGAGACGAGAAGCCTTCTAAATAGCCAAGAATAGCGCAATATTTAAATAAACACGTTACATCGACTCAAAATATTTTGTTACCCAATTGAGAAATCAGGACGACTACCCAGCAACATGAGAAAATGTTTATGCTAATCAATGCAAAAGTTATGAAAACAAAACCCTCTGGGTGCTCCAGCGACTACGGCTGTTTTAAGAAGTTATCTTAAAGTTGGAGGCATGAAACAGCCACTGGCTGCAGGTCAGGAATTCCAGTAGAACAGGCTGTGTGATAGGCTCATCTGGGGCTGTGAGGCTGTGTGATAGGCTCATCTGGGGCTGTGAGGCTGTGTGATAGGCTCATCTGGGGCTGTGAGGCTGTACTTAGCTACGCCAGAACCACCGGAAGCTTCACCAGGGGCCATTCCCTCACCTGTCTGTGGCTCTGGTCTCATCTGAGACCTTGGCTGACTGTTGACTAGGGAACTCTAACTGACTAGGACTTTCTCAGGACATCATGGCAGGGCTTCAAGGGCAGAACTCTTTCAGAGAGCCAGGCAGAAGCTATTTAGCTAGCATAACCCCATCTTGACAATTATACAGGCTCACTTCCTCCTCTCCAGTGAAAACCACCTGGCCCCATCTGGTGGTAAAGGTGAAAGAAAAGCATTACCACCCAATGAAGAGTGACAGGCTCCCTGAAGAGCATGCAGGACTGGTGGCTTGTGGCCGTTTTAAGAAAATAAAACATGATACAATATGTATCGATTGTGACCGCATAAAAATCACAAAAGTATTAGAACCGGGACTGTGGAAAATAAATGCCTTATTTGAAAAAAATTGACACTGTTTTGAGCATGATTTTTCAGTCAATGAGTAGAAATATATTAATAAGATTGTATCAACAAGAAATTACACTGATAAAACTTCAGGAGTTGTTCCTAGGGTGACCCAGCTTCTCTTTGGCCTTCATTTATAAAGTTATATTTATCTTACTTCAGGGTGATAGTGTTTAAACTACCATATCCGTAGCATCTGACCCATTTATGAAAGGTATAACGTTGATCAAATGGCTCTTGTTCCCTCTTTATCATCTCTTTCTCTTGCAACGTGAAATTGTATTGTTGCTGCTTTCCTAAGTCGATCTCCTGGCTTCCTAAAGCATGTCTCCCCCCATCTCTCTCCTGAGGCTCTTGTTTCTTGCGTTTTGCTGCCCCATCACACACACACACACACACACACACACACACACACACACACACACACACACACACATTCTACTCTTACCACAGCAGATCCTCCATGAAACTCAAAGGGCTACACCTCAGATATACAGCAACAGAAGTAAATTTTTACATGAGGGAGCTGGAGAGAGAGCTCCACAGTTAACACTAGCTGTTCTTCCAGAGAACCTGGGTTCAATTCCCAGCACCTAGGTGGTGACTCACAACCATCTGTTACCCTGGCTCCAGGGCATCCAATGCCCTCTTCTAAGCTGCATGGGCATCACACAAACACACACACCAACCAAACATCCATATGGATTAAATTTAAATTGAGTTAAATAAGGCCGATAGTTTGTGGAGTTTAATCAGGTCAGAAAACTTCAAAAGTCCCTTAAATATCCGAGTCCCTCTTAGATTCCAATGTTCAGTCTTTTCAGCCGGTCAAGCTGGGCTCCCCTGGAAGAGACTCTTGGCTTTGAGTATCACAGATGCGTCCTCTGGAGGCCTCCTTGCTCTCCAGACGGAAGTGATTTTCAGCCTCTTCACTGTGTCGTTTTATAGTCCTTGTCCTTGAACCTTGGGCTCAGCCAGGCTGCTGTGGGCCAAGTGAGGCTCTTGGCTGATGGAGTCCCCATCCTGAGTGTTAGTAACTGAAGAATTCTGACTCCTGCCTTCTTCTCCAATATCCCTTTCTGTCTTAAAGGGACCAGGCCTTATTCTACTTCCCTAGGAGTAAAAGTTCCTAAAAAAGACCCCTACCTCCCACAGAAACCTCTATAAGGTTACATAACTGACTCAGGGATTGTAGGAAAGGAAGGGATGCTGCAGGTCCAGAATGCAATCATGGTTTATCTTGCTGCCTTTAGCTGCTTGGACAGCCACCTTGGGTCTACTCTAACGTCCTGTGACCAACAGGTAACCAACAGGCACAACTTTTTGGAATACCTCCCCTAGCCAAAAGGCTGAGTATAATCAGACAGTATCTAAGGCCCAGGGCAGGCATTCCTCACCCTTTGCTTTAGCCCACCTTCCTAACGTTTCTAAGAGGGTATTTGAAAAGTACCTTTGTTGTGTGATATTCTACTCTTTTGGCTTTTTGGAAGGGCCTGCCACCCAGCTCCTAAATAAATCACACACACAGGCTTATTTCTAGTTACGAATGCTTGGCCTTAGCTTGGCTAATTTCCTGTCAGCTTTCCTTATCTTAAATTATCCCAACTACCTTTCACCTCTGGGTTTTTATATTTTTCTGTTTCCGTATACCTTTCTTTACTTCTTACTCCATGGTTTGGCTGTGTAGCTGGGTGGCTGGCCCCTGATGTCTTCCTCTTCTTGTTCTCTGGCTCTTCCTTCTCTTCTTCTGGGGTCTCCTTCTATTTATACTCTCAGACCATCAGCCCTACCTATCCTTGCTCCTGCCTTGCTATTGGCCGTTCATCTTTTTATTAGGTCCATCAGGTGTTTAGACAGGCACAGTAACACATCTTCACAGAGTTAAACACATGCAGCGTAAACAAAAGTCACACACCTGAAAACAATATTCCCACGCACACCTTAAGTTAAGACTTTTTTGTTGTTGTTGTTCTGTTACCGTAAAGATTTCATTAAAGCATCACCGCATTGGAGTATTGAATCTGGGAATATTCTAAACTGTGGTCACTCATCTGACTCCAGAATAGATGTCCAATCCCCTCTGACCTGTGCTTCACAGTGACATCCCTTGGCCACACGTGCCTTCTTCTAGTTCTCACTTCAGCCTTAACAACAGAAGAGGGCCTGGCTTTCCTTGAGCAAGAGAGGAAGAGAAAGGCAAAAGTGAATAATCTCTCAGGATAATACCTCAGCCTGAAGAGCACTGCCCTGCTCACTTTGAAATGTCAAAAGCGAATATCGGCTTGGCCTTTCCCTAAGCAAGTCTCCTGTAACAAGTCCCAATCTCTTCCCCGACATTTGGCTCCTAGGGTAGCCTATGTGTAAAGGTCATATACTAAAGAAGACACAGGAAAAGATGCACACAGTTACAAATTGTACCTCTACGTACATTCTCTCAGTTGTGTCTTCCCTAGGCAAAAACAGCTTCAAGCTCTAGCTGTTCATATCAAACTTCCTATGACAGATCTGCAAACATCTCTGAAACCAAACATCACCTTCTCTCTAAC
>NW_004949102.1:10939999-10978760 GCF_000317375.1 Microtus ochrogaster | reverse complement strand
TTCTCTCTAACTCTCTCTCTCTCTCTCTCTCTCTCTCTCTCTCTCTCTCTCTCTCTCTCTCTCTCTTTCTCTTTTCCCTGTGTTACCAGCATCAAAGTTAAGGGAAGTAAATAGCAGGATTGAAGCCTCCCAGATCTCTAATACAAGGATCTTCCTAATTCCTGGGCCTTCACTGTTTATTCCTTGAGATTCTGAGTGAGCACTGGGAACCGACACCTTTAACAAGCAGGCCTGATTCCTCTCATTCTGACTGAAGTGGCATGGAGGAGGGGCACATTGGGAAGATGTGGTCCACGTCCTGTAAGGCAGAAATCGAAGCTGGGGTCAAGGGCGAGTCACACCAGTAGATTCCCCCTCCTGAGTCACCCACCCTTGACTCCTGGTGCAGCCATTTGCCCAGCTGAGGAGTCCGCGAGTCCTACTGGCCTCCTTGTCTCCCTCACCGCCTCTTCTTCATCAGCCCGATGACTTCTCTGTCCTCTGTGCAGCTCTTTCCCCTGCATCCTCCCCCTGGGTCCCCTCCCCCACTGATGGCTGGCATCTCTGTCAAGTAGTTTGTCCGGCTATGCTGTCCTGCTGAAGGGGTCTCTGGGAAGGACCCTCCATATCCTCTCCACTTAATGGCTCACAGTACCATCAAAAAGATTTATTTTATTTTTAAGTATGTATGTATGTATACATACATATGCATGTGGGTCTGTGCATTTGTGAGTGCAAGTACCCACAGACTCTAGAAGAGGACCCTGGATCCCCTGCAGCTGGAGTAACAGGCAGTTGTGAGCCTCCAGATGTAGGTGAGGAGAGCTAAATTCGGGTCTTCTACAAAAGTAGTATGTACTCTTAACCACTGAGCCACTTTTAATTAATTAATTAAAGCTCAAGCCCTTCACAGCTGAGGTCAAGCTTGCAGTAGAGAATTAAGAGAGAAGAAGGTGGATTGTGAAGCCAGGCTGTGAGATCAGCACGTGAAAGAAAATGTTGAGCAGAAACAAAACCTCCTTGTTCCCCAGTCAGGGGCTCGGAGGGACAACAGAAGATCCTGTATGGGGAAAATCAGACTCACAAGTGTGTGAGAGCCCTGGCCATTTCGGTTCTCTGTAAAAGCCACAGCCCAGTCTGGAGAGAATGCTCAGCTGTTAAGGCACTTCCTGTTTGTCCTGGCACCCACACGGGGGTGACTCACAGTCACCTGTAACTGTAGCTCCGGGGGGATCGGACACCCTTTTCTGGCTCCCGGACACATGGGGGACACATTTACACAGACACATAAAAATAAATCTTAGGAGAAACACCACAGACCTAGGCATGAGGCCAGTGAGCTTCTAGTACTTTGGTTTGTTTCCTCTTTCAGAAGAATATTCTTTCTCAACAAGCTGTCTGTCTCTGCTACTATCCACTTCTATTGAGTTATTTTTTGTTTTTGTTATGGGACACCTGGAAATTTCAGTGGATACTGACGTCAGTATCTGCCAGTAACACCTTCCTCAGTCATACTGTGGGCCTGTAATTTCTCCACTGGGCCTCAGATACACTGGTTCATGCTCAACATTTTCTGGGCTAGTCAAACCTGGTAATCAAATGACCTGTTTTCTGTGTTGCTCTGACGTCCCCTCCTACAGGCCAGGTCAGGCTTCTGTGAGGAACGGCCTGAACTTTGGGCAAACTCAGGGATTGGTGGGATTCTGTAGCCTGATCTTGGGCTTTTTACTCCCTGGGAAGGAGCTTGGCTGCCTGGGGACTCAGGGTGGTGTTAAGGGTGGCTGGGGTTCTGGCTGGGTAGAACATTCTGTGGGTGGAATCTGTAGTTGGAGGTCCTCGGGGGTGGGGCCTACAGAAAGAATTCTGGTTTCTGTGATTGACCTTGAGAGATCTGGCTTCCCTTAGCCTGATTCTGAGGCCTTCGCCTTGGGATATTATTTTCTGAGGCCAGCAACGGTGAGGTGCGGGGGAACTATAAGTCACACTCCTGGTGGACTCTCGCGTGCTCCCATTTGCTGGTCCGGGGGAGTGACCTAACCTCTGGACTGTGGCATCAGCATCTATAAAAGGAGGCAGCAGAAGCATCTGCGCAAAGGAGAGTTATTATGCGGCCTGACTCAACCCGTGAAATTCCCGGTACACTACCCAACATGAGCAAGTGCCGTCGGATGCCGTAGGATGCCGTAGGATGCTAAATATGCCTCCACTTCGAGGCTATCAGTTAGGGGAATAGCTTCTCCTTCAAGCTTCTGCTTGGCATCTTCACAGAGGGTCCATTTCACTACAGTCATTCTCTGCCCTTCTCGAGCTCCTCCACGGTAAAGGTGAAGGAATACTTCAGCTAGGTAGTCACTCTAGGACCAAGATTTCCTGAAGATGGCCGTGGTACAGGCAGTGGACTAGCAAGACACCTCATTATGGGTATCCTCTAGATTAGAGACTGACTTGTGGTCCCCTTTACCTAAAACAGTGCCCCGTCTCTGTCTCCTCGTCTCCCATCTAAGGATGCCCCTTCTTCCTGCCTGCTTTGATTGGAATCGGCAACCCCTCCCCAGCCCCCAACAGACTCAGGGGCTGGGAGCTCGGCTGACAACTGATGGACTATGGAGAAGTGGCTGGATTCTCACATCTAATCAGGGAGTAAGTCCTCTGTTGGCTTGCTAACACGATGGCATCATTTGGAAGCACGAAAAGTAGGACTTAGGGTCTCTTTGGAGGAAGTCTTCACAGACCCTGGGAAGATGCATCTTGTCCCTAGCCCTTTATTTGTGTCCTGTCTGCCATAAACCACTCTGTTCTAGCACATGAGTTCCACGGGACATTCAGCTTCATCTCAGGCCCATAGCCATGAAGCCAGCGGACCAGGGAGAAACCACTGAAACCTTGCACCAAAATAAAGCATCCTTCTTTTATGTTATTTTCCTCCAGTATTTAGCCTTAGTAACAGAAAGTCTAACTGGCATAGTGTTGTCTCCTCAGAGCTCAGACCAAAGGAACACCATTCTTTAGTCTTATAGTGCTCATTTTTAAAATGAAAAGAATGTCACCAAGGTTCTGGGCACTGGCTAAAGCTAAGGAAGAACCTCAGAGGGTGGCATTGTAGGACAGAGGAAGCTGGGTACTTGCAGGAGGTGTGGCACCGGCTGTTTTACAAATAAAGTAACTGAAGTAAGCTCCAGGGCAGTGAGTGCTAAGCAGAGCTTAGGAAGCTGAATCATTCCAGTTGTGAGCCAGGCCTCCCTGAAAAGGACCTTTGGCCCAGAGGAGTCACATTTCCTGCTAGGCTGTCTTGGTCTATCCCAGAGGCAGGTCCTGTTCTGCTCTGTTGGAGCCAAATCTCTTGAAGCAAGGAAGTCTGGGACAGCAGCTTTCTATAGTCATGGACCTCCACGGAGAGCTGTTTTTAGTGCTCATCATAGGCCAGTCTCACCAGCCCACGTAGGCCTGCAGTTTCAAAGATTCTAGAAAGGGTTTCTCCAAAAGACATTCTTACAGCTCTATTGTCTATGAGGGTCAGACCTCCCCCCTTTTTTTAAACCATAAACAGTCCCATCTTAAACCAGTCTCAAAAGACTGAAAACAAAGTAGGCACTGGGCGATCTCACTGAAGAATAAGGACATCTAAGTAGGGCCAGGCACTCTTGGGGAAGACAAACCTCACTGCCCCTGACTCTGTCCCTAGCCCTGCTCTGAACGCACTCAGGTGCCTGAGCCAGGACAGCCTCTGCTGGGCCTCACTCCTCACCTGTCTCTGAAGAGGACCCGGGCGTCCACATCCATAGGCCTGAGCATTGTTCCTGTCTTATGGATCTGTTTGGATCCACCAAGTGGATGAGGGATAAAAAGAAAACCTCACAAAGCCCAAACAACACCGAGGGAAATGGGTACCCAAATTCCAACCTCCACTGTGGTTCAAGAACGAAGGGGGAAAAGAAGTCTTGAAGATTAGGTGGTCTTAGAGTCAAGTTAAGGAAGGGGTCCTGGAAGAAACCATAGGGCATCTTCTGAGGTAAGAAAGATTGTGTTTGGCCAACTGGTCTCAACCCAGTCAGGCAGGGTACAGGGAAATATTCAGTAGCTTGGGCCTAGTTTTATGAAACACCAATATTGAAAAAAAAAAATGTGTGTGTGTGTGTGTGTGTGTGTGTGTGTGTGTGTGTGTGTGTGAGAGAGAGAGAGAGAGAGAGAGAGAGAGAGAGAGAGAGAGAGAGAGAGATCCTCAAAAGCTGGTCTTTGAGGTTCTGAGTAGGAGTTTCACAGAGGAAGTGAACGCACTCATCCTGTCCCCGTGGGACCAGAAGACCTGTGAGGTTTGTCCTGAGGCCTTTGGGCAGAGGCCTTGGTGACCACGGTGCTTCAGTGGGCTCAGAGCTGCTGAGGCTGGAGAAGTGCAGTTAGCAAGTAAGTTCCAGGACTGAGTCATGAGTATCAGAGGTAACAGGGCAAATGAGAGCCATGTGGAGCTGGGAAACTCCATGTAAAACCAGATCCCCTCCTGCAGGTTGAGATCTGGGCTTAGAGGCCTGAGGTTGTGATGTCTGTACTGTCTTAGCTGCTCTACAATTTCTGCCTGATGAAAACTCGGACCTCGGGGTGGCCCTTAGGATCTCTGATTGTTAGAACAAGCCATCTATAAGACTCCTAGGTCCTGTCTCTTCTGGACCAGCTCCACCTAAGACACATCAACTACCACCACCTACAGCTTCCTCAGGGAGATATCAGTGAGCACGCAAAGACGAGATGCTGTGGGCTGCCTTGCCTTGCCTTCCAGAAGCCTGGGTTCTACTCAGTTGGCCAAGTGATAAACAGGCCTGACCCTCTGACCCAAGGGAGTCTGTTTAGAAGCCCTAGTCCATGAGAAGCTGTGGAAAGGCTTGCCGGGCCTGACTTCTAAGATGCCTCGTGCCTAGGGTCAGCCAAGAGGCCACACACGAGTCCCTATTTGCTCTGGTACCATGAGAGCAAGAGGTTCTAAATGTCTTCCTTGGAAGGAGAATGGACAGGTGGGATGAGTTGGACCAGAGAGTAGCTATGATACTGGCCAACTCTGTCCATCTGTGATTCTAAAACCCACTTGGGTAGTATCAACAGCAAAGGCTCTGCCAACGACCTCCATAAAAGGGCCCTTCAAGACTCATCTCTGACAGCCCAAGTCTTGGAAGGGAAGGTCTAGGGCTGGATTCTTTCCCCAGCCCAAAAGTGTCAGGGGAAAGACAGAGGAGGGGTTGCCATCAACGGGGATACTGTTCAGATTTGAGACCAGAGAAAGAGCCCCACTTGCCCTTCCCTTTACCTGACTCAGGGCTTCCATCACCACGGAAATCTACACTCTCCTAGAATGGGGATTTTTTCTAAGGACCTTGTGCCTATTTCCCACCCACCTTGGGTTCCGAGGGAAAATTCCTATGGAAACTTCCAGCTCAGCCCCAGCTCAGCAAAAGGAAAAGGGGATTTTTCCACAGTGGCCATGGTTGCTGGGGGAAGGGGCCCAGAGTCCTGTCAGGCACTGCCTCAGGAACCAGGAGCTGTGCCCTGTGGGAGGAGGTTCTGGGAGGCCTGGAGCAAGAGCCACTGGGGTCCCCCTCTGCTTTTCCACTTTCCTTCACTGTGGACAAGGATGGACCCACCTCCCCCTGCCCCCACCTTACCCTTCTTCTAGCTGCATTTCAACTGGAGCTCTGATCATCTAATAGGCTGGGTCAGGGACTAGAGAAACACATCCTGTTACAATTCTAATTCCAAAGGGAAAAGTTTCTATAAGGATTAAGCATAGGAACTTCTAGAACATTCCTTCACCCTTCTCTATCCCTAAGAGCTTCCTCTTTATTCTTGATTTGTTAAATACTCACTTGCTTTTAAAGGATAAAACATAATTCGCCTGTGATGAAATGTGCCATTTCAGAGTACCATTTATGCCACAGCCTCTCCCCGGTGACTTCCTCTCCCACAGTCATCTCCCTTGAGAGATGGGAAAGGACTGGCTGTAACATTCCTTGCTGTGTTTCCTAAGCGATCCAAGGCTGAGGTCCAGCCTGCTGGCACAGACGTACCCCTCTCTGGAATTTCCGGGATGTCCTATCCATGCCGCTGGACTCCTGCCAAGAATGCATAGTTGGGCTCCCAGTGAAGTTTTCCATGCTGGTCAGAAGGCCTTAAGAGCCTTTGGCCCAATAGGCAAGCCAGATCTTGAGAATGAGCTGGCTAGGTCAATGTTGGAACAGCAACATGGGCAGAGACTTTAGTTCACATGTCTCAACTTCTTCCTCCCACAGATGGGGAAACTGAGGCCAGAGACTCCAAAGTTGAACAACCTAATAATGGCAGCATGAAGTCAGGCCTTGGACATAGCTTTCTGTTGAAGGGAGGCCGCTTGTTGGTTCCTGGCTGCTCGGCCCCAAAATAATCACACAGAAACCATATTATTTGCAGTACTATTTGGCCAATAGCTTAAGTGTATTTCTGGCTAACTCATATCCTAAACTAACCCATCTCTGTCAATCTATGTATTGCCATGTGGCTGTGGCTTACCCGGTAAAGTTCTGTCCAGCTGGGGCTACATGGCTTCTCCCTAACTCCTCCTACTTTCTCCCAGCATTCAGTTTAGTTTCCTGGCCTACCTCTATTCCTTGTGTAGGCCTAAGACAGTTTCTTTATTAACCAATGGTATTCACAGCATACAGAGGGGAATCCCACATCCGCTTTCTCTACTATCTGGTTAATCAATAATCAATATTAAGTGAATAAACTCCCCCAGGTCCAGGACTGTACTGGGAGAACTGTACTGTATATAGCTCTGAGGGGACTCAGGGAGGCCAGAGCAGGCCTAAAAACCAAAAGAAAAGAGCATGAGGGCCAAGGCCAGGCCTCAGCAGGTCTGCAGCTCTGCTGCCACCCAATGGTGACCTGGGAACACAGAAGAGGTGAGTGCTGTGCTCATCAGCCCCATCAATGGCCTCTTCCCCAAGAGTGCTCGTGGCCTCTGTCTTTGGCCTCAGGTTCATGGTCGGATAATTACTGACTCAGGATGATGAGAATACCAGAATCAGCCCTACCAGCTCATGAGAGCTGATTTTTATAGTTATGGGAAACTTGCAAAAAGCCCAATCTGTTTAAAAATTAAATTTCATAATTCAATACACCACATTTGAAACAGGCAATACACACTCAGAACATCACTTCCTAATGATTTTCTTATATGCTCCTATTATCTATGGTCTAGGGTAGGGGTCATTTGAGGTTGTGTCTGACGGTGAAATATTCATACTCAGATTGTCACATTGGGTCTTAAAACAGGCCACTGGGGGAGTATCTGAGTACAGAAACAGCAAATGTCATCCAAGGAAAATGTTGTCTGTTTTTTCCGTTTCCCATCTAGCAGTCGTCCACACTGGACACCACGACTCCACCTGAGCAGGGTGCAAGGCTCCCTGAATCTCCCGCCCCATTGTGACTCCTCTTTTTTTTTTTTTTTGCCATTTCCCCTCCACTGTCTTGTTTGCCACTCTTACCAACACAGTACTTGGATATTTTATTTATGTTACGTGGTTCCATCAATCCTGTGCTTTCATTTCAAGGGGCTTGGAAAAGGTTGAAGCTGGGCTGACCATCAGAGTGGTGGAGATCAGGAAAAAAAAAAACACAGTTAAAGCCGTCATTCAAAGAATGAACCCTAGGGGGCAGCATTGCTCTACTTTCTTTCTCTTTGGGGCGGAGCGCGGGGTTGGAGGGGGATCGAGTGGAAGTTCGGACTTTTGCGATGTTGATTCGGTGTGATTTTTGTTTTGATCTGCTTTTCATCCTCCGTAACACTGTTCGATTTAGACAGACAGTGGCACAATGAGAATCAGGTTGCCTGTAATAGAGGTTGGAGATCCTCTCTCACACCGTGAGTTTTGGGGATCGTTTTTGTATTGGCTTCCAGGCATGAACACGGGTGAGGATGAATGATAATCGAGCTGGGAGAGCCTGATAATGTCTCAGTTATGGGAAGGCATTTGCCTGTTTTCTTTCCAGCCGTAGATTATGCAGAGCGTGGAAGGGGAGAGGTATACAATTTGCTAATTACCCACTCCGTGCTAACCATTTTATATGCTATCTCATTTGATTATTTTTTTTTAAAAAAATCTCTATAAAGGTTTATTTATTTGCTTTATTACTTATTGTGTCTTGCATGCATCTCTGTATGTGCACTACATATGTAACTGGTGTCCATGGAGGCCTAAAGAGCTGGCTGCGTTCAATGGAACTCGAGTGACTGTCAGCTGTGAGCCGACATACGGGTGCTGTGGACCGGTTCTGGGAACCCGTGTCCTCTGTCAGAGAGGCAAGTGTTTTTCACTGCTGAGTCAGCTCTCTGGCTCTCTCATTTAATCCTTACCAGAATCATTTATTCAGGACAGAAAACTTCAGACCTGGGCACAGTGGAGCCCAGAGAGGTATCTCGGAAGCCAGCATTCTCTTGGCAGAAAGCGCTGTTCGCTGGCCAGCACTCACAGCGAAGCGGATCTCCTAGCGGGTCTCCCATGGCAGACCGGTGGGTTCTACGGCATCTGTCTGTGCCCAGGAAGGAAGGCTCTGGAAACCTTGGTGCTGAGTAGTAGCACACGCGACATAATTCACTTCCACTTTCAAGGGCAGAGCAGAGAAAAAAAACAGAAAGGAAAGGAAGGGAAATGAAGGATTTCGAAATGAATGGGCAAACACAGTCCCAGCTGCAGCTAAAATCAATGAAGCAAAAATAGAATTTGAGCAAATCCAGAATGAAAGCCTCCGGGGCTTAGACACATCTTCAGTTTCCTAAGGACATCTAGTGTCTGTCTCGCATCGGCAGCCTTCTGCCGTGACTCCAAAGTCACTGGAGGGACACTCGGCTGAAGCCACCCACCACCCACAAAATACACGAAGGCCTGGCTCCGCCTTGCTTACGCTCGGGGAGGGCACAGAGAGGACAGAGTTCCAGAATAGCAAAGTCACAGATACACAAATAGAATTCAAGGGGGCTAAGTTTAGAAACGGCACAGAGTTATTTAGGGACATGTTTAACTTTGCAGGGGCAGGGGTAAGGAGTGAAGGAGAATATCTGAGAAACACCGAGAGACAGATGTTGAAACCATTGAATGGGGGCGGGGAAAGCATCCACATCAATTCTGTTAATGCAGCCAGCTGTTTTTGTACTCAATATAATATGTTTATTATTGTTATTGCTATTGTGTGTGTATATTACATTTATTACATTCTGCTACACGGTGTCATCTCCATACCACCCAGCCTGCTTCCTCTGAGTCTGGCTGGTGACTCTGCCTTTCTTCTTCCCAGAGTTCTCTCTTTCCCTGGAAGTCCCACTTATGCCTCCTGCCTAGCTATTGGCTGTTCAGCTTTTTATTACACCAATCACAGCAATACATTTTCACACAGTATACAAATATCTCACATTTCCTTCTTTTCGTCTAAATGAAGAAAAAGGTTTTAAATCTAAATCAGTAAAATTATATACATACAGTAAGGACAATTGTCAAGAATTACATTCACAATGTCCAATACTTTTGTTGCTGGTCAAATTTGGAGAAATTGCCCTATTATCTACCTTACCTTGATGAGCCCAACATTTTATAGGTAAACCATTTTCTATCATAACTTGGGTTACCATCCTAAAAATGTACTTTTAGATCTTAAAACATCTTCTTAGATAAACAACTTAAGCTTTTTATAGTTTTCAACCTTACAAGCTTTTTATCTTCTATGTAATTTTCTTTTCTGAATTTGATAACAAGGAAAACTGTATAACTATATAGTCTTCAATCCCCATCAGAGACTCAAGAAGGATAAAATATTACCTGAGTAAACAGGAAGTGCGGAGCAAACAACTTCTAGAACTATAGAAACCACAGAGACAAAGTTGGGGCATCCATCTTCAGCCTACAGGCTAGAATATCTGATAGACGTTCCTGTGAAGCCAGAATTTTGAAGGACTGTCCTACCTTGTCTTGGTGAAGTTTAGCAGTCACCTTCCTTTGTGTCCTGCTTGTCCTATTTGGACAGCATACTGTCAGTAGGCAAGGGCATTTTTCTTTGTCTAGTGGCTAAATTTGCCACAAAACAACAAACTCCATATGGAGGGTTTTTTGTCTTTCACCATCCTTTTTTCAAGTAGATTGTTACTATCAGGAATAAATGTGTCTCAATGTCATGAAAAGTCTTATGTTACTAAACCATCTTAAATGCCATATTTTATAGTTCTCTCAAGTGCTTGAAGATCATCTTTCTATCTTAAATGTATCTCTGTTCGACCCTGAAAACATGCCTAACATGGCCATAAATTTGATTGTTAGATGACTATTAACCTGTATTTTTAATTATCCTAAATAGTTTGTAATAATAACTTTCAAGGACTAGAAATTTACATTTAATTGCTAAATTAGCTGCATAGGTACTATGCCTTAACCAAGAGTAGAAAAACATATACAGTATAACAAAAATTACCTTAAATTTGTATTAATATAAAAAATCAACACCAATGTAAAATATTTGAGAGTATTTTTTAGTCTAAAAGTAGATTCAATAATGTGCCTTTTTAATTTTATCATTTCTATATCCCCCTTTTCTTTTCAGAAAGAGATTCTTGAATCTAAGCTCCTATGCTTAGTTTTTTTGTTGTTGTTGTTTTTCTGACTACGACCTGTAACAACTTGAAATTAATCCCCCCTAAATAATGACAAACATCCACCAAACTACCAGAAGCGACCCATCCCTCCTCTTGGGAATGTGGGTGTCATGTTTTCTAGACTGCTTCCTGTTGTTTGGGAGTGATGGGATCTTTAGGGGACCCTGAGAAAATTGGTATAATGATCAAGTCCTGGGAGAGCTAGATATATTGTTGCTGTTATTGTTATTATTATTATTATTATTAATTTTAGTCTCTGTGTAATGGGAAAGCCTAGAGCTTATCTGAAGTCTTGACTAGAGTAGTCTGTGAGGCTGGACCAGCTCAGTTAGTAGGTTTGAAGTAGTTCTGTATGCAGATTTTGAGGAAATTGCAACAGAGACATTCTGAGATGCTAGATCACCTGGGCTACTTATCTTCATTGGTGTCTTATCCTTTTGCTCTGAAAACACTCAAACTTTTAAAGGTAACATACATATCTGCATTAACACAAGTATGGAACATGCAGTGTGTACAAGTCAGTCAAAGATGATTTCATTTTTGTTTCATGTTTGAGCAGGTAAAAGGTATCTGTCAACTTTATAAATCCTTTTGGACTGTATAAACAAACCTCTTCCCATGCCATATGAAAGGATGGCATGGGGGCTGGAGAGATGGCTCAGTGGTTAAGAGCACTGATTGCTCTTCCAGAGGACCCAGGTTCAATTCCCAGAACCCACATGGCAGCTCACAACTGTCTGAAAATCCAGTTACAGGGAATCTGACACCTTCACACCAATGCACATAAAATAAAGTTAAATAAACCATAAAAAATATTTTTAAAAAAAGAAAGGATGGCATGTAATAATATATCATGAGGACTCTGTGGCCAACTCATGTCTTATCCAGTCTCAGAGCTGTTCCCACGCAGAGGGATCAGGATATACGTCACCTGTACTAGACTTTCCTGGATTCCTCCATCATGTCTGCAGCCAACATCCTTAGGAGATCCCCCAACTAAATCCAATCTTTATTAACTTTGAAGCAATCCATAGCTTTTGGCTTCCTATGGAAACAAAAGCACAACCTCTTCCCCAACTCATTTCTTGACTTCTATTCTAAAGCCAAGACATCCCTAAAGTATACAGACTGGTTTAATTCAGCAATCCTTTCCACAATCCAATGTCTCTCAGCAGCTGACATTCTCTGTTCATTGACATTTAAAAAATTCAGAACTAACAAAGCACCATTAAAGTCCAAATTCCTGTGTATTTTCATCCTGATGTGACTTATTTTTATGACTTTATTCTTTTTAAAAGATGTTATTTTATTATTTTTATACTATTTTTATAACTGTCTATACCCATTTTTTCCCTTCAGCACCTAAGCACCTTTTAAAGCATATTTTGTGTGTGTGTGTGTGTGTGTGTGTGTGTGTGTGTGTGTGTGTGTACACGCTCGCATGCTAGACCTGGCTTTTTGGCATCTGCAGCTGAACTCTTGCAGCATTCTCTGACTGCAGGAGAAAAATCCTAAAGTGCTAGGCTATTGACACAGAGTGACACTGGTGGCTGGCTCCACCCTCTCCTTGGTTCCATGAGAGCCTCATGCCAGTGGGTACCGGGTCCTGGAAATGCATTTACTCACCCAGCTCTGGGAGTTTGTTGTGTCTGCCTGCAGCAGGAGTTTGTAGACAGTGTTGGCTGCTCAAGTGTTCAGCTGCACAGCAGGCCCTCTTAAAAGAACCCCACCTCTAGACCAAGCCCACCCCTACCTGAGAGACTGCTTTCTCAGGCCCTGTGTGGATATTTGAGCCTCCAGGTTGGCTGCCATATGTAGCACTACTTTCTTGTTGGGACCAGCAGCTCACAAATAACAACAGGGAGACTTACTACTAACTGTGAAAGCTCAACCTTACCTTGGATCTCTTCACAACTAGCTCTTGTATCTTAAATTAACCCACTTATATTAATTGACATTCTGCCACATAATATTACCTCATGTCTGTACTGCCCACCCTGCTTCCTCTGAGTCTGGCTGGTGACTCTACCTTTCTTCTTCCCAGAGTTCTCTCTTTCCCCAGTAGTCTCTCCTATACCTCCTGCCTAGCTATTCTGCCTTTTTTTTTTTACATCAATACATCTTCACATAGTGTACAAAAATCCTACAACAAAAGTCTATAAATTGACTTGGGCAATCAAAGGCTACCATTAGCCCATTTTTATGAGTTATTTGGTTGGGGAATTGAGCTGTCATCTCCTGTGCCTTCTTCATCTTAACTTTCTGCAAAGCTACTAACATTCATTTTTTTTATACTGCCTTTATTTGGACTCCATGTACATGGATGGTGAGGGTATTGATCAAGTCAAAGGTACCAGGACTTCTATGACTAGTTTCAAAAAGCATGATAGGGAAATGTGTTTCTTAGTAATTTAAAGCTGGGAGGAATCATTAAGATTATTAATTATATCTAGGTGTGACAATATGATCCCAGAACTTGTGAGTTGAAGTCAGAAGGATAAGAGCTGAAGATCATCCTCAGCTATATGGTGAGTTTGAGGCCAGCCAGGGTTACATGAGTCCTTGTTTTGCAAGAAAAGAAAACAAACAAAACAACATACACACACACAAACACACACACACACAAACCCACAAGTCATTTTACTGAAACTGAGAGTCAGAAAAACTATTTGATTAACTTAACGACACTAGCTAATGAGTAGTAGAACTAGGAACAGAGTCTGAGAGGAAGTTAATCAATCAGGTAATAAATACTGATCGATGACCATAGCCCTTCCAAGTCCACAAAGGGCTGAGGTCAAATTGACCACTCACTTTAATATGTAATGGCATGAGACAGAAATCCAGAAAGTAGTGGCATTATTAGAAGCACAGCTTCCAAGTTCATGGAGTTCATGTCAGGTTTTACAGCGACTCCCAGATAATGGTGATTTTAATAGATTATAGAGACACTTCTTTTTGCACAGGGTAACAGTTAATGCAGAGACTTGTACCTCGTCAAAATGCTAATGAATAAGAGCCTGAAGTGTTCTCAGCTTCAAAGTGGGCATCCACATCATCCTCTCTCTTCTAAGGTCACAGAACAACATAGAGGACAGACATAGTCTAGGAGCTAGAAGATGGGGAAGAGAGTCACAAAGTACTTCTATCCAGATGTGACAGCTGTTGCAGCCATGACACAATGGTTATGGATACCTGCAAAAGATGGGGCCCTTCAACATTCCACCACAGAATGAGGCCCATCCGTTCCCCAGAAACTAATAACTGCTAAGTCTAGTTGGAAGGTGTGGCGTCATTTTATCTAATGGAGTAGTCACTGGGAAATTAGGTAGAGAGAAGAAGGAGTTCCCAGGAAAAGGGAAGGGAATGCCAGAGGGTAATGGGGGAGAATCATGATGAATTGTATACATGCATAAAATGATCAAAAATAGCAGTAAAATAGTGGGCAGAAGGACGACCTACAAATGAAGAGAAATCAAGCATTGGAATACATTCCACAAGGGCTCCTGTTATATGGAAAACAACTCAAAGGAGAAGAGGGGTGCAATTGCAACCGTTACTATCAGTCACCCTTGGCCACGAAAGTTAGACCAAAGACTTCTGCCCAGAGGCTTCACACAGAACAAACCTAGACTCCCAAGGCTGGCCAAAGATGGGGACATAGGGTCCAGCACAGGGCTGCATCTCTATTTACATCCACTGTGAAGGAGTGTCCCTAAGGACAGCCAGCACAATGAAGCTGCATCCCAAAGCCTTGAGTAAGCCTCACCATGCAAAACATAGAAGCCATGTTATGTAACTCCAAGCACAATTTGGAACCACTGCCTCAAACGTTTCTATCCATTTTTCCAGGACATCACCGTTAAAGTTTCTTTTTAGGAATTCCAGGCTGCAGGGCTCTCTCTCTGTCTCTGTCTCTGCTCTGTCTGTCTGTCTGTCTCTGATTTAGTGAAGTTCTGTGTCTACTACTGTAATGACTTAATTTTGAGCTCCAACTAGACATGGGCATAGTGCCACTCAGGAATTCCCACTTGTGTTCTGCATGTGAGGAAAAGATCCCCCTAATTCTGAGACTTTTTTCTTCTAGCTGACTCTTCATGGTCCAAACACTCAGGCCAGGCCACTGATGTGTCTTCTGAGATATTGTTGTGGGTGTGGGGAACAGCTGTGAAACATTCTGTGGAGGCCATTAGGATGTTTAGGATTGAAAAGTCTCCATGAACAATTGGCCCAAATATAAACTTGATTTAACCTCATGGATCAGTGGTTCTCAACCTTCCTAATGCTGTGACCCTTTAATACACTTCCTCATGTTGTGGTGACCCCCAACCATCAAATTATTTTCATTGCTATATAACCTCAATTTTGCTACTGTTATGAGTTGTATTGTAAATATCTGAGTTTTCCAATGGTCTTAGGTGACCCCTGTAAAAGGTTTGTTCATGCCCAAAGGGGTCGAGATGTACAGATTGAGAACCCCTGACAGAGACGAACAACTTAGAAACTCCACGTATGGTTGAATAGTCAGGATTATGGTCTTACACAGAGACAGGGTGATCTGCCCATAATGAAGCTTCAGAACAAGATGAAAAGGTACTCCAAGAGTCTCTGTTTTTGTTTTTGTCCATTAGAGGGACCGTAGAAATCTCTACAGAAGGCTGAATTTATGACTTATTATTACCTGATAGATCACCACTGGAAATCTTGGGGATGACCTTGTCTTCTCAGGGCGAAGTGGAAATTTTATCCATAAAGGGTAGTCCGCTGAGATCACGCCACACTCCTTGTCTGGGAGGCAAGAAATAACAGGTTCGTGTGGGAGGGAGGCTCCTAAGATCAGGAGGGAACCACAGGCACAGCCAAGAACAAAATAGGAAGATGCCCTGGGCTGACCACAGACACATGAGAGAGGTATCAGAGGAGGGCTCATCCATTTGAGCGGTGAGTTCACAATTAAGGGAAGCTGGGGACGACGGAGGAGCACACAGACTAGAAATGTCCCCACAATCAGGAGAGCATATGGCCTGATTAGTGGTCTGCACATACATCCTGGGCTCTTCTGCAGCAGAAATATCTGATAAGAATTGTTTTGAAGTGAGAGATTCTGTGCAGGGGAAGTCACTTTAAGAGATCAAGTGGAGCCTTAAGTCGGAGAATTGATCTCTGCTCTGTACATCCCCCATCTCAGAAACACAGCCATCTATTTTCGAAGTGGAGTCTGCCAATGCATAGCCCATAAACATACTCACAGTGACCTTTTAATATGAGTGAGTGGGCCCAGAACGCACAGAAATGAGAATCTCCTTTCTGTCCAAGGGTAATCATTTCTATCACTTAGGCTTCTCTTTGTGCAACCCTAGGACTTCAGCCTGCAGCATAGCGTCTCCCCTTGGAGGCTTCGGTCACCCTGGGACTCACACGCCCAACTGCTGGCTGCGCACCTCCTTCTGAAATGCTGCTTCTCTACTCTCCTCTGACTCAGTGAATGACACGGTTGAATGGTTCCAGCAATTGCCCGGTTGCCCTGGCTGGGCCCTGGAGTCAGGCCCAATTCCTCTCACAATCCTAAGCTAACTCGCTAGTGAGTGGGGACTGGTGGCTTCACCTTCAGATTATTTCTAGGGTATGAGCATGTTTTATCTTCTCTGCTACCACCAGCTGGCCCCTCGCTGCTGTTGCCTCTGGCCCGGAGGACTAATACCAGAGCTCCCTAGTTCCCCTGTATTCTCTCTAATGCTTCCTTCTTCACGCACTAGTCAGAGTGACTTCTGGGCAGTGCAGCGCACACACCCTCTCCAGAACATCTCATGTGGCCTAGGGACTAGTCTGATGGTCTTTGAGACTTGCTTCCTAAGCATGCATCTCTCTCTCTCTCTCTCTCTCTCTCTCTCTCTCTCTCTCTCTCTCTTTCTCCTTCTCCCCTTCCTTCCTGCCACCCTCCCTCTATCTTGGAACACAGAAAGTACACTCTTGCCTCTGATCTCCTGAAGTTTGTTCCCACGGCACAGGGATACGTTTTTCTCCAGAGATGCCCAGGGCCTATTCTCTCATCTTATGTTAGCATCAATTCAAATGTCACATCTCATCCCAGGATGAAACTAGCCTTCCCGATATGCTCCAGCTCTTTGCTCTGCTCCGTTCTCCAGACACTTTTCACCCTTGCTCCACTTTCGTCAATTTTCTTTTATCTATGGTGTGTCCGTGTCTCTCAGTAGAACTTAGACAAGGCAAGGGGCTTCAAGCCCTTTGCTCCCTGTTAGACCTCTAAGGGTATAGCCACATAGCATGCTCTTAGAAGCTGTTGGATGGATGGATGGATGGATGGATGGATGGATGGATGGATGGATGGATGGATGGGTGGGTGGATGGATGGAGGACATGAGCTCATTTCTTTCCATGATATGTGTGGGTTCTGAGGGACTTAAATATCCTTCATAGGAACACAACCCCAGTGACACTTGGTCTCTTCAGCAGCACTGGCAGACATGACTTCAATCCTCTTGCAGGTCCTCTGGGGAAAAAAAACCATACCTCTTAGGGCTACCTGGGAAGACTGGTACTTACAGCTGCTATCATGACTCTCTGGAATCTTCTGCTTTTAGCCCCAGCCTCGACATTATATCTATCTCTCTCCTAAAGAGCTGGCTTTTTGTTTTCCTCTCCCGCTCACCATCAAAAGGTGGGCTGGCTTCCTTTATTTGAGATTCTTGATTGGGTCTCCAGACCAGTTCCTTCTAGTAGACCTTCTTATAGATATCTTTTTTTTCTAAGCAGAAATTTGTGCTGGCAAGTGGGGAGTCTTAACAAGGAAAGCCATGAGAGAGGATGGAGAGAACAGAACCAAGTGTCATGTAGTTGGTGTCTAGCAGTCTCTTGGGATTCCTTAGCTCCCCAGCCATTGGAAAGCCACATCTTACTGCCCTCCTTGGGGAAAGTGCAGGATCTTGATGACAGGGTCCCCTTTTAGGTGAAGAATGGTCCATAGGAAGAGCATCACTAAGCATGGTTCCTTCATACCTCAGGGGATGCCAAAGAAGGCATTAGCAATGGAGTCATTTATAAAGTTTTTATTCCCAGATAGACTCATTCATAAAATATTGAGCAACTCTGGAGACAGCTCACTTGTCTTTTCATTTGATCAATAGGAAAACAGAGGGGGCCGAGATGATAAATAACTTGCCCACGGTCATGGAGATGGTAGGCTCCAAGCGAGGACTTGAGACCTTAACTGTCATCCAGAGAGCCTTTGCTAGACCACAGGACGCTGCAAGGACATATTCTTCCTAACAAAATGCACATGCATTCGCTCAGAGAGCACATAATTCCACAAGATAGTCAAAACTGGAAACATACACCTTTAATCCAAAACTGTTGCATAAGGGCCTGCCACGTTTATCTCACATTGCCTCCTCCTTCCTCTCCAACCCCCACACTTTTTAAATCCCAGCCCCCACACTTCCAAATGACTACTTAGAATTTAGGCATCCCTTCATTCAATCCAAAAATTTGTAAAAGATCTCTTTCTCAAGAGATTTCACTTTAAAATTTCAGCAGTGAGCTGGCATGGTAGCACACGCCTTTCATCCCAGCACTCGGGAGACAGAGGCAGGCAGATCTTTCTCTGAGTTTGAGGCTAACCTGATCTACACAGTGAGTTCCAGGATAGCCAGTGCTATACAGAGAAACTCTGTATTGAAAACCAAACAACAAACACCCAAATGTTTCAGCCATGAGTTCTCCAGCAGAAGAACAAGTACATCTTCAAATGCCAGCTCCACCCAGGCCAGACCAGAAGATCCCGTGCCAAGTGCCCTGGTGCTGTAGAGTTCTCTTAAGCTCCCAGGATTAGTACCTCCTCCTTCATCTGCACCCCGACAAGTCATGAGCCCTGGATGTCTGTAAAGCATTGCTTCCTTAGCAGCATGGCAAGAGGCCATGTGACAGATGAAGTCACATGACTTTGCCTTCCAAAGCCAGTGATAAATTGCACTCCCAGAAAAATCTATGTTTCAGTATTCACGTTATTTATAGTTTTATTTATTAATCCTATTAGTAATATTCCCCCAGGAGAAGGATAATGGTGGAACAAAAACATAAGACAAATAGGCAATATGAAAAACAAAAACATAAGACAAATAGGCAATATGAAAAGAACCACCTCATTCAAAGGCCTGCTGCTTCCCTTGGGGGCAGCTTATGTATCACCTGTGTGCAAACTGGTTGGTGCTGGAAGGAACACAGCTTACTCAAAGTGCCTTTTGAATACTCCCAGGAACCCCGGAGAGCCCAGCTGGAGAGGTCTCTTCCTTCAGTGAAAGCTGCAGTCAGGCATTATTCTAATCCAGTCCTATTAAGTCTAATACGTGCGTTCTGAACACAACTCGCGGTTAGAAACCAGGCCAGCGGAAGCGCAGGCTGCCAAAGGCTGTTCAGGTGGTTGACTGACATCTACGGAGCAACCTCTGAGCTAAATGCTGGTCGGGATGCATCAGCAACACAGTGAATGTTCCGGCCTTCATTTTTAGGTCAGTCACATGGAGCGCCCTGTGCTCAGGCTTAATGTTAGGCCCTGCAGTCCCAGTGATACGTCCCCACCTGCTTGAGGGCATGCGACTTCTTAGGGATGGGCTCTCACAGTGCCTCTTCTGGGAAAGCCTGCTGCAGCTGGGCCTCCTCCGAACCCTTGCTGAACACAGCCATTTCTCCCTCGTGTGTGTGTGTCCTGTGCCTGCCTAGCCCGCATTGGGTTGTTAGCTGTGCACAAACTCAGATTTTAATTTACTTTTTTACTGTCCCATACAAGCTCTGTGAAAGTGGACAGTTTCTGTGTGCTTCTGTCTGGTGGCTGTTTAATATCAGTGTCTTAACGCTTGCATTGTGAATTCAGAGATTGGGAAAAAGATGTTATATGACAGAGCTGGATATGAAAATGGGAATTCTCTGGTGGCCATTATGCTTCATTTACCCTTCTTGGACTTTAAGAAAATGCATATTAATTAATTAATTAATTAATTTATCTATTTATTTGTGTCCGTGTGCTTGTTTGAGTTTATGAAAGAGCCCAACAGAGGTAGTCAGGGAAAGGCATCAGAAACACTGGAATTTGAGTCGTAGAACGTTGTGAGCCACCTTGTGAGCGCTAGGAATGAACCCAGAGCCTATGCTCCTAACTGCTGAGGCATCTCATCAGACCTCCAAGTTGTTTTTAAAAATTATTTTATTGTTAAATTGTTGTCTGCATTCGGTGTCGGTTTGTGTATGTGAGTGAGGGTGCCCATGGTGGTCAGAGATGGTGGAGGTCTCCCTGGTGCTGGGGTCAAAGGGGATTGTGATCTTATCTGCTGGATATTGGCACTGGGAACCTAACTGAGGTCCTCCGCAAGCCCAGCATGCACTCCTACCTGCTGAGCCACCTCTCTGGCCCCTTTCTTGGATTTTGATACGATGGAAAGGATATTGGTTAGTAAAAATTACAAATAAAAAACGAATAAGGAGAAGGCATACGTTTCCATAGTTATAGGGTTTTTATCCATAAAATGAATAATAATTCCAATTATAACTATCCCACAGGACTATCGCGAGGCTCAAAGGAGATAATGTGCGTGCGAAAGCTCTTTGCTGGGAGAAGAGCATGATATGGGTATAAGGTGTTATTATCCCTTTAATCTTTCTAGTCTCATAATGGAGGAAAATTTCCAAAGACAAATAGGGAGCTCATTTCCATCTCTCAGCTGCCTCTTGCTACATGACGTCCATGACAATTAAACGCTGCAGAAGACTGTGGCAGAATCCAAATAAACAGCAGCTAGGAATAAATCCGTCATCCCTCCAGTGCTGCTGGGGACAGACGGAGTTCTCCCTCAAGCTTCTGGGATGCGTCACTGGCTAAGGCGCTAACTCACATAAGGACACAAGTAGTGTCATCTGGACAAGCTCTTCAGGTCATATATCCTAGTTTTCGGTTCTTCCATCAAGGCCCTGGTACAGGAGAGTGTGTCTATTGTCTGCATTGGTGGGTAGCGAGCAACATCTCTGGAAGTAACTGTGTGGCACCTGCTTTGGCCTTCATTCTGTGCAACTGAGAGACTCGTTCTCCCAGGGTATTAGTTACTTTCTCATTACTGTGAAAAGGAATGTTACAAAAACAGTTTCTGAAGAAAGGGTTTGTTTGGGCCCACAGTTTGAGGGAGCAGTCTATCATGATGTATAAGTCAACATGATGCACCATGGCAGGGAGGAGGCAGCTGTAGTTAGGAAGCATAGAGAGATGGATGCTGAGGCTTACCTTGCCTCCTCCCATTTGTCCCAGAACTCCAGGCCATGCGTGGTACCACCCAAATATAGGATGAGTCTTCCCATCTCTGTTAACTCATTCTCGAAGCTCCATCACAGATATACCCAAAGATCCTAAATGGTTCTAGGTCCTGTCAAATTAGCAATCAATATCAACCGCCACACCAAGGTACTAAGAGTGATGGCTACTCATGGCTCTCAGTAGAGCGTTGCCCTTGCCCTTGCCCTTGCCCTCGGCCCAACCTATCCCAAGCCTCAAGTCCCACCTTCTCAGATCTCAATGACTGGCAGCTGTGGGGAGGGTGGTCTCAAGGTGGGATGCCCCTGAGGGTTACCCAAGTTCCAGAGTTCTCCAGAGGATAAACTGATGCTATCACATTGATACTCAATTTGTCCCTTTGCCTGAACCTGTGTTATCTTGTCTTTCCAGATATTGTCCTGAAAAGCTGTTCTTAATAAAGCTATGTGCTGATCTCTAAGGGGATCAACCTATGACCCCATCAAATAACTACATGATAAATGGTTGCTGGTCTGCAGAGAGAGTGACATGCAAAGCCCTCAGAAGTTGGAAGGGCCCCGTGTCAGTTCATGTCTCCAGGCCAGATGTTTGTTTGTTATATTATTTATGGTTTTCCAAGACAGAATTTCTCTGTGTAACAGCCCTACCTGCCCTGGAACTAACTGTAGACCAGGCTGACCTTGAACTCACAGAGATCCGCCTGCCTCTGCCTTCTGAATGCTGGGATTAAAAGTGTGCGCCACCACCGCCCTGCTCAGATGTTTAGTTATAAGCTGCATTTTCCAGTCGCCCCAGGGGTGAAGTGAGCACTTGACAAATTTGAGTTGAAGCCGTGAAAATGGGGACCAGGAAGGAGTAACAGTCTTAGTGACAATGGTGACCTTGTCTTGTCATTCTGAGGATGCGTGTCTCAGTCTCTGGCGGTGTGGTTTGAGAGCTCTCTAGTCTGCAAACTAAGGTGCCCAGATATACTCTTCAGAGAATGTCTGCTGCTGGACAATGTGGACAGAGGGTCTTCATTCCCATCTAGCTGACAGCATAATCTTGGCCTCTGCATTCATTTCTGCTAGCTCTCTTGTGTATGGCCAGCCAACTTTCTTTCTTGTGCTATATGCATAAAAAGTCACACTTAAGGGTTCCTGGAGCCTGCATCCAGATACAAATAGGAAAGCTGGCTCCTGAATGCTACTCTACTAGCTTTTTTGTCTGTACAGTGTTCTCAGAGATTCTAGCATTCCCTTTATGTTATTAAAATTCACTCTACAAAGTTAACCTTAATAGCCAATAGAGGGTTGGCAATATGGCTCAGAGGGTAAAAGGGCTTGCGTCCAAACCTGACGATCTGAGTTTAATCCCTGGAACCCGCAGGATGAAAGGAGAGAGTTGATTGCTGCAAGTTGCCTTCTGACTGCCGCGCATGCTCCATGGCATTTGCATGAGTGTGCAAAAAATAATAATAATGGCCAACAAAAACAATCTCATATCTAGTTTTTTCTTTGCCCAGATCTGTGTACCTCATACAGCTCACAATACCCATGTCTATACAGGTATCACCCCTGAACACATTATTTAATGAAGTTCCTGCCTGATAAATTCTGGGCACAACTCTTTCTGTCCTATACCAAGGCAAGAGAAATGGAAGCATGTCTAGCTGATAGCTAATACCACATCACCAGGGCTGGTTCCAACAACACCCCCTTGCCGTGTGCCGTCTGATCTCCTCATTCTATGAGGCTGGCGTCAATTGGATTTGGACCTTGGTTCCAAGGAGTTCAAGAAGTCTAAGGAGAGAGTGACAATGAACTGTGCCTCCCCAAAGACTTAGTGTTGCCTGGAGGTCACACTGATTTCTGCCTCCTAGAGCCTACTCTGGCAATACCCGTTTCCAGTCCAGCACTTCCCCTGCCTCAGAGGAAAAGGTCACTGCTGGCAAAGCGAGTGACCTTTCAACCATGCTTCTCACTTGAAAGGTCATTCATGAGACTACTGGACAGAAGACTTCAAATGCCATCTGTCACTCCTATTCAGGCTTGCCTGGCCTGACAGTAAAGCCAGAGAATCAGTGAGAGAACCCCACACTTCCTCCTAACTCAGAGGCCTCCCCTTCTCATGTTAAAGGAGAACTATCCCAAAGATGAATATTTCAAAGAATCTCTCCTAAATGCCAAAGCCAGGAGTACCTTAAAGGTCTGTTTCCCAGAGTGTTTTAATAGCTGTGTGGTAGATGAAGCCTGTCCATCACTGTCAGGGAGCAAAGAAGTGACAGAGCATGAGAAGGGGACTCTGCTGTGTTCTTGACTTCCTGGTGTGGGAGGTCCTGTTGTCTATGAGTTGCTTTTATTGGTTAATGAATAAAGAAACTGGCTTGGCCTGATTAGGGTAGAACAGAGCTAGGTGGGAGAAAACTAAACTGAATGCTGGGAGGAAGAAGGTGGAGTCAGAGAAGCCATGGAGCCGCCAGAGACAGACGTGCTGAAACTTTGCTGGTAGGCCACGATCAAGTGATGATGCACAGATTGATGGAGATGGGTTAAATTAAGATGTAGGAGTTTGCCATTAAGAAGTTAGAGTTAATGGGCCAAGCAGTGATTTAAACAATACCATTTCTGTGTGCTTATTTCAAGGCTAAGCAGCCAGGAACTAACTAGCGGCCTTCGTTGCAACAACTTCTATAGCCATGACCAGCTTTTCTAAGACCCAGCAGCTTCCTCATTCTCACGGCATCCTCCCACCCCCACTGCCCCAGCAGTTCCGGTCTCTCTAATACTGCAGATAGTCCCCTGGCTAGGCAAAGAGAAATAACCAGTAGGTTCCAGGCTTTTCTCAGTGCTGAGATAATGCAGGGTTTTTACCAATTAGGACACAAAAACACCCTTTTTAGGTTTGTGTTTAGCTAAAATGTTGTGGAACGGCATGAAAGCAGAGCCACACCCACAACCAAAGTTCAGGACCTCCTTTAAAAAGCCACCACCCTCCCAGCATGCTCCTCCCCTGACCAGGCATAGTGCTGCCCAGGAACTCTCGGGTCTGTCCTGCTGTGGTTTTCCTGAAACCATACCTTACAAGCCAGCTAACTCAGAGGAGGCTGCTCTGATGTGAAGTCCCTGCTAAACCCATGTTGGAACTTAATTACTATCATGACAGTCTTAAGGGGCAGTAACTTTAGGTGGTGATGGGGTCCTGGGGGTCCTGGATTAGGGACTGTTGATGAGGAAAGGGATTGATTATCACAATGGTGGACTCCTAGAAATAGGGTATTTGGCCTGCATTCCCAGTCCCATCTGTATGACGGCCTCTGCCATGCTATGATGTATCAAGAGGATCCTCACTGGATGCCTCTCCTTGGCTTTGACCTTCACCGCTGTCCAAACAAATACACTAAAAATGTTCACAGTCCTGATATATCAACATGAAATAGTGTAAGACAGAGACCCTTGCAACCTGGTACCCAAGACCCTGGAGTGGAGGCAAAGACATGGAACTTGTGGCTCTTTGTAGGGGAGATAAGGCCCAATCAGAAAAATTTGGGGCTCTCAGGAAATGTGATGGGTTCAGAGCAAGCTGAAATCAGTCAGGCCAAGAACAGTAAGCAATGTGCCTTTGGGGGAGCTCCAGAGCCACTGAGAAGATGCTCTTTGTACCAAAGCTTCTGCAAGCTGAAGGCACATGAGGAAATACTAGGAGGAAGAGGGAAGAGAAGGTCAGTTATGTTGGCTGGACCACATCTAGAATATAATCCAAGCAGGCGGTTTGAGATTGGCTGACCAAATACCACCAAATCACCCTGTTCCCTACTGGCTTTTTAAGCTAACTGTAAACAAGTTCCAGGGTAAAGATGGGGCTCATGCAATACTTTTGGAGGGGCTTGGAGAAGATAGAGGGAAATAGTGTGATTCTTAGTCAATGTGTCAAACCTAGAGAGATAAAAATGATAGGGGTTCCCCTCCTGTAGAAAAGACCCCAAAGAGAGAGAGGCGTGGACCTCCCTATGCTGGTGCAGACCAGACAGGTGCACAGTAAGGCCCTGAAAGAAGGAGATGCATGGACCTCCCAGTGCTAGCGGATGGAACAGGTGTACGGAATAATGGGATGCAGTCAGGCTTGCGGGACTTCCCAGAGAAAAGGTAATTTCAAGAGAGAGCCAGGCTGATTAACATGCTCCAGCCTTGGAGAAGATGAATGTGCAGACAATGGGGACCAATGAGTGTCATTTATTTAGACTTTCAGAAAGCCTCCAAGCAGAAAGCCTGTTTCTAAAAGTCACTGTGGAGTTTGGGATTTAAAGGACCAGCTTTCCGAGGCTAAGCCATGGAGATGGTTGCCTTTTCCAGCTACCAGAGATGAGTGCGAGGAATGACCTCTGGAACTAACCCTGCAGAGCAGCTTCTGGAGATCCACCTCCTCTCTCCCCTTAAGTGATTTGATTCCTCGCTCTCTGTCTCCAGATTTCTATCCAGTTCGGTGTCCACCCTGAAGTATACATTCAGCATGCATTTTGGATACCCCCGTAGACTGGAACCCACCCCGAGGCAGGACAACACCGGGTCCATTCTTGCATTCTGCCCTATACTACTAAGTGGGATTCCCTAACCCTAGCCCAGAGGAGATTTGTGTTGTCAGAACCCATGTTACCAACCACCGAGCTCATCATGGCTCCATGATGCTTTGAATCTGAGCTGCTGCCTCACCATCTCACATCCTGATTGCTGGTTCCAGCTGATGCTGATGCTAGCTTGGCTGTGGAGCTTTTAGGAGGTGAAGTCTAGTTGGTGGAAGTGGGTCAGTGCTAATAGCCCAGCCCTACTTTGTCTGCTTCCTGGCTCTCTGTGACATTTGGAGCCTGAATCACGCACTCCCACCTATGAGCTTGGCTATGCCCTACCCTCCGTGTTGGATTGAGGACTCTCTGAAACTGTGAGCCAAAATAAATATTTCCTCCCTTGAGTGGTTTCTGTTGGAGATTTTTGTTAGAGCTAAACAAAAGTAACTAACACAGCCTCTCTGACATCACCTCCCCATTCCACATGTAACTTCTCTCTTTGTCCTGTCTTGGTGGTTGGGACCACTGTGCATCCAGCTGGCAGTGGCCCTCATCATCTCCCCATCACTTGCTCCTCACAGTCATGAAATGAGTGAAGTCATCCCTTGCCTCCTCCGCTGTGCTCCCTTCCCCTCCCCAGTACTCCTTAGCCTGGTCTTCTTCCCCATACTTATAGTAGAGAGCCTCCCACTGCTTAGACCCTCCTTGAGCCCCAGCCAGAGGACACAGCTCTTCCTAGCTTTCCAAACTCATCCTTAGTGCCACCCTCATCCTTGTCCTTCTCTGTCCTGGCACTGCAGTTCATCATACATGTCTCAATGGTCCATCATTTCCCTCCCTGCTTCCCACATAGTGAATCTCTCCACCCCCACGCTCTGTGCATCTCTACTCAGTGTTCTCTCCTCTGAGAAAGCTCTCTGAACATTTTCTATGGTTTATTGACTTTCTTCTGTGCTTATTCATTCACAAGATTCTTACCAAGGAGCTAGGACAATTCAAGAGTGGGCACTGCAGGCACAATGCCAGCTCCTACAGAGACGAGCTGTATGTGAATGTGTGGGCAGGGGCCTGTGGAGCCAAGGGTAATTTTAGCTGGAAATTTCCAGAAACTAACCACTGTAGTGTTATTTAATAATTCCTAATTATTTAGCAACCATGTTTCTCATTGGCCTGGAATTTCCTAAGTAAGTTAGGCTAGCTGACTGATGAGCCTCAAGGATCTATGTATCTCTGCTTTTTAACCATTGGAATTGCAAGTGTGTGCCACCATGGTAATTTTTCCCTCAACATGGATTTGGGGGTTTGAACATGGGTCCTTATGCTTGTGAATGTGCTATTTTCCTAACCCAGTACTGTATGAAGAATTGTGAAAAACTTAGCTGCTCAAGAAACTCCCACGTTCTTCTGCCATAGGCCCCTTGCATATGCTATTCCCCCCTTGAACGCTCTTCTTTTTTATCTGCTGTATCTTCACTTCCGTGGTAGGATGACTCTGTCAGGAGACACTGTCAAGCTAAGCTCTCGAGAGGAAAATGCACAAGTCACGCTGGGGGACACACACAGTGCAGTGGGAAGGAAGAACAAACAGATCTAATTGAGCCAGGCACACATAGTAGCACACAGATGCAATTCCAGCATTTGGAAAGCTGAGGGAGGAGGGCCACCAGTCCCAGGCACGGAACTCCTTAAAATAAGGAGGAGAAAGAGACAGAGGAGGATAGGAAGATTTAAAAAGAGAGACTAGGAGAAGGAGGAAGGAAAAGAGAGAGGGAAAGAAGATGACAGGGTAGGAAAGAGGAAAAATCAAAGAAGATGGAGGGAGAGGAGAAGGAAAGAGAGGAGATGGAGAGGAGGAGACAGGAGATGGAGGGAGAGGAGACAGGAGATGGAGGGAGAGGAGACAGAGGTGATGGAGAAGAGGAGGAGACAGAGGAGATGGAAGGAGAGGAGACAGAGGAGAGGGAGGGAGATGAGATACAAGGTGTAGGGGAAGAGGAGGAAACAGAGGAGATGGTGAAAAGGAGGAGACAGAGAAGATAGAGGGAGAGGAGGAAACAAGAAATAAAGGAAGAGGATTACGCTGAGGTTTGAGGCTGAATAGAAAGAATCAATCCTTCCTGTCATCTAATCAACAGGCTAAGGACAGAGGCTGTGTTTGTGTGTGTAGAGGGTCAGTAGCTTCACAAATCATACAGTGGATGCTAAGAAACATCAACTGTGTCCTTGTGCCAAGTTCCTGTTCCTTTCATGTGAACTCATGGATTACATTCTTCAGTAGAAACTGGCCCTCATAAAAAGGATCATGGCTTACAGGGAATCCAGTGAAGAACTCAGAGAATGACAGTCACACTTATGATGGAAGGTGACACCTGTTAATTTCAGTATCGACACTGGTGCTCCCTCAGACACACTCCTTGTCAACCATGCCACGATAGAAGAATAAGACTTTAATCAGATCATACAAGAGTGTCTCCCAAATAATACAAAAGCGTCACCTGGTTTATTTTGAAATGTGAACCCGTTATTATGTTGAGCTTGCCCTGACTACAGCTCCTCTCATGCCATTGTGTTGATTGATAGTGATAATACGTGTCCATAAATAGGGACATCCTGGAACACGTGGTTAAGTATATGTACATAGTAGCCTACAGTTTTGTCTATTTGTTTTATCTTTGAGATGTGTGACCAAGACTATGGACAATATTAAATAACTGAAAAAGATTAAGAGACAGGGAGCAGAAGAGGGGCAGACTAAGAACATAGTCCACAGGCAACATTGGCAATCTTAGCAGCCCCCATGGCCTGTCAGGCAAGGCTCATAACTGATCCTAAGGGAACCATAGATGCCACAGTGTTCTCTGTTGCAGAAGTTAGCATACTCTGTGTAATTGTTTGTTGGGGCATAGAGGGAGAGAACAAGAGAGAGACAAACAGTGTGTGTCAGTATTTGTTGACAGAGGTTTCTATCCTGCCCAGTCCCACAGCAGTTCAGTCCCAAAGAAACACACAGAGGCCTACATTAATTATAAACTAGCTGGCCTATTAGCTCAGGTTTCTTATTAACTAACTCTTACACCTTAAGTTAGCCCATAATTCTTGTCTGTATTAGCCATGTGGCTTGGTACCTTTTATCAGTAAGGCATTCTTATCTTGCTTCCTCTTGGTCTGGATGACTATTGCAGACTGAGCCTTTCCTTTTCTCAGAATTCTCCTCTTCTGGTCGCCCCACCTATACTTCCTGCCTGGCTACTGGCCAATCAGTATTTTATTAAATCAGTACAAGTGACAAATCTTCACAGGGTACAAGACCATTGTCCCACAGCAAGTATTTGTGGAGACAGCTATAACATTCCTCAATTCTTTAAAGCTCTCTTTTGCAAATGTTGAGAACTGCTGGTTTTCTTAAAATCCAGCTCTCCCAAGGTAGCTAAATTAATTGTTGTCAAAAGTATTCAGTTTTAAATATATACTTATTTTATTTTTTATTCACTTGTGTATGTATGTGTGTGTACATGTGTCTGAGTGCTCTCAGAGGCCAGAGGAAGGGTGTTGGATCCTCTGGAACTGGAGTTACAGTTGTGAGCTGCCAGATATGGGCGTTGGGAATCAAACTCTGGTCCTCTACAGGAGCAGAAATGCTTCTAACTGTTAAGTCATCTCTTTCAACCCCATAAAGCCCTTAGTTTTTGATCATCAACATAACAACTGTGAAATTGAGATTTGGGAATTGGTGATTGATTGAAAGGATTTGTCTATTGCTTTCTCCTCTGGCATTTTAAGACAAAGAAAGACAAAGAAAAGAAACCTTGTGCAGCTAGAAGGGCTCTCTCTGTCATATGCGGAGAGCGGTAGGCCATCCCTCCACTAACGCTTACAAAGATCTCCTGGGTGTCTTCATTGTCCAGTCAGCCCTCCAGAGATGGTGGGGATGGGTGCCATGGCACTGTGAATGGTGGAGGTGGACACAGCTAATGGACTTGATAAAGCCACAAGGCTGGGAAACGGCAGAGAAGAGGTCAGAGCCAAACAGTTTCCCTTAGCGTCAGTAATCAACCATTTCACATTAGTGAGTCTTGTTGAATGTCAGTTCTCTGCAGTGCCTGAGGGGTTTGTGTCATCAGAAGAGTCTCAGTGTCGTCCCACATAAAGTGCCCCCCCCCCAGATGTAACTCCCCCTCTCTCCTTGGCAAATGGTGCCCTTTGAAAGCAGAGTAAGTCAGGGCCTACAATTTTCAGCAAAGAGCTTGGGTTGGTGAAGTTGCAGTGGAAGAAACTCCTGCTTTGGAGACAGCCCACTGCCTAGCAGGCCGTGAGACTGGGGACCCATCTCATCATGTGTACCCCCATACTCACACTCATGGAGAAAACAGGAACCTTGCATAGCACCCATGCAGGCATGGCTGGTCCTTTTCACCATATTATCATCCACTCCATTGCCTTTCTTCTTTTTATGTAAACCTCTGGTATCGTGTGATTTCACAATGGGATTTTAAAGTATTGCGCTACCCACCGAAGCTGATCTCTAGGGCTGAGATCAAAAGTTTGGAATCTGAGTCTAGCTTCTACAATTTTCCAGCCCTGTGCCCTTGGGCAACCGCCTCTTTAAGCCTCAGCTGCAGTGTGCATAAATTATAGATGACAGTGATTTCACCTCATGGTTTGGAGGATCAGCTCAGAGAACACCTGCAGGGGTGACAGTGAACCTCAGTCTAGTCTTACTGCTGGCTTGTCCTCCCCAGGGGCTGTGGTGATTCATCTTAGGGGTCAGGCTGGCTAGACTGGGGTGACTGTTGTTTAATCACACGCCAGTCCAAATGCTGGCACAAAGGTGTCTGTTAGGCGTGGTTCATAGTTGCCAGCGGTTGGTTCTAGAAAAAAACAGATTTCTCCTCCGTGAGCAGGGTGAGCCTGAGCCACACAGTTGAAAATCTTCAGAGAAAAGACAGATTCCCAAAGGGGGAAAAATGCTGCCGGAAAGTCAGGCCTGACAGTGTGGACCTGTAATCCCAGTACTTGGGAGGCTGAGGCAGAAGGATCCCAAGGACAAAGCCTAACTGGGCTACAGAGGTAGTGACAGGCTGTCCTAGAAAATAAAGTGCAAAGAGAGGTAGCTCAGTGGTGGAGTGTTCGCCTAGAACACACAAGATCCTGGGTTTGAGCCCAAGAACTAATGAGTTACTGATCTCATCCTTATGTCCAGCCTTTGTAGTCAAGACAGCAAAGTCAGCTTCCTGCATCCCCAAGGGTGCTGTCTACTTTAATGTGGTGAGTCCTGATAGACCCTGAAGTGTGTGGCTGCTGGTTAGAGTTGGCCAAAGAGAACCAACACGCAACGGAGGGGGGAGGGGCAGAGGTCAATGTCCATTTCCATGGCTTCTCTTCGGAGTGGTCCTCTCCCTACCCAGACCCCATCAGCATCCTCCCCTGTGCTCAGCAATGGCACAGTGAGGGTCCCAGCCCTGAGCACTACCGCTTGAGATCTTTTCCTTCTTTATGATCTCCTCAATCACCCAATTCGAGCGGCACCTCTTTTCCTCCAGATGACGATCTATAGATCTAGAGGAAGCCATTTAACAGAACCTGTGGTAGGCAGAGTCAACCTTGCCACCAGGAATGACAGGAAGAAAACTTCAGGTGCTCGTTGGTGTCAGTTTTCCCGGGTCCCCAAGTTGTCATGTTCCTGGTTCTTGGCTAAGAAGCTCCACAAACAACTCCTCCCTGTCCATGCCAGCGTTCCCTTCCAGAGGTGTCCCTCATAGGGGACTAGTCCAGATTTCAAATCCCAGAAATCTGACTTGGCCATCTCTGTACCTTGATAGGAGGGGAAGAACTCCTTTATGTATGTACAGCCCTATATATGTCTGCCCACATCTCAGGAGTTGCCACAGACCGGGCAGCAGTCTTCCCTGTACCTCCCTAGCCCACCTTCCCTCAAGTATGTATGCAAAGATTCTATGCTGCTCAAATTGCCATTGTTTCTTTTGGTTTCAATGCAATTCACAGGTCTGTCTGTTTCTGCAACACTGGTTTGCACCTTCGGCTAACTGGCTGTTCTTTCATGTCCCTGCTGTTCCCATTGGGCATCGCCTCCACCCATTACTCCCATAAATATTTATAAATGCTATCCAAATACCAGCAATATGTTTGGAAAGACGTGTCTAATTTAACAGGAACCTGAGATTACATTCAAAACCTGTCACAGCCTTCTCTACTTTAGTGGCTTATTCTGGAAGCTGGAAAACATCCCTTCTTGTTTGGAAAACAAAACCTTGACTTCTGTTTACCAGCCACCTCAACACTGGGGAAACTGTGCCTTAAGTAATTAAGAGCGTGAAGAAATGACAACGTGACCCTTCTGTCCTGTGACAGCAAGAGCTGTCCATCTTAATGGGGCATTGATACAGTGGGTGACTTTGATGTCTCATGATTTCATTAAAATGAGATTATGTGTGGGTGAGTGGGTGTAGCCATAAGGATAAACTCAGAGACCAAAGGTCCAGAAGCTGTGGGAAAGCTAATTAAAACGGCCTTCAAGACTCACCAGTGGCAGAAAGCATTAGACGTCTTCTTGCCTACCCAACCCCTGTCACGACCATGCAGTGCACAATGGGCCAGCACTTCTGCATCGGGAGTCTTCAGCTCCCCTAGTTAACAACCCATAGACATGCCTATGACTGATCCCAGAGGGGATTTCTTACCCATCAGGAGATCTGATGGGCAGCCACTACCAGTTCAGGTACCTTGAATAGAGGATCCTCCTGAACAGAGTCTAGCAAGTCCCTGTGACCTGAAGAGGGATGTTCTATTCAGCAGTGGGGAAGGTAGCCAGTGAGCAGGTGGAGAGTCTCCAGGAATAAGGCCCTCTGGGACAATTGTAAGGACTTGAGCATCCAGGCTTTCAGGGCCCCACTGCCATCCCATGCATGTTACGGAACGTGTGTGAAGATCAAAGAACAACTTGTGATATCTAGTTTCCTCATTCCACCGTGTGGGTCCCAGGGATTGATCAAACTCAGGTCCTTAAGCTTGGTGACAAGCATCTTTTCCAGCCGAGCCACCCTGCCAGCCCCCGGAACTGACATTCTCTTTAGAAATGAATAGGTAAGTGCCCACAGCCAACAGAGATGCCGTGAGACTTACCCAAGGGGAAACTTGCCAGGAAACTTTAAGAAGTAGTTGGAGAGGCTTCACTGAAAATTCTAGCACCCCCTTCTCACGAGCCCAGAGGGGTCCTTGTTGAAGAGAAAGCATAGCAGTGTCACAGAGATCACAGAAAGACCCTAAAGGCCACTGTCCCTCCAATTCACAGTTGTTTCCGAGTAAGTCCAACATTTTCCAGCTGGACACAGACCTGTCCAAGCTCATCCTGGGCTCTGCATAAAACCAAAAACCAAGGACATCATGCAGGCTGGTTCACAAGCACCTGATCTACTGTCCTGATGTTAGTGTGTCTCTATATTTCTTTATGTGTCTACCACACCCATTTTTCCCATGGTCGACTTAGGCACAAAGTCTTCTCGATCACTAATTCCTATGAGAAATCCAGTTAGCTGGGGGTGCTATTGCAGCCCTGTAATTTCAGCGCTCAGGAGGCTGAAGCCGGAAGACCTCAAGTTTAAGGCTAGCCTGGGTTGCTAAGAGAATTCTGTATTAAAATATATCCAATCAAGTCAAGCATTAACTGATATCTGTGGGGATGAAAAATATGACATGTGATCCCCCACCAGCTTGCTAGCATCTTCGTCTGTGCTCTGAGATGAAGCAAACGCATAAATAAATAAAGTTTATTCTACTCATACACAGAATAACCTTGGCTCTTCCTCAGAAGTGTTGGCAACACAGAATTGCCATCCTTCAAAGGACTTCACACCTATGAGGCTTTTTCCTCAAAAAGAAAAAAAAAATGATACATCTCTTCATAAGATAAATGCCTGTACCAGTTCCTAAGAGGATGCATTCTTCCTTTTCATCTCATTGTACCTGGGAACTGCAGCTGAGTACGCTGAGGTGACTGTCACAGAGACAGATCCTGGCCCAGACCTCATGGCTGAACTGCTCAATAAAGGAGCCCGACAAACCTCAGAGAGGTTTTCATCATTGTCTCTACAGGGCTCCGAGAACACAAGCACCCACCGCCTCATCCCCGCAACTGTGCCATGGTGGGAGAGACTGCCAGAGGCTTCAGACGTGTCACGTGTCTGCTCTCTTGCTCAGGTACCTCCATCTTCAAGTCAGACATCAGCTGGTGTCAGCCACAGTGGTGACCCAGGTAAAGAGACCAAGCTTGCATGATGCCTTTGGATTCAGTCCTATCTGCCACTACCCAACCAACTAGCCAATAGAGCTGCTATGTGAGTTCTCATGAGAGCCCTAGCCTCCTGGGTACCTTAGTGCAGTAGAGGGAATTTAGTATTATAAGAGATGAAGAGCCCCTTACTTTCTCAGCAAGGGCTATAGCAGGGTGACCTGCTGGGGATCTGTGTCAGTTCTCTCTAAATGAGAAGCCATACACGCATGCGCTTTGTCAATACGTCTTCCATAGCACCCAGCAGGTGGCTGGTCTTGCTCAAGATTATTTATGAATAAACTTCAAAGTATGAAGGAAAGAGAACTTAGCTAACCTGGCCTTCTCTTTCCTTCTGGATTGTTCTTCCTCTCCCCCTCTTCTCCATCTAGAAGAGGATATGGAGACAGTGTTACAAAGGATCCTTTTGCAAATCCAGAAAGGGCAGAAACAGATCAGGACACTCCCAAACTGCCATAGCAACTTTGCTCCATCACCCTCTGACCTTGTAGGCAACTCCACATACACTAAGCACTCAGTTCCCTGGGTCAGCCCCACTAGAAGCTTCGAAATGGTTAAAAGTCCAGTTCCTATAAATCTCAGAGCAAGCCAGCTCCTCCATGGCCTGCTAAATCATTTAATCATTTTTATAACGCGGGAGCTACTGACCACAGTCATTGTGTTGCCATCAATACTCTTTAAGTTGTAAATAGATGAGCCACAAATTGATAAGATAAGAAGTCTAGTGATAGAGCATTGAGAGTTCTGTACTGTCGTAAGCTTTACTGGGTATCAATACTAATTTGTTTCCTGTAATGCTTTTCATGGAAATAAACATAAAGAGGGAAGGGCAGTTTGTGCGAATGGTGATAATTCTTGTACTTGAGTTCTTGGGTTCCAGCAGCTTCCATGGAAACCCTTGTATGTGTCAGCCTCTCTCCAGGACCCAGGGTTGTGTAAGAATCCTATATCCCGCCTTACATCCAATGAGGTGAAAAGATCCGTGATCCCAGGCTTGCTCTCCCATCCCAGTAGCTACTGCTGCTTCGTTAGCCTGTGGGAACTGGGCATGTGGTCAGCTTCTCATGCTTCAGGCCAGGGGCTTTGGCTCCAGCATCTTTTCTTTCTCTTCAGACTAAAACACAAGCATTTCCCTGGGTCATCCAGTCTACACTTCTCAACACAAGGCTTCTGGGGGTTTCCTCCTCTTTGAACTCTTTGCTGTTTACTGCCGTCAGTATCTGCCATTTTCCTTCATATTACGTACCATAAAATTTGCATTTTTTAAAGATCTCACTATTTTATTTTATGCATGCTATTGTTTGACTGAGTGCATGTATGTGCATATGTGTATGATGTGCTCTCAGAGGCCAGAGAAAGCATTGAATCTCCTGGAAGTTGAGTTAAAGATGGTTGTGAGCTACCATGTGGGCGCTGGAAATTGAATCTGGATCCTATGCATTCTTAATCACCGAGCCATCTTTCCAGCCCCAGAAATCTTAAAGCTTGTCATTCTTACATTGTCTCTCTTTTATAAGCATATAGGATAAAACTGTCTCTACCAAATACTAGGGTTCCTTTACTTACACAAATCCCCTGATGGCTATCTCAGGAGAACCATAGTGATTACTCTTTCTTATTCAAAGTAATAGCTACTAACAAGATCTTCATAGTCCCTAATATTGAGATGAAGATTGTGGGAACCTTAATGTCCAAGGAACACTGGGCTTCTGTTAAGGAGGGCAGAAGGGACTATGTGCCTTTTCCTTTTGACTTTAAAACATGTTTCCTTAATCCACAGCCTGGTTACAGTATGAGTTTCTGTAGTAAGTCCTGACACCTCTCTCTTCCTCCTCTTCCTCCTCCCGCTTCTTCTCCCTCTTCTCCTCTGTCTTAGTCAGTGCTCTATAGCTGTGAAGAGACACCATGACCACAGTACCTCTTCTAATGGAAAACGTTTAACTGGGGCTGGCTTACAGTTTCAGAGTTTACACTATTATCGTCATGGTGGGAAGTATGGTGACATGCAGACAGATAGAGCTGGAGAGGGAGCTGAGAGTTCTACATCTGAATTGGCAGGTAGCCAAAAGAGGGAGTCACTTGGTCTGGTTTAAGAATTTTGAAATCCCAAAGCCTGTTCCCAGTGATATACTTCCTCCAACAAGGCCACTCCTCCTACTTCCTGTCAATAATGCTGCTCCCTACAAGCCTATGTGGGCCACTCCTATTCAAACACTCACACCCGCCATCTTGTTCTTCTTCTCTTCCACTGGTCCACTACATTGTCCATGGGAGTTTTGAATCCTGTGTTCCACCTCGGGAATACGGGCCACAATCATTCCCAACCACGGTTCCTTTGAGCCCAAATTCCCATCTTCCAAACTTCAGACTTTAAAGGGAGGCAAACTATTTATTTTTATATCTCGTTTACAAAATGAACTCATATTTATAAATTCTAGCAGCTACTTTAGAAGCTGTTTAGAAGATGATATTGGACTTTGTCCTTGACCAAAGTTAAAATTCAAACAAGACCTTTTCCACATTTTATCCTGAAAATGACAAAAACCTGGGGCCTGGAAATTCTAGAAAGGATGTGTAGAGTATGGTGAATGTAAGCCCACTCACCTTGATGGCTAACAGAGATGTTTTTAAATAAGTAACAAAGTTCAACAAACGCACATGATCCTACTTAGGTAAGAGTCAAGCTTATTTTCCGTGTCGAGTTTCGCTGCTCTCCTGAGCTCAGATGGCGGGCCACGAGAGCCATTTATTCACAACATGTATTTCTGTTATTTGATTTACAGGACCGCGCATTAAAGAGGTAAAAATATCTCAAGCTGAGAGTGGGTCGGTGTGACTCCCAGGCTGATGGCAATTAGTGTTTTCGTGAGGTGTCAGGGTGCATAAGGTTCTTTTGATATTGATGTCAGTCTGCTCTCAAAATAACTTTTCTTCCTCATCTAGACTGTTCAGACAAATTTAATATTATTAGACTATTCCCAGAGTTCTTAGGTAGTCTCACTTGCTTTCCAGATGAACCTTATAATTATATTGCTAAGTTCCCCCCCCCACACACACCAAATGTTGTCCCATCAGAATACCGATTAGGTTTGAAAACAGAACAAACTGCTTTGGGAAGAATTAACAGTTTTCTACAGTGTCCAGTCTTACATGCTAGAACTGTGACCATGGTCTATATCTTTTTAAAATATCACTTTAAAGGCAGGGAAGGTATTGCATGTCTTTGCCTACCAAACTGTGTGGGTTTTCTGCTTCCTTTAAAACATTTATTTCTGCTGTTGCCTCTGCCATTTTATTGCTTCTACTTTCCTGAGACTCCTATTATCCTTATATTCTCCCCCACCCCAAAGAGTGCTTGCCTCTGTGAGTTTATCTATTAACACAGTTTTGCCTGCCTTTTACTACCCACTGCCTGTGGTCGTTTGCTTAACCATTTCCCGCTCATTGTATAATTGCTGTCATAGCGTTCAGTTTGGTTCATCGTTTAGGATGCTTTGTTCTTATTTACGTATTGAGTGTTTATATTTATTTCTTTTGACTTTTGCATTCTGGGTTGGAAAGGCGATAGAAAATGTAACCAGAATAGGAGGCACCATGCTAACCCCAACAGCTAGCCGTACGTGAGTGTTTGTGCACCAGCCACTCTGAGAAGCTCCACCAGTACTCACTGACTCTTACTCACCCGTAAGAGACAGTTGTGTCAACGCTCACTTTACAGATGGTAAAATCCGGATTCTGTTTGAAAGTCAGGATGCTGTGCACTGTTTTTCAGTCCTTATCGCCCTTCCCATCAACTGCCTTGATTGAGGCTCTCCCTGAGCCTCTCTGTACCGCTCCACAGAGGCGTGATGAGAGCTGCTCCCAGTGACCAGCTCGGGAGCGGTCTGTTCATTAACGCTCTCCCTGCTCTCATTTGTGTTGTCTACTTCATCAAAGCCCGAGAGGGTTGTCTGCGTCTCGGTGATTGCGCTGCTCTCAATTTCTATTGATTGTGTCTGCACAAAGGAGCCTGTTACATTTGGCAGAAATCTGCCCATCACTGAGCCTGTCCCCACAGCCCCCTTTCGATTATCCCCAGCACCAAAGTGAGTCTCTAAAAACTCCCTGGCCTTTTATTTCTTGGGCAGCGCCTCCTGTCCTCACCATCGCGTGGCCTTTTCCGATTTCATTGTGGATAACTTGACTCCCTGCAACCCGGTAACAACGTCGAATTACCCTTCAAATCCGTCCCCTCACTTCTGAGAGCTGCAGCCCACTAAGCCGTGGAAATAATGCCCTTCCTCTGAGAATTTCTCTCTGCTCATTTGAACCATGATAGCGCTTAGAATGCAGGATGTGAGGGTAAGTTTGTCTTATTCCTTGGCCAGTTGGTGCTGGGCAGGTTCCTTTCTGGGTTCTGAATTTGGATCACAGGTCAGTGGGTGTAAGGCTCCTGTACTTCAATGGAGCCTTTTAAGCTTGACTTTTCTGGGCAGAGGAGACCTTGTCTCCTCTACTGCCTGGTGTCCTGTGGTCACCATTAGCATGGCCAGTGAAAGACAATCTATTCTCCCACATCTTCTCATCTCCATGAGCTTTCAACAACTTTCCTCAAATGTAGATCAAGTAACACACAGCATTTCAGGACTTTAAAATTTCTGTACTCTCCTTTTTGGTTAAAAAGAAAGGGGCGGGGGATCACTATGAAAGTTAATCTTGGCCACAGGGATAATGTGCTACTGAAGATGTTTATGCAGAATCTGATTCAGTGGTTTTTAGGTCAAGGTTCTTAGAGCTATCACAATTAATGATTAGCCCAATTAGCAGAACTAGATTAGATAACGGTGTTGTGCCAGCATTTGCTGTTATGTACGAGAAAGTTCTCGTTCTTAGGAAGTAGGTGCTGGAATATTTATGCATATGAATAAAGATATCATATACTGTGCATTATTCCTAAGCAGTTCAATAAGTGTGTGTTGTGTGTGT
>NW_004949102.1:10933001-10939541 GCF_000317375.1 Microtus ochrogaster | reverse complement strand
TGTGTGTGTGTGTGTGTGTGTGTGTGTGTGTGTGTGTGTAGGACAGAGGACAACATGTGAGAGCTGGTGCTCTCCTTCCACCAAGTAGGGTCAGTGGGATGAACTCAGGTCAATAGGTTTGGCAGCCGAGTACCTTCACGTGCTATCTCAGCGCTCCAGAATTTCCTGCTGGTTCCTAAATACCACCCAAAGCACCCAGTCTTGACTAAAAGGTCTTCTTAAGCATAACCCTCAGCCAAGGCCAGTCAGTTACCCCTTGCCTTTCATCTAACAACACAGACAACTACTATGGCTTCCTGTACTTCTTTTGTGGCTTTGGCCACTGTTATCATTTTGTCTGAGTGATTGTTAATAACTTGTGGAAGCCTAAACTCTATGCTTCCTTCCTCCCCGAGTCTTACCAAATGATTATGTCCACACAGGGTTACCATATCCCTCTGCAAGACCGTCTGTGATTGCTGTCCATCACAGGAAGCCCAAAGGAGCAGGCAGGTCGATATATGTCTCTGTATTTTCAGCATCTAGCAGAGTGACTGGGCACAGAGAAGAACACTGTTGACCCATGGAGTTGAGAAGCTTAGAAGATAGCTCTGTGGGTTGGATTCTTCCGTGTTATGTGGATGGAAAATATGACTGCTTTTTGAGGGTGAATTGAAAACCTTCAGAAGATTTTATTTCTTCACATATATTTCTTACAATCCGTTCCCACCATGCTTAAAATGTCCACATTGGTGTCTTTTGCCTAAGGCGCTGGTCCTAGGATAAGAAAGTTTAACTGCCTAATATTTTCCAAATAATTAGGACAGACAATCACTAATGAGCATCCTAGAGACTTGGGGAAACCTTCATGGATAGAACTGATAGAAGGTCCTTAAGAATCTTAACTGCCTTTGCACATTTTTTTGCAGCCTAGGAAGTTCCTGTATTTAAAATTTTAAAATGAGCTAAATCAATCAACAACTCTCACACATGCTAGCACAGAAAACAACCACAACTAAACTCTAAACAGAAAGCATATCTAACTCCAAAGCTCCTGAGGTCATTGACTAAGAAGTGAGATAGGGAGAATCAGAGGGGAGACCTCTCCAGATGGTGGGCATGTCCCTGGGATGTTCACACTCACACAGGGCATGGGCACAATGAGAATGTACTTCCCAAAGAAGGATGGATTTACCTAGACTCCAAATAGGCCCTGAGATACTCCTTCTGGATGCTACCAATTCAGCAAGGGTTAATAGAAACTTTCAAGCAGGCTAGATAATTAACAGGATTAAATCTCTACCTGTCAATTAAGCCAATATATTTGAGTATAATGCTATTTAATTCTGCACCAGGAACAGTGCAATAAATCAAAGTTTACAGATGTCTTCAGCAAGCCCTTGATGGATGAAACACTGTAACTCAGAGGTGCATAGAAAATCTCAAATAAGATAACCTCCCATGTGATTAATATAGCTGTCTGCATTGGCATTGGCTCCAGAAGGTTCTAATCCAAACATGTTTAACATCACATACTTTATTGTGACAGATTTAGACACCTGAACTAACTAACCAGGCAAATGGTGCTTAATTATACTGACTCATTATGGACCTCAGCAATAAAGCTGGGACACAGAATTGTGTTAATTCCCGTCACACACCTACACACCGCATAAGCAGACAGTGCCCAGAGGGTTGTCTATGACCTGGGGCATAAAGTGCAGGGTCACCCCCTTGATTCCCCTAGAGGCCACCTTTCTTCTCTTTCTGTCCAATGGTGCTTGCCCCCAGATGTTGTTAAGGCTGACAGGTCAGCAAATGCATTTTACTGACCATGAAGAGAAGCAGGCGTATGAACATGAATGTCTCTTCCATATTTAAAAAAAAAGGTCCAGAGCACATGCGTGCATGTGTGCATGCACACACACATACACACACACACACACACACACACACACACACACACACACACACACATTATTTATGGTGATACGTCCCTAAGAGCATATGCATTGAACACTGTTGCTCAAGATGCCAAACAAATGTTTTGCACCTACAACATGCATTCTGGAATGCATCTCTAAGAACACTGCTGCAGTGGTTTGAATAAGAAGCATGGGGATGCCCTCACATATTTGAACACTTGGTCCCCAGCTGATAACACAGTTTGGGGCCATTATGGAACATTTAGGTCGTGGAGCCTTGCAGGAGAAAGTACATCACTGGGTGGGCTTTGAGAGTTTGTAAGCCCCATTCCCTGCTCTCTCTCTCTCTCTCTCTCTCTCTCTCTCTCTCTCTCTCTCTCTCTCTCTTTGCTTTCTGTGTGGATGAAAATGCTGTCAGCCAGCTTCCTACTCGGACCACTTGCAACCACGCCTCCCACCATTATTGACTATTGCTCTGGAACCGTAAATCAGAATCAGCCCTTTCTCCCTCAAGTTACTTCTGGTCGTGGGGTTCATCACAGCAACAGAAACAACCAATACGATGATCTTCTCAACGGGTACGCAGACTTGAATGATGAGAAGCCAACTAATAGCCTGTTGCAAAATTCAACTCTGAGTCCTTTTTCTTAGTGGAGCTCACTCCTGGGTGACTTTTCTCACTCTCACAAGTGTGAAAATGAACACATGCTGCCAGGCATTTCAGAAGGGTCAAAATGTTTAGCTCCGTCTGCGTTGAGGCCACAGTACTACTGTAAAGTATGGGACCTAGTCCTTGCTGACTGGCTATTACATCTATAAAGTATGCCAAATACTGGAAAAGGATGCCATGGGACAGAAATGAAGCATCAGTCACATCTTCTCTCAGGTAAGGACCACAGTTGCAAAACGGGCTTTAATGGGAAGGAGGAACTCTGTGAGGCGAAAGACAAGAATTAGCTGGAGTTAGAAAGAATTTATGGAAAGGACTCATTGGAGATCAATATTTAAGGAACATAATGAGCATGTATTGCATAGGGGCTTTGTTAGATTGGCTCACAAAATGCAGTCTGGTCACCCAGCAACAGCTGTCTGCACACTGGAGAGGCTGAAAGCCCAGTAGCTGCTCAGTATGCAAGCCTGGATGTCTCAGTAGTTCCAATCTGGCACTGAAGGCATGGAGGATTCCTGGAGAGTTGTTGGTCCGCAGTACACATTGGAAGGCTGGAAAGGCTGGGTTCTGATGACAGCCAAGGATGGCAGCAGGAGCAACAGGAAAGTCACTCTCCTGCAAAGGGTGGAGGCAGGCAAGCAAGCTCAATGCACACAGCGGACCAGCTGGGACAGACTGGATGTGACTGGAGTAACAGCATGAACATCACAAGGGCTTAGGCTGAGCATTTTCCTCTTACTGTCCAGGTCCACTTTGAGCTCCAGGAAGCTGTCCTACATGCGAGGAGCAGAGATCTCAGTAGGCCACTATCCTGTGTCTCCCTTAACACAGGTTTCCATAGTTACCTATATACATGAGGACCAGCGGGTACTCCTCACCCGGTAAAGTAATGTGCGTTCTCAGTATGACCCACCAACAGGCATACTCTCAGTCCATTGGCCAGCAGTGATCGCGTGGTCTGACTGTAAGGCCAGTAGGCTATGTAACCCTTCCAAAACAAAGGCAGACTGAGCTCTCTGCTCAATTTCCTGACTTGTGAGTCCTCCAAATGCTTAGAAGGATGTGGCTGGTCTCGCTGGTTAGAATTTGAAGGAAAGTATATTATCTTTAATAAAGTGTGTAGAGGGAGTTGTGGGTTGCATTCCTGCCGCTCTGCTCCCGGTCGCCTGGCTAGCTTATGCCCCGAAATAATAACACACAAACTGTATTCATTTAAACACTGCTTGGCCCGTTAGTTCTAGCCTCTTAATGGCTAATTCTCACAATCTTGCCTAACCCATATTTAGTAATCTGTGTAGCACCAGTCTTACCGGGAAAGATTCAGCATGTCTGTCCTGGTGGCTGGCTGCATCATGTCTGCCCTGGAGAGGAGTGTGCATCTGGCTCCGAGAGCAGAGGCATGGCATCTTACCTCTCCTTCCTCTTCCTCCTAGCATTCTGTTCTGTTTACTCCACCCACCTATGTTCTAACCTATCAGGGCCAAGCAGTTTCTTTATTAATTAACCAATGACCTTCCTCCATCAAAAGTGGATATGAACCAAGTCTTCAAATTGATCAACAGCGGCTCATGTTTTGGTAAATTTAAAACAAAACAACCAAAGAAATATGTGGGTAGTTTGCTTACCTTTGTGTCTGGGCACCACCAGCATGCAGTCCCAGAGGAAGCCATAAGACAGCATTGCACACCCTGGAACTGCAGTTCCAGAGAGCTATGAGCTAAGTAAGCTGTTCCTTCCATCTTCCAGCGCAGAGCAGATCTCAGGAAAAGTCAATCTGCTTCGCACAGGCGGGAGCTTTTCTTTATCAGGTTGACCAAACCCAAGGTCCTTTGGAAGAGCAGTCAGTGCCCTCAACTGCTGAGCCATTCCTCCAGCTCCTGGGAATTTTCACAGAGCTGCCTTTGACTATCTGCTGAGGGTCCTAGTTCGGGCAACCGTTTGCCTCGACCATAGTCTTTTCTGAGGCTGTCAGTTCCCCAAGCTACAGTGCCTTGTAGGGGGTGTAGAATAACATTTAAGAGGAGCTGGAGCTGGATCTAGCTTGAGTGGAGGAGAATCAGAAATAACAGAGCAGATCTGGAAAGGCTAGATATAGGAGTTTGTGTTGGGGAGGAAGTAGGGGAGTCCTAGAGAGACGGGGACTGCTCAAACCCTGCCACTGACAAACTGTGGAGTGCCTGGACATGCGTTTTCAGCATGTATTTCCCTCTCTGTTTTCAATATTTCTTTCCTTTTTGGCGCAGAACAGATGTCAGAAAAGTCACCATCTGATTCTATGGACTCTAACAGTGGCAACATTTCTATACCAAATTGACCAAACCTAAGCCTGAGATTTTTCTTCAAAAGTCATGTAGATCCAGGGTGGGAATGTCACTTAGTGGTAGAGGGCTCACCTAGACTGTGCAAAGTCCTGAATTATTTAGATTTGGTTAACCATCTCATATTTTACCAAAAGATCTCATCCCCTGGCATTATTTCATCTGGGTTGTGAATGAAAATGAAAAATGAACCAGTTCTTTCACTGAGCTTTGCATGATTTCATCTTCTGTACCTCTCCTCCACGAATTCTCCAACTTTCCCAAAAGGAAGTTGCTTAGATATGCCTCTGAACAGGAGACATGGGGAAGGTGACGATTCCTCTGGCTTCTCTGCAGTTCCGTCTCTGAGCTCCTTTTGCTCCTATGTCTAGAAGATTAACAGATCAGCACCTACAGCACACAGGATCCCATGTTCATTGGGATATCTGCACTCCTAATCAGTAACCTGGGATCCACTTTCTCTCTTGATTGTTGTCGAGGGACTCAGCATTATTGGCAAATAAGGAGAGAAGCTGGGAAGGAAAAGGCTCACCTCAATCTCCTCTTGTGCTGTGAGCTTCTAGATATGCCACAACTTTGATGGAATACCAGCAAAGAACTGGAATAGACTCAAAGGGTCATCTGATCTACATTTAGAAAAACTCAATCTTCTGGATGTTGTGTGCTTCTGATACAACATCAGCCTAGTGGGTGTTCACTAAAATTTGTATCTGATCTTTTTATTTCTTATTTTTCTCTCTCAATACAAATCAACTTGGTTTTGAATCTCAGAAGCACTGTCAACTTGCCTAGCGTTCTTGAGCAAGTCATTTTTGTCTCATGAAGAATAGTTCTTTCATCTATAAAATACAGAAAATATTAAAACATTAAAGCTCTTTCTAGGATGATTTAATTAGATAAATCATAGGAATCACTCATTAAAATTTTAAAAATTATGTGTATATATGTGTGTGTAGACACACGTAAGTACTGTGACCTTCAAGGCCAAAAGAAGGCATTGGATCCCCTTGTGAGCTGCTGCTGGACAGGGTGCTGGGACTCAAACTCGGGTCCTCTGCAAGAGCAACACACACTCTTAGCCTCTGAGATGTCTCTCTAGCTCAGGAATTCCTCTGTTTGCTGGGCTTAGCTTTCCATAGGTTTAAGTCTATAACTAGGAACCCAGAAATGAGTAACTCCAAAGTGACTAGTCCCACATACACAGACTGAGAAGGAGGATGTTATTGTCACAGTATTATTATTATGATTTCTTACCGGGAAACTTTATGCATCAACATTCCTTCCTTACCCAGTTTCTGGAGGGATATCCAACACTGTATCTAGTCTGAGTTTTTTTTTCTGTACATAAAAACATATGAATATTTATTTTATTAGTAATTTTATATTAATATATATAAATAAGTTATTAATTAAGCACAACAAATTGATAATACTTAATAATAATATGCTATAATAGAAGTTACATGATGTTGTCTCTCTCTCTATCTCAAATCTCTTATTACACTGTTCCTACCCTTCTTGTGACCGTGGGAGATGACACAATGCCTACGTGATGTTTCTCACCCCATTTCCCCTTAGCCCCATGCCACCTCACCCCCAAGTTCCCTGTAATCTTGTCTACTTCCCATATCCAGGCGGATGACTATAT
>NW_004949102.1:10899309-10932700 GCF_000317375.1 Microtus ochrogaster | reverse complement strand
CTCCACATTCCTGTCCCGACTTCCCTTTGTTACGGAGTGGGGGGTAGGGAGGAGAGGGGTAGGGGAGTAGAGGAAGGGGGTGATGTGTGCGAGGAGGGGGAGGGAAATGGGAAATGGGGAGGAGGCAGAAAAAAAATAATACAATTTATTCTAAAAAAAAAATGGCAGGCTGAGCTAGCCATGAGGAGCAAGCCAGTAAGCAGTGTTCCTCTGTGGCCTCTGCTTCCGTTCCTGCCTCCACATTCCTGTCCCTACTTCCCTTTGTTACGGAGTGTGACTTGAGAGTTATGAGCTGAAATAACCCTTTCCTCCCTGATGGTGTTTCATCACAGCAGCTTAGACAGCTTCCTCCTAGCCCTGGTGTCCAGTTTTCGTTTGGAAAAAAGAATCCTAGGAACACAATTGTTTTTGTTTTTTCCCCATTATTTATTAATATTTTGGGATAGGCAATATACTGAGGAAATATTAAAATGAACAAAAAAGTCATAGATTGAACAGACTCAATCTTGCCCTGTCTCCCCTTCTTACCTCATTCCTCAGCACCAGCTCTTACTGATAACTATCCTTATCATTTTCTTACATGTCCATACCTTTTTCCAAATACAGAAGATAGCACTTTCTATATGGTGTTAGAAACCATGCTTTTTATTATCTAATAATACATCTAGGGCTCCTTCTACATTAGAACATGAATAGTCTGGCTGGATTTTTTTTTGTTATAACAACTGTATGGGGTTGCGCTGTGTACATTGTACTAAGGTCTGTTCAGCCAAAACCTTATTGTAAACTTCCCTCTCCTCCATCATTACAAACAACACTGCAATAAATAACTTCACACTTAAGTATTCTACGTGTTCAGACAATCAGAAGGACGAACTCTCAGAAGCAGTATTGCTGGTCTAAAGGGTAAATGGGCTTATCATTCTGATAATTATTGCCAACTTGGTCTTCATATGAATCCTACCATCCTCTGCTCCCAGGAGCAATGTCTGAGAGGGTGAAACAGGTCTGTTTAAAGCAGTTTAACACAGGATAAGTGAAAGTAAATAAGGGAAGTAAGCTGAACCATGCATAAAGGGCACTGTCATGGTGTAGGTTAAAATTGGATTATTTATTAGAAATGGAAGTTCTGTGTTGGTTTTATTGAAGGGAGAGATATGAGATTTATAGTTCAAGCAGGACTTATAACACCATTTCCAATAACAACAGCAATTCATCTGTGCTTAGCATATTACAGTTTACAGAGCCCTTTGCGCACCTGAGCTCAGGTGAGCTTCAGTACACCACATGACACATGCGCAGGAAATAGAGTTACTGGCCCGGCTAATAGAAGGGTCAAGTAACTCTCCTAGGTGCTGAACAGCTCCTTCAGAGCTGGGGCTTATGACTCAATCTCCCTACTCCAAATCTGGGGCTCTTTCTTGGAGGTGCCGAAAGCCAAAGAGTCCTGCCACCACTGAAATTCCACCCCCTAAACTCACTCACTGTCGTTCCTCCTTCTTGCGTCATTATTTTCATGACTCCAACTCTTCCAAGGATTGCAAGACAGACCCTGTGAGGATGAATTTTGACTGGCAACCTGACAGAATTTAATCTTCTTGGAGATGCACCATTGGGCATGTCTAAGATGTTTCTAGAGAGGTTTAGCTGAAGAAGGAAAGACCACCCTGGATGTGGGAACACCATCTCATGGGCTGGAGTCCAGAGACTGAATTAGAAGGAGAAAGAAGTGAGCTGAGCGCCAGCATCCATCTCTCTCTCTGCTTCCTGATTGTGAACACATGGGATCAGATGTCTTACATTCCCATTGTCCTGCCTTCCCCACTGTGGTGAACTAGGCATTGGGTCACAGCAGCGAGCAGTAACTAATAGAGACCAGAGTTTCGGTACTCAGGTGCCACTCCCCCAGCCTGCTTCTGATTTCAGCCACAGCTACGCTGAACTGTCCTGACATGTGTTGACTCTGTAGTTCCCATCACAATTACCTGCCTCTTGACTTGCGTTTTCATCCTTGGGATAAAATCTTATCCAGCCTGAAAGAACAGTGGGGGGGTTCAACATTTTTGTGGGTTGTCCTTAACCGAAGACGGGCAGAAGTTAGAGGATATGTTCTCAGGATGTCATGTCGGTGTGCGTCAGAAATATTCTCCATAGGTCCCTAGAGGACTCCATGGAGAGGAGAGTTACATCAAACCAGTGTCACAGCCAGGTCTTCCCTGAGAGGGAGGGGCACAAGAGAAGCTGGGAGCTTAGGAGCTGAGACTGCATTTCCTTGTCTTTCTCCAGGAAACTAACAGTGAGATCCTATGTACATTGGCCTACATGTTGGGGAAAGAGCACTGTAGAGCCCAAATGAGAATTTGGTAGAGAGTGGGGCAGTCAGGCCTTACTCCCTGGTGCCTTCCTCTCTCTCTCTCTCTCTCTCTCTCTCTCTCTCTCTCTCTCTCTCTCACACACACACACACACACACACACACACACACACACACGAGTTCCACTCAAGGCTCTTCAGGAGGCAAATCTGTCAGGGGAAAATATGGACTCAATGGACACACACAGTGGTGAATAACCCACTATGTTCATGTGTGTGTACGCGTGTATGTGTGTATGAGTGTTCATGTCAGGTGCCTTCCTCAATGGCTCTTCATCTTATTTTATGAAGCAGACTCTCTCACTGAACCTGGAGCTCTCTACTTTGGTTAGGCTGGATGGCCACTGTGCCTCTGGGGTCTTTCTGTCTCCACTTCTCCAGTGCTGGGATTATAGCTGCATGCTGCGGCATTCAGCTCTCACGGGGGTGCAGGCATTGGACGCAGTTCCTAGTGTTTGTATGGTGAGCGATTTTCTGACTAAGCTCCCTCTCCATTCCTGATTCACTCTTCTCAATGCCTAGTTGTAGAGTTCCCTCTCTTGCCATCACTGACTTCTAATGTAGGAGACAACATGGGTGCTTTGGCCTTATGTCTAATAGTGTCGATAATCCCCACCCCAGATTACCCTGGCTTCTAACCAAGGGCACCAATGAATGGACGCTAGAGCCGAGGGAAACCAGGACTTATTCTATCATCAAACCCAGGGAAGGTGTCTTTAAAAGTCTGAGTCTACCATGAAAGAAGCAGAGGTGGGAATGGTACTCATTCATCATGCCATCTCTGAGGGAAGAAAAAGGGAAAACATCTGGACTGGAAAAGCCCTTGAACATGGAGTCTCCCATCTAACCAGGTTGGGTAGCAGCAGCGATGCCGCTGTCAGAAGACCCAGGAAGCCTCATGTGAAGCAGGCGTGAATCTGAGAAAGTGTGCCACTCCTTCCAAGCCAAGACCACTGTCAAGGAACAGCTGTTTCACACGCTTTCTTCTGTCTCATGGCTCTGCTTCCCTTGCAATGCCGGGTTTAGGTTGCTGAAGGTGAGTCACAGTCTTCGTCTGTTTTGAGGTAACATGACAAAATGCTTGATGCTTGGCAGCTAAAAGTAGAGAGCTTTATTTGGCTCACAAATCTGTGGCTGGAAGATCCATGGATCAGCATTCTTGAGTGTGTCATAACATAGAAGAAAAGCAGAAAGGGACCAAGTGTGTGCAGAAGGGAAGAGAGGCCTGGCTTTGTACCAACCCAATGGATGGATTAATCTCTTCCTTCCATTCCTGAGTCACCCCAGAGAACCAACATTAACCTATTCAGGAGGGCAGACCCCATTGCCTAGTTATTGTCCCCCAGACTCCCATTCTCTGTCTCTGTCTCTGTCTCTCTCTCTCTGTGTGTGTGTGTGTGTGTGTGTGTGTGTGTGTGTGTGTGCATGCATGTGTGTGCATGCGTGCCTTCCCCTTCTGAAACAGTGTCTTCTATGTAGCTTGTTTGCCTTGAATTCACTTTGTAGACCAGGTTGGCCTCAAACTTGCCACTTTCTTGCCACAGTTACACGGATGCTAGGATTGTGGGCATTTGCCACCCCTACTCAGCTTTAGACATGATTTTAAAGATTCCACCATCTCCACACTGCTACACTATGGACAAAGCCACAAGCACTTGAACTTCCAAAGGCTGGGCCACATCCAAGCCATAGTGTTGCCACATCCACAATCTAGCTTGCAGAGATTCAGGAACACGTCTCTGTGATAAACATGAATAAAAAAAAATAGAGAGGGACAACTTGCGACTTGCCCTTCCCACAATAAAGATACCCTCTTTCCATCTTGGTTACTTTATGGCTGGGCTCTGCGGTGGTTCAGGAAGGGTTAGGACCACATGGTGTTGAGCAGACAGATGATTCACAACCACAGAGTGCAGCCTTCATGGTACCCAGCTGTTCTCAGTGAGCCATTGAGCACAGAACACAAAACACAGACTTAAAATTCAGCATGGAGATGCACAGCTGATAGAAAGGGCTGCCATGTTGGAGGGGTTAAAATGTGTGAGCTGGGATATCAGAAAAGTCCACAGAACCATTTCTTTTGCAGGCTCTTTCAGCCATGGTAACTGCTCATCTCTGCCTAGCAACCTGAGGCTGAGCAAGATGACCTGTTGGCTCCTTCCAAGTTTGTGGTTAATTCTAGTCTGGTCCCTACCAGGTTGGTCATTCCCTCAGGACCCCAAAGTCAGCACAAAAATAATCTATGGGAAAAGAAATGTTGTCCGAGGGAAAGAAAGTCAGTTCCTAGAGACTCCTATTATCCAAGAGAGCTCTTACTTCTGTTCTTCAGATCTGAATACTTGTAGGACAAGAATCACAGGCCACGCCCTCAGGCCATTCCCCCTTGGGATTTTCCTCTCATCTGCTCTGTGCTGTGACAGCCTGTAGAGATGAACACAGTCTCATAATTTGGGATGTAAGAAGACTTCTCTGTGCCTCGCTGGTACTTTCTGTGCTCATCTGTGCTCTTTGGCAGCCCTTGCCAGAGAAAGTGTGGTTTATTGAGGAGAATCCTTCAGATTCATATTTTTAAAACCTTTTTCTTATCATCTATGTGTCAATGTGGTTTGCTGCAGTTAGAATATGAACTCATGTGCCCTGGGCTTGGTTTTCGTAGGTTATTCTAGAAAGTTTCTAGAAACTTCTGGAGGTGAGGACTCATTGGAGGAAGTATGCCAGTGGGGTAGGACTCGAAGGTTGTATATGGATTCTAGTCCCTTCCTTTCTCTCTGCTTCCTGTCTGCCATGACACGAAGAAGCTGCACCACTCAGTCCCTTGTCACGTCAATGTTTTACCATTGGCCCACAATCAATAGAGCCAGGATTTTGGTCTGAAATCACTAAGGCTAAGAGTCAAAAATAAATATTTTGTCCTGTAAGGTGAGTCGGGACAATGTGGTAGCAACACTAACACAATGACCAAGGTTGCTGTCATGTTACATGTATGACAATTACAAATGACAACAGGAGGAAAGCAACTGTTTCAGTCTTGTAGAAAACAAAGCAGCCGTGTGTGCTCAGAGACAAAAATCCCAGTTCCTCCGTGTTGAGTAACCTACCTGCTGGCCAAGTTTTATAAGAAACTTGTTATCTAGGGCACTGGGTTAAAGACCATCACTACCAAAATATATTCCTCAATCAGTAGAAATTCCATAACTGGCTATTCCTTGCTTAGTAAGCAGCTGAAAGACAAAAGCTGCCTGTGAGCCCTATTTTCATCCAATTCCTACAAGGACTAGCGTGGGCTAGGAAGGCTCAAAGAGATAGAGAGGGAGGCAGTTGAGGACAGAAAAACTACTTTAGGCTCTTCTTTGAAAGCAAGAGGTTATAGAACAGAAGATGATGTAACCCATCTATCTATCCTCTGTCCCATCTGACATCCCCAAGGCATAATAGGCAGTTTCCATAGGGGTGATGACAGCTGCCCCTAGCCACTCATACTTAGGTAATTGGTGGGGAGACCAAGTGCCGGGGAGTTAAACCCTCATGAGAAACCTACAGGCCCATAGGAGATCAAGTTGGGTGAGTTCAAATGTCTACTTCCTCTACCCTCATATCTCTCAGATAACCCCTGTGGGACTGAGTCCTCGTTGCCTAGCAACAACCCCCACATTCGCCACCTTTGTTGGCCTTCTTGCTTCCATTTCATCCTCCCCTTTACTAAGCATCCTTCCTGTAATCAACACATGTACCCGATTCAACACTCGAGGTTTGCTTCTGAGAACATTGGGACCAAGACAGCGTGACTGTTGAAATTGGCACGACGCTTGAAATAATAATGTATTTCAGCACTCTAAATCAATTTATCCATGGCTCTTACAGAGAAATCTCTGCCTAAGCCCCACTCCTCCCCTGGTTTTTCCCAGATGTTCTGCCTGACCCTACTGCCTTGTCTTTTATAACAGCTTCCCACTACAGCAAGAATGATCTAGCCTTGCTCCCTGCCTAGAGCCTTCAGGATGCAAGGACAAAGTGTTTGCAAACCTGGCAGTGTCATGGCACCTCTTTCCCCCACTCCCCTGGCCATTCTTCCTACTGACCTGCCTCACTGAACAAAAGACCAGGTCAATGATCTTACAGAAGACGCAGAAATGAAATCCACCTCCAGCTGACCAGGAACTTCACAGATGCCCCAAATGCCAATGTCACAGAGGCAACACAATTCAGATGGGCAAGTGATGGGGGCAGAGTGGGGGCTCTGCAGAAAGTCACAACGAGTTCATGTTTTCTATTTTAATGAAAAATGGTAGGTTTTATGCTCTTGCAGAACAAATGCAATTGTGCCTTACACTTCACAATTTATGTAATTGATTTCTTAGATTTCTGACAGCTCTATCATGTTTGTAATAAATATCTTCTCCTCCACAGGAAGTTGGTCATACAGTGTTGGGAGTGGGTGGTTAGAGGAGCCTTGATTATTTCCCTTTCTTTCAATTCCAAGGCAATTACCCCTTAAATCATTTATTTGGCACTGTGCAAAATCCATCCTGCATTTTAAATTCCTTTTTTCTACCTGCAAAAGCCCCGCGTCCCCAGGAAGACACCCTGCCTCATACCTCTCCCTGGTCCTGATAATTGGTAGGTGTGTAAAAATAGAAAAATGACTTTTTTCCCTTGTTATTGATGAGAATGTCCACATCTTTCTGAAGCATGGAATGAATTCTATTCCCTCTTCCAGGACTGGGGGGACAGGAGGATCTCCATGACTGCACTGTGCAGTTACATTCCCGAACTGAGCTCAGGTTATCTGCCTTCTTCCTCCGTTGTGAGAAAGGTAGCTAGATCTTCTGCTTGCTCCCAAGGTATACATTTCAAATGCCTCCCCCTTCTTCGTGACAAACCCTTTTCCAGTTTCCAAGTTACAACCGAGTGGGCTAGGAATCTAATACTCTGGAAGTCATTCGGTTTGAGACATGGACGGCACCGAGTGCCTTCATTGTGTAGCCTCTTCATGGTGGAAATAACCAGCACTCAGAGATCACTGAGGCCGGTCAGGTGCAGAAGACCAGCATCTCTGTGTACGCAGGCTGTTGGGCCTATCTAGGTCACGCCTGGTCAATGTTTAATGATGCAGAGAATGGAATTTATGGGCCCCCGAGTTAGCACGGAGCTTTGTGTTACACCACTGTGACTCATGCATCTCCACTCCTCATCTTGGTTTTCCATGTTTCTGGAACTGGAGAAAGAGAACTCTGTTCCTGAGAATTCAGAAATATCTATTACACAACACCCACTCTCTCTACCCAGAGGTCCATGAGCATCCTTTCATGGCTAGAAAATGTCTTCTTTTTCAGGCATCTTCTAATTCCCATCCTGTGTCCACTCTGGAAACCGTGTGCAATCCTGTGTTGTGGCTTTGATTCAATAGCATCGAGGTTCACATGCTCATTTCTCTAAATAAACAAGAAATGCATTTGGAAAAAATGATGGCCACCTCTTTCTTTGCTACAGGTGAAATATGGGAATACAAATTGCCATGTACAGAAAGTGTTCCATGTAGATTTGAGCTAGAACATTAGTGATTACTGATTCTCAGTGATGGTGGACTTGGTCATCATAAGACTCCATGTGCACATGTCTTTGCCAGTATAAATCCCTCACTAGGCAAGTTTGCTTTGTCGGGAAAGAACCAAGAACAGCTTTGGTTATACTTCCATGGAAAATCCCAGGGAAGTTCCCGTTTCATGAATTTTCCAGATGTGACAGGTGCCCCATTAGAAACAATGGGAGATGGTCATGCCCATAGGTGTGCTGGCCAGGATGTTAGTGGGCAGTTTCTGCAGCCAAGTTACGTCAGCTGAAGAAAACCCTACATTAGGATGTCTTCGTCCATGGAAAACAGTGGGGAATCCACCCATTTTTAGGGAAATGTTCATCAGCAATACCGGAAGCCTGAAATGTATAGTCTTAACAGACATACATTAATGAATGTTATAAATTCATTAAGTTGGGCTCTCCTTGGAGATCCCATGGCAACTAGACACCAGCCAGGGGCGTGACACCTCTGGGCTACCTGCAGAAAAAGGTGAGGACACGATGCTCATGAGGGCTACAGGATTGGCCTTTCTTTGTTCCCACAAGCACCTTGCATGGGTTCTGGGTTAGGTACTTTTTAGCTCTAATTTCATAAATGAGTCTTCAAAAGGTGAAAATAACGTCACCCAATAAGTATAAAAAAAATCAGCATTTAGAGCCTATGACTTTTCAATTGGAACTACAGGAAGATACCCATTTGGAAATGAAACTTCTGGTAATACAAATTATTTACCAGGGATGACAGTCAAAATATTTAACTATTATATGATAGACAAATGGGCAATCAGAAGGGACCCAGCAGAAAATATGATGCACAATCCTACTGGTATAAATCATCATTATCATAACATTTTTATTTCAAATAAAATCTTTGATGACAATATAAAGACACACTCATCATTCAAAATTACAAGGTATTAAATGTAAAATAACAAAATTCTTATAACATAAAACATCTCTCTTTGTATTTGGCTCTTTGAACTACCTTCATCACTATGTCCCAAAGTTAACGTCTAATCGTTAAAGCCCACAGTTTCTGCTCTGATAGTATTTTTTTGAGGGAGTTCATCAGAGTCTGACCATTGTCCGTTCTTAGATTACCTCAAGAATGGATTACCTGTCCTCCAGATGCCCACACTGTACTCGATAACTTGCACCCTTCTATGCTCGGTGTCTCAGGCTCTCTTCTCACTAGCTATGGAGCTCCTTGTCAGTGTAACAAGGCATTCTGATGGCATCCCTGCAATGCAGGTCTGGCTTCTGACTGCATCCCCAGTGATGCAGGTCTGACTCTAACAGCATCCCCTGAAATGCAGGTCTGGCTTCTGACTGCATCCCCTGTGATGCAGGTCTGGCTTCTAACTGCATCCCCTGCAATGCAGGTCTGGCTTCTAGTTGCATCCTCAGTGATGCAGGTCTGGCTTCTGACTGCACCCCGTGTAATTCAGGTCTGCCTGCATTCCCAGTGATGCAGGCCTGGCTTCTGACTGCATCCCCTGTGATGCAGGTCTGACTGCATTCACACTGATGCAGGCCTGGCATATGGCAAACAATCAATAGATACGTGCTGAATGAGCACAAAGCAGCTGTGTTTGAAGTCTTTAATTTTCTGCTTTGTTCTAGATGAACCAGTGGAAGTACCCAAGAGGTACTCGCTCATTGACCTATGAGAAGTTTTCATTTTCTTAGAGAACCTTTTCTGACTAAAATTCAACGATATAACTCATAGAGATGTCAAGAATGTCAAAGCCACACATGGGAGACTCTGGTTAGTGGGAACCCTGGGGAGAAGAGGAGACACAGCCTTCATCAAAGTCATCCAAAGAGCAGGTTTAGGCTAGCTTTAAAGGGGACATGGCCATGTTTGTGGGTTAGCAGTGCCTATATGGATACAATGATCCTGGCCACTTTCAAACTTCCACTCCACACACTAAAGGAAACGTGGTGAATCAGTATCCTCCTTAGTCCTTAGTCTTTTTATCTTCCCAAAGGTAGAACTCTCAAATCTTAGCATATTCTGGAATCTTCAGAGACTGACCCAGGATGACTCATCTCTCCATGATCTGTTCATGTCTCCTGTTACCCTCTGAGCTAATATGTGGTTTAAAAAAAAATACCTCAGGGCCAGTCAGCTCTAGAGCTACAGTCTAGTGGAACATTACAAAATCGGACACCAAATAGCTTGGATTCTAGGGCAGGCTTTATATGATACACATGATTGTGTCTCTCTCTTGCTGGGTCGGCTTTTCACCTGGAAATTGAGGTGTTTGGTCTGAGACATCTCTGAGCTCCTCTGCAACTCACACGTCTCTAATTCTACTCATGAAAAATTCTTAGGACTGGGTTGTTACTTATGGGGGTGGGGGGACACATGTGTGCCACAGCAGGCTGGCAGAGGTTGAAGGTCAACTCGGTGGAGTGGGCCCACCCCCACCTCTGCTTGGGTTCCAGGGTGGTCCTCAAGTCGTCAGGCTCGCACAGCAAATGCCCTTGCCTGCCAAGCCAACTTGTTAGCCTGAAAAGCAAACTGTTGGAATACAAACATCACTGTAGGCGTCAGGCACATTTGTGCAGGGGAGAAGACAAGAAGAAATGGGCTGCTCACTCCTCCACGTGGACAAATGTCAGATAAAGGGTTTCAGCCATACTTAGTCAGTGCTAAGGGAAAAGTGTCAGGGGCAGGGTGAGATTTCAAGTTGTCCTTGAAGCAGAGCATCTAGCAAAGGCCTCGGGAAGAATGGTCCTTAACTGATTACAAAGCAGAGTCAAAACAGAAATGTATGCTGGTAGGAGGGGAGCTTGTGGGGAGGAGGGGAGGGAGTGGGGATGGGAGGAGGGTAAGGAAGGGCTGGATGGTTTGTTGAATATATATATAAATAAATTAATGAAAAATATAAAACCATGATAATACATCCTAATAATCTTTCTTTGTTATCAGGTAATTTTATGTGGCTTCTCTTGAAACCTTTAAATGAAAAATGAACAACAGTCTGGGCCCTTTAAAAAGGAAAAGAAAACAATAGTTCCTGCTGTGAGCTGCAGCCCAAGCAGCTTTGGGTAATAAAATTTGCTTCTCAGCCCATTCCCTAGAGGAGCTGGCACTCAGCAGAGCTCTTGAGGGAGACAGGGGAGGAGCAGGGTAGATTGCATTTGTGCCCATTCTTTCCTTTGCTACCATCCTTGGCTGCAGTTTGTCATTTGAAAACTAAGTCTACTGGTGCCATTTTCTGTGACGCCACGAGTAGCAATCTTCTAAAACCCACGTTAACTCCCCATGGATATGTATTATGGGTTAGCTGTAAAATGTCCCCCACAGGCTCATGCATTTGGACTCTCGGTCCCCAGTTGCTGTTGTTTGGGGAAAGCCTGGAGTATCTGGGGCAGGAAGCCTGGCTGGCGACTGCAGGTTATTAGAAACGGACCTGGAGAGTTGAGAGCCCCCACTACTTCTGGAGCCTCCCGGTCGGAAAACACAATGTATCCAGCTCCACACTCTACCGCAGTGGATCCAGCCATGCCTTGCGTGTATAGCAGTGATGGATTCTTTTCAACTATAAGTCATTCCTCTCTTGAATGCCTCTGTCTGGCATTTTGTCACCGTGATGAGAAAGCTACCAACACAGTGTGGCACATCTACTCTTTGCCATTAGCTCTCTTAGAATAGACTCTTAATTACTGAGAGTTCATTTGGAAGTGATGGGGAAAGGCACAAAAGCCAAGCTGACTCCAAGCTTGGATAAGTGGACTCTGGGCCGTGCCGCTCTCCCACCCTTCTCCGCTCCGGCTTCCTGAGCTCCACATGAGTCATCTGTGACGGCCCAGTCAATAGTTCAAAAACGTTGCGGTCCTTTTCCCTGCTCATTTTTCATGCAAGGCTGGGCTTCTCCCTTCTGTGTCCACCTAAGGGTTTCAAGAGAGAAACGGGAAATGGGGAGACAGAAATGAGACCGAAGAGCCCAGCAGAAAGCGTACTCTGGAATTAGCTGGCTGGAAGCAGATGATTGAAATGAAACCAGAGAAAGACTATCTATGTGCCGCTCTGGAGGAGCCCGATGTCCAACCCCAGGCTTCGCGTCCCCAGTGCACGCATGGTTGCTATTGGGAGCAGCAGCTTGATAATCTATAAGTCACATCATGTGGATTTATTTTCTCAATTGAGTTTTTTATACGTTATTGAAATGAATTTGAACTTGGCCTTTATTAAACAACAGGGAGCCGTTACAGGTTCTTCACAGAGGAAATTTGAATATAGCAGCTTACAGTTGCTGTCAATCAGAATCACGGCAAGGCACACTGGGCACACGAGGCACACTCTAAAGTGGTGTCCACAGAGAACTCCTCTGGGGATGGGTGGGACCAAAGTACCAGGAAACCAGCAAGGAAGCCATAGGACCTCAGTGATGTGGAGCCGTTAATACCTCGAGCTGAGGCGGCTCCGGTGACAGATGGAGCCCTAGCTGGAGCACCCGGGTAGATGGGCTGCTAGCCAGGAACTGCGGCCTTAGCGGAGGAACGCACTGCGGCAGAAACAAAAGAAGCCAGAATACCAGCCCTGCCTTCTCTCTCTTCACTCTCTCCAATGACTCTTGCAGCCTTCTCCCATTGACCGAACTCATCCAGAAGCTAAAGGGCAGAGGCACCCATAGGTGCAGTCCGTGTGCACCAGGTTCCAGGGTCAGAACCAGACGGAGAAAGTGAGGCCTTGCATCGGGAGACACAGAGATGACCTAGAGAATGGGCACGTGCTCCCATCAATAGAGACGGAGGCGGGCAGATGCAGACAGATTTTTGATCTCGTTTGCTTTTTACCACAACCCTTCTGAGTTCTTACCTTATCCTAAAAGGGCACCTGCGGCTGGCAGAGGTCAGGCCACCGACCTTACTCCAAAAGGAGGCAGGAAGAAGGTGCCCGCCCTGATTTGGCCTGATTTTGGCCCTGAGGGATGTTCATCCTGCTTCCTCACCCCTCCCCCAACCTGGGGCTGACTTAGTTCAAATCTGGATGAAGAAAGCCCCTCCACTGTGCCGCAGCCCCTCTGGCTGCCTGGAGCCCACTATGGAATTCAGTACCACACAGCACAGCAACCGCTTCCGTATTGGTTTTGTACAGTGCCATGAGTGGGTGGCGCTTCCTGAGCTTCAGAGTCTATTTTCCTAAGGATCAATAGAGAAACCTTTTTTTTTTATTCTGATGTCTGACAGGGCTTAGCGCGTTCTACCACTCGGCAGACGATCAATATGTACTTTCTAAATTTAAAGAAGTAGCATAGTAAAGCATTTGTCAGGCTGTGTAGGATGTGCATATGTGTTCACGGCAGCGCACACAGAGCAGTCAGCTAGGGCCCAACCCAGGCAGCGGGACAGCAGTTGCTGAGAAATGAAACTAGAGAGAAAATCAAGTTCGCTGTAAATCACCGGGTGGGCAGGAGCAAGGGGCCACCTTTAGACTGATTTCAAATCAAATCACCCTAGTCATGATTGATACGTTGCAAAGACACGATTACGAAATCGCATAATCACGGCTCACCTCTGACATGATTACCCATCATCGACACATGGAATTAAACCACAACGTGCATTCCCCGAGAACTGCACCACAGGCCGCTGGCTACACCTCCTTCTCCGCTCCACGGGCAGGTTTAGCTCACCAGCACACCTGCCTTGCATCTGGAATCACAGCTCTCGGAAAAAAAAGTTTGAGAGCCTCTCTGCCTCTGCAGCATCAAAAGAAGCCCGGTAAGAAGTGAAAGTGAATTCCCAGTGCAGCAGAGTCGGGCAGAGCACGGCTGGGCGCATGCGCAGAACTTGTGTGGGCTGCCATCATTGTGCACACGGATGTGCAGTTCTGGCTCCGTGTATTTGGAGCATCGGGAAGCTCAGCAAGATGGAGGGGAAGCCCAAAGGATTTTACATGGAGCATCTGTATTCCTGTTGGTTAAAGTTGATACTGGATCTCGAACTCACACTTGAAGGGAAGCAGGTGTCCCATAAAGACTATCTGTGCTATGAAAACAGTATATGGAGGTAGTCTCCCTTGGTGGCAATGTGGCTGTGGGGTAAGATGGCACTGAGGTACCTTTTGGGTGTGTGAACCTCAGTCTTTTAAGTAGTAATGGCTCATTAAAATCACTTCTTTAAATCGCCCCATTTCCCCACCACCACCCCCTTTTCTCTGAGGCAGGGTTTCTCTGTGTAAACCTGGCTGTCCTGGAACTAGTTCTATACACCAGGCTGGCCTCGAACTCACAGAGATCCATCTGCCACTGCCTCCCGAATGCTCCCGAGTGCTCCCGGCCCATCCTCAGCCTTTTTTATCGACAGGGCCCTCTAGTGGTACAGCCCAAAATTACAGTTTTCCATAGCTGTTGGAGCTCCACTTTCAGATGACAGGACAAAAACAAACACTAAACTGGCACCCAAGTTGGAACTGGAGTCCATGTGACCTTGCACCCAGGAACTTGGGGAACTCCCATCTTCTGTGAGGTGCCAGGCTGACTTTAGCTACTGGTGATTTAGGACGATAGTTTTCCACAAAGGCCAGTTTCATATCTCAAGGCATGTTTGGCAATGTCTGGAGACATTTTGGGTTGTTCTGATAGGAAAGACTGCTATTGACATCTAGCGACATGAAGAAATATCCAGTTCATAGTGCCCATAAGCCACAGCTTATGGGCTCTACCCAGAGGACAACGATCATGTGTCAGTACTCAAACTCCTTATATTACCCACAATTCTACTTGAGTGTGAGACACAGAGAGAGGTGAAAAGAAAGGACAAAATATCATAAACCCCACACTCACTGAGATGGCTATGACCAAACCAAACACAACACAACCAAGTAAGTGTTGGTGAGGATGCAGAGAAGCCCCTCCTGATAGGAATGGTCCGTAGTATCCTCTATGGCAAAGAATGTATAAGTTCCTTACAGAGTCACACAGAAGTACCAAGAGATCCAGAAATCTGGTTTCTACCCCAAAGAACAGAATGCAAGGGCTCGAAAAGATGTCAGGATGCTCGCAGCATCACTGTTCGCCCTGAGCCAGAAGATACATATATACACATACACAAACACAGGCTTGTCGCAGTCAGGGTTCCTATTGTTGCGAAGAGACACTATGACCACGGCAGCACTTATCAGGAAAACATTTATTTGGGGCTGGCTTACAGTTTCAGAGGTTTCAGTCTATTATCAACATGGCAGTATGCACGCAGACATGGTGCTGGAGAGGTAGCTGAAAGTTCTACATCTTGATCCGCAGGCAGCAGAAGCAGCCTGTCTGCCACACTGGGCATAGCTTGAGCATATAAGACCTCTCCCACAGTGACACACTTCCTCCAACAAGGCCACGCCTCCTAATATTGCTACTCCCTATGGGCCAAGCATTCAAACACATGAGTCTATGGGGGCATACCTATTCAAATCACAACGCTTTCGTTACAAATTATAACACATGCTACAACATGGATGAAATTTGAAAGGACTGTGTGAAATAAATTAATCACAAAAGACAAATATTTTATATTTTATAAAGACGTATAATTTAGGGCTGGAGAGATGGCTCAGTGGTTAAGAGCATTGCCTGCTCTTCCAAAGGTCATGAGTTCAATTCCCAGCAACCACATGGTGGCTCACAACCATCTGTAATGAGGTTTGGTGCCCTCTTCTGGTCTGCAGACACACACACAGACAGAATATTGTATACATAATAAATAAATAAATAAATATTTTTTAAAAAGAGAAAAAAGATATATAATTTATATATAATATAGCGTACAATTATAAAATATACATATTATATGTATATCCTAGAATAGACAAATTTGTAGACACAGAAGAAGACTGGTGTTAGTCAGGAGCTGGGAGAGAAAGATGGAGAATTTGGGTCCAGTGGGCATAGAGTTTCAGTTTGGAAAGACAAAACGGCTCTGCAAATGGACAATGGTGACAGCCGCAGAACACTCTTGATTGTAAAATGCCATTAAATCACACACTTGATGGAGCTAAAATAATGAGCCAGGTAGGGTAGCTTATGACTAAATATCAGCACTTAGAAGGCAGAGTAGAGGGGTGTTGCAAGTTCAGGGTCAGCCTGAGTATGCATATACAATGTGCGTGTGAGCATGTGCGTGTGATGTGTATGGTGCATGCATGTAGGCGTATGGTGTGCTAGTGTGCGAGAGTGTAGGCATGGACATGCTGTCGCACATGTGTGGCAGCCAGGGAATAGCTTTCAGAAGTTGGTTCTCTCCTTCCCCCTCGATGAAGCAAGTCTCTCTTTTCTGCTGTGTGGCTCACTCCAGCCTAGCTAGTGGCTGTCCCATCTCTACTTTCTGTCTCACCACAGGAATGCTAGGATGACAGACGTTTGCCCCTGCATCTGGCTTTGTTACATGGGTTCCGGGGACCCAACTCAGGTCCTCAAGCTTGTGTGACCAGCGCTTTTACCCACTGAGCCATCGTGCCTGTGGTTGACCATGGTATTTACCTCAAACAGAACGTCTCCACATCCCCACCTCTATTGAAGTTCCTATTCTTCCCATCTTAATGATTCTTTTTGTTCAATATGTTGATCATGTTGAATTTATAAGGCGAGCCTCCTTCAAAACCTGCTTTGTTTAGGAGCATTCTTTTCTTTTCTTTTCTTTTCTTTTCTTTTCTTTTCTTTTCTTTTCTTTTCTTTTCTTTTCTTTTCTTTTCTTTTCTTTTCCTGTTCCACCAGGTGGCAGTGGCGCACTGAGTGCGGTGCGCTTGGAGCTAAGCAGGACCATTTTATCCTGCAGTGCCTTTAATATTACCATCACCGTTTTATATAGGAGAGGTCTGGCTCCAGAAGATTAAATTACCGACCTTTGCTACTTCCCGGTCCCAGCATTCATGACAAGCAGAGCTAGAATTTTGAACCTAAGTCTGGCTGTTTAGAAGCCACATTGTTCACTGGGCTTTACTGTTCCCGGACAGCCTCAAGAGACCCCTTACCATTTCCTCCTTTTCTTCTAGTAGATTGTACCATACTGCTTGCCGTACATGTAAAATCCTGTCCAAAGAATGTTAATGGCTGCCAGTCTGGTGAGGAGAGACTATGTTGTGGAGCCAAGCCGCAGGGGAGACCTGAAGGCCCATACAGCCTCCAGCTTCCGGACACCCTCAGCCTTTTCACTTGAAAAAGTAAAAAAAAGGTCAAAGGCGAGAGAGGGGGAAGGACGAGGGCCAAGGAGGTGTTAGAGGAAGATAAAGGAGGGGGGGGGCAGGGCATGCGGCACACTGCAAACACTCCCTAAAGGACAGCACAAAGGAGGGGTTTGCATCAGCTGCTGAGAAGGTGCACAGTATGGAGAACCCTAGAAGCCTGAGAGACAGGAAGAAGGAAGAGCCACGGGTGTAGGAAAGTGTCAGACGCCAACTGGGCCCAGGGAAGGAGGAACTTAGCCCACTTCCTGCTCCTAGGCCAGAGCCTCTAGACTCTGAGGCCTTTCTCTGGGATCTGAGCCTTGATGGCTCTAGCCATCACATCTCTGCCGGAGACGGCCCTGAACGAGCAGCTCTTCTTGCTCTGGTCCCCATCCTCAGAGAAGAACAGAGTCTGTAGTTGAGGTCTGTCAAGATGGCGTTCACTGGATGTTTCTGGTTATTGGGATGGGACCAAAAGGCAAGGTCTGAGAAGAGCACAAAAATCCAGGAAGTGAAGAGGACTTATAGGCCCCAAGATGAAAGGAAGGGGAGCAGAAGATGAACACTCAGTAAGGGAGCAGGAATCCAAGCTAAAGGAACCAGGAGCAGGGCAGTGACACCAAACAAGGCAGGTCCAGCTCAGCAGGGGTTGGAGTTCCCTTCTTTCCAGTGTGACTTGTGGCCTGTTCCAGGGGTCCAGCTAAGCGCAAAGGGGAGGCTATGGTCTATGGTGGAAACCAAGTCTCGGGAGACCAGCTCTAACAGTAACCCCTAGTCCAGGAAGGAGTCTCCAAGATGCAGGCAGGCCATTGATTCCAGATAAGACAACTGTCTTAGGGTTCCTGTTGCTGTGAAGAGAAACCATGACCATGGTAACTGTTATAAAAAGAAACATTTAACTGGGCCTGGCTTGCATTTCAGAGGTTTAGTCCATGATCATCATGGTAGGAAGCATGGTGGCATGCGGGCAGACATGGTAGCTAAGAACTCTACACCCAGATCAGCAGGCAGCAGGAAGAGGCAGTGAGACACGGGTGTTGTGGATTATGACTTTAACGGTGTAAAGATGTGTTACATTTGTTGGTGCTGCGTTTGTTTAATTATGTAAAGATGTGTTGCTGTTTTGCCTTGGCTGCCAAAGGCACTGGATTGCTCTCATAAAAAGCTTAATGGCCAATAGCTAGGCAGGAGAGGGATAGGCGGGGGGTGGCTGGCACAAAGAAGTAGGAGGAGAAATCTAGGTTCAAGAGAGAAGAAGAGAAAGGACATGCTAGGGGCCAGAAGCTAGGCAGTATTCAGTGAGCCATGGACAGGAGGAAAGAGAGAGAGAGAGAGAGAGAGAGAGACAGAGAGACAGAGAGACAGAGAGACAGAGAGACAGAGAGAAGAAAAACCCCAAAGCAAAATGTAGACGAAAAGAAACAGATTAAAATAAGAACTAATATAAAGCCAAAAACTCATAACTAATAAGATATCTCCATTTCATGATTTGGGAGCTGGTTGGTGACCCCCCCCCAAAAAAAAAAAGAAAGAAAGCCTGGTACACACACACAGGGTCTGATTTGAGCATCTGAGACTTCAAAACCTACCCCCAGTGACACACTTCCTCCAACAACACCACACCTCTTAATAATGCCACTCCCATGGGTCTATGGGGCCCATTTCCGCTCAAACTTCCACAGCTCACGGCTCCTGGTGTATGTAGTAGTCACTTGTCTCATACCTGTGATACAACATCAGATAAAAGCAGCCTACAGAAGGAAGGGTTTATTGGCTATTCAGGCTCACAGTTTGAGAGTCGAGTTCATCTTGCTGGGACAGTGCTGCTGGGTAGGAGCAGGACACAGCCAGTCAGTCACATTGCATCCCCAGTCAGGAAGCAGGAAGAGATGCTTGCCTTTCCTTTTTTTTTTTATGTTCCTGTACCCCCAGCCAAGCAATGGTACTGCCCGTATTCAGGGTGAATTTTCCTATCCCAGTTAACCTAATCTAGGTAATCCCACATAGACATGCACAGAGACTTGTCTCTAGGTGACCCTAGGTCCTATCAAGTTATCAGGCAATATTAACTGTCACCATGTGACTTCCTTAACAGTAGCCCAGGCTGTAGGCCCTCATCTGCTCTAGTAATCTTGGGAAACGCCATAAAAGTATTCTTTTTTTAATGAACTTATTTTTATTGAGCTATATGTTTTTATCCATTACCTTCCCTTCTTTCCCCCTCCCCTTCTGCCCCTTCCCATGATCCCCACACTCCCAATTTACTCAGGAGATCTTGTTTTTTTTCTACTTCCAATGTAGATTAGATCCATGTATGTATCTCTTAGGGTCCTCTTTGTTGTTTAAGTTCTCTAGGATTGTGAATTGTAGGCAGGCTTTTCTTTGCATTATGTCTAAAAGCCACTTATGAATGAGTACATATTATATTTGTCTTTCTGGTCTGGGTTACCTCACTCAATATCATGTTTTCTAGCTCCATCCATTTGCCTACAAATTTCAAGATGTTATTATTTTTTCTGCTGTGTAGTACTCCATTGTGCAAATGTACCACATTTTCTTTATCCATTCTTTGGTCGAGGGGCATTTAGGTTGTTCTGGTTATGTCAAATAATGCTGTTATAAACATATTTAAGCACATGTCCTTGTGGCACGATTGAGTATCCTTTGGGCATATACCCAAAAGAGGTATTGTTGAATCTTGAGGTAGGTTGTTTTCTTAATTTTCTGTGAAATTGCAATACTGATTTCCAAAGTGGCTGTACCAGTTTGCACTCCTAACAGTTAGTAATGGAAGAATGTTCCCTTTACCCCACATCCTCCCCAGCATAAGTTGTCATCAGTGTTTTTGATCTTGGCCATTCTGACAGGTGTGAGATGGAATCTCAGAGTTGTTTTGATCTGCATTTTTCTGATGGCTAAGGATGTTGAGCATTTCCTTAAGTGTCTCTCAGCCATTTTACATTCCTCTGTTGAGAGTTCTGTGTTTAGGTCTGTAATTCATTTTTATTTATTGGATCATATATTTTTTTGGTGACCAATTTCGTGAGTTCTTTGTATATTTTGGAGATCAGACCTCTGTATGATGTGGGATTAGTGAAGATCTTTTCCCATTCTGTAGGCTGTCATTTTGTCTTGTTGACCGTGTCCTTTGCTTTACAGAAGCTTTTCAGTTTCAGTGTCTGTGCTGCTGGGGTTATAGTTAGGAAGTAGTCTCCTGTGCCAATGCGTTCAAGTGTACTTCACACTTTCTCTTCTATGAGGTTCAGTGTGGCTGGTTTTATGTTGAGGTGTTTGATCCATCTGAACTTAGAAGACACAAGAAAATGGAAAGATCTCTCATGCTCTTGGGTAGGTAGAATTAACAAAGTAAAATGGCAATCTTACCAAAAGCAATCTAAAATGCAATGCTCATCAAAATCCCAGCAAAATTCTTCACAGAATTTTGAGCAATATTCAACTTCATATGGAAAAGCAAAAAACCCAAACAATCCTGTACAATAGAGGAACTTCTGAAGGCATCACAATCCCTGACTTCAAACTCTACTACAGAGCTACAGTACTGAAAACAGCCTGGTACTGGCATTAAAAACAGACAGGAGGACCAAGGGAAACGAATTGAAGACCCAGATATCAATCCACACACCTACGAACACCTAATTTTTGACAAAGAGGCAAAAGATATAAAATGGAAAAAAGAAAACATATTCAACGAATGGTGCTGGCATAACTGATTATCAACATGTAGAAAAATGAAAATATATCCATATCTATCACCATGCATAAGAGTTCCTCATTGTTCCGACGGTACTGGTTGGCTTTAGGTGAAGTAGATGTATTTATGCAAAGTAGCCCTGATTTCTAAGCCTGGGAACATAGAGTTCCTCTGGATGAAGAGTTCTGCCAAAAGAGTTATGTGAACTTCTGTAGCCAAGCGTTAAGGAAAGACACGAATCGACGTGTTCAGTAAATATGGTGGCAGGCTGCAGCAGACAGAAGCCTTCCCTGTGTGTGTCAGATGGCCTCGTCTTTCTCTCTTTTGGATATTTTTGAGATAGTGTCTACCTAGATAGCCAGGCTGGCTTGGACTTGTGATCCTCCTGCCTCAGCCTCCTGAGTGCCAAGATTACAAGTGTGACTCGCATGCTTGGTTCTGACTCAAATGCTGTCTTAATAGCATTAGGTTTTGAGGAATGATGGAGGCTAGAGGTCTTCTAGGTATAGGAATCCATACTGTAAGGTTTATCAGCAGTTTCAAAGGGGTTAGGTCTGGTCAGGGGTGAGAGGTAAAAGGCTGCTAAAGAACTAAGTGCATCCATCTCTCTACAATCTCTGGGTTCACCTCAGCCAAGGTTGAACAGTCTGCTGCATCTTCAATCTTTTTTTTTTATTGTTTTTATCGCGCTATACATTTTTCTCCGCTCCCCTTTGCGTCTTCACTCTTTAATACAGATAAGATTTCTTCAGAGAGACCAGTTCCACAGAATCTGCCCGAGTAATTTCTTGTGGAGTATCTGCATCCTGGAGACAGGAGGAAGAGGATGTGGTGGTGTCCAGCAGCCCTGGGCAGCCTCTTCAGGACACCGCTGCAGGAATGCCCTGGAGAAGTACCTCTGAAGGGTGACAGTGTCTCAGGAAGGTGACATGGCAGGCTCTTGGGTCAGGAAGCAAAGAGCAGGCAGGCACTGGATGGGAGAAAGCAAACCCCCCGATGGCAATAAACCCCTGTTCACTTTTGCCTGATTCCATCCATGCCCTCACGAGAAGTCACTTCCCTCGGCAACTACAGAACTGGATGTCTTGTCCCTGAGGGTCCTCAGTTCTCCTAACAGTCAAATTGCACTTTTGTAAGAGAAAAAAAAAATCCCTTTGCCCTCTCAGCCAGATCCCTGGGAACCTGGACTAAACTCTCTTAGATTAGAATCACTGTGAAGGAGAAAGGTGGGCACGGGAGGCAGAGGGACTGTGTTTGGGAGCTGAGTCATCACAAGTTGCTCACCCCAGGCTGCAGAAGCAACTTTTGAACTTGAGTGGGTCAAGTTCAACATGAATATTTCACCTTTCTTTTCCCACGAGGAAGTGTTTGCAGATCTATCCAAATCATGAAAGCTAAGGTCAACGCGGTAGTTCTTTGTTTATGCCTGGGTGACTCTCTTCTTGCTGTTTGGGGCATTAAAATATCCCGTATGGAGAGATGATGGTTGTGAGGGATAAACTAACACTTCGAATTTAATGCCTTTTTAAAAACTGACAAGCCCAAGTTAGCCCTCAAAAGTTCCACTGGAAACTTCCCTGGTGTTTGACTTCTCAACACCTAGAGAGCCAGTGGCCCACATCACACAGTGTGCACAGCGGAATGTGGAGACAATGAAAAGGTGGCCATCTGCCAAGCGGGAAGGGGGCCAGAATTGGGCCATGCTGGCTCGCCGACCTCAGACTTCAGCCGCCAGGACAAGGAGGGATGAATGTGTGTATAGAAAGCCTCCCCATCTGTGGTGTTTCGTTATGGCAGCCCTGCTGGAGGACTACACACACCCTACTGGGAGACAGGCCAACACGAGGTGAAGGGCAGAGTATTTCAAGCCTGCCAAGTCTGCCCCAAACTTCTACCATCAACTCCAAGTTTGAGATTTTCTCTAAGCACACCCTCAGCTTTTGACAGTTCCCTAGGCTACCTTTAAAAACTCAGGAAAGCAGTGTATTCACCATTGTTATTTTTATTATAGCAAGATATTGATCGGAACCAACCAGAGGAAGAGATGGGAAAAATCTGAGGGTTTCTGATGTGATACCTCTCTGTCTTCAAGGACACATTGCCCTGTTGGCATCGAAGTCGGATGTCACGAGCAGAGTACTGTCATCCCAGGAAGCCTGAACAAGCTTCAAATCTGTAGTTTGGGAGGCCTCGTTACATAGCATGCTTGATTGAATCATTGCCCGCATGTCTTCATGGCCCTGTCTTCTCCTCACATGGTTGGCTCTGCCTGGAGTCTGCTGCTTAGTATACATTCTTCAGTGTGATCCAGGGCTCCCTGTAAATAACAATGACATCGTGATCACGGGGGAAATCCCAAGAGTTCAGAGGCTCCTTCCCGGGAGCTGGAACAAGGACCAGACCTCTGTTCTGATAAAAGAAATTCTTCACTGTGCACATCTGTGAAGCATAAGACAGTCATCTGGGACCTTTTGCCCTGATACTCCAAGATGTCTCGTGTGACAAAGGTCTGGCCCTGAGTCTAGTTCAGAAGAGTTGTTATACTGAGCCTACTCCAACATATGTGGCTGAAGCATGAAGCACTTATGGTGGGCGTCTATTCAGGGACACATTTATAGCATCTGCTGAGATATCTCCAAGGGACACTGTAGAATGAAGTAAGACCGACCACAGTTAGTATTTTTTCTAAGCTAAATTTTTTGGGATTCATTTAGTCAGATCACAGCCTGACTTAGTTAGGGTTTCTATTGCTGTAAAGAGACTTCATGACCATGGCAACTCTTATAAAGGAAAACATTTAATTGGGGCTGGCTTACCGTTTCAGCGGTTTAGTCCATTACCAGCAGGCAGACATGCTGGAGAAGGAGCTGAGAGTTCTACATCCGGATCAGCAGGCAGCAAGAAGCAAATGCCACACTGGGCCTGACTTGAGCATCTGAGACTTCAAAGTTCATCCTCAGTGATCATTTCCTCCAACAAGGCCACACCTCCTAATAGTGCCACTCCCTGTGAGCCCATGGGGACCAATTATCTTCAATCACCACCCAACCCCTGATCACTACGGGATACCTGGAAAATGTCAGGTCATGTGTCTTAAGACTCAAAACAGCCCAGGTAGAAATGTCACCGAATGAGGACACAAGGACTCTCCCTGTGCTTGAGGTAAACAGGCTTTGGTGTAAATCTGGCATCTTCATGGATTAAAAATATGCTCCTTTTCTTCAAAATGTAAGGATATGCATTGAAAAAGAATTCTCACCACACGAATGCCTCAGCTCAACAGGGCAACTGAAGTTATTTAAAACTCTTTGAACTCTTGGGAAACAGGGAAGCTAAATGAGGTGTTGCTGTTATTTAAGTTCCCACAATCGATGCTAATAAGCACTAATGAATCCCTGGACATGTCACCGTGAAGGTGATAACGGAGCACAGAGCATCCCAGAACTATTCCTGGTGGTGTGTGAAAACCGTCTGCCACCTATTGGCTGTACAATCTAAGTAGGCCACCAGAAGCAGGGTGCACATGTGCACCAGCAGGCCCCCGAGAGTTAGGTGTCCGACATAAATCTGAAAGCCTTGGTCTGTCACACTGTGTTTGCATGCCTGCTATCGGGAGACACTTCTATCAACTTCAGTGGCTCTATCAACTTGCTGTCTTAAAATGGGAAAAGAGCAGATCCATATAGGAATGTCACTTCCCAGTCTAAATATTATACAGTTGGTGACAATGAAACTGGAAAAATCAATAATCCTTTTATGAAGCAGATCATATCAAGATAACTGCTGCTCAGGCAGGTCCTATAAAGTTGGGGTCTTGACTCTCTTCGTTGTTGACAGCACCAGTAGGAAGTCAGCCACATTGCTCTCTTAACAGCCTGCCCGGTCTCATTTGTGGACTTGAATCCAGGGGCCGTCATCTGGCAGGATTAGTTTGCCTTGAACATCCCACTATCTAACAGAGATTCTCAGAGAATGAAAGAACCGTCCACCCAAGGAGTCAGCTCAGAGTATGAAGTTGGGGGATGATGTGGCATTAGGATATTTACTGTCATTGCGTGTCACCTTCTAGACTGTGCCACCATTGCAAGATTCTTTTAATAATAAATCTTTATCCACACATTTTCTCATGAATAGGTATATGTATCTGGGTAGTTGGAAGAGAATAATTCCGTGTTTTTCATACCATAGGACCCAACCTCATCCCTTATATCTCTGTGAGTTTGAGGCCAGTCTGGTCTACAAGAGCTAGTTCCAGAACAGGCACTAAAGCGACAGAGAAACCCTGTCTCGAAAAACCAAAATAAATAAATAAATAAAATAAAAATAAAAAGATTTATAAAGGAACAAATTGTGGGTACATGCACTAAAACTGACATTTCTCTATTGTTTGATATTTTGGCTTTCTCTTCCTACTGACATGAGAACTCAGTTATTACGCAGGGACCAAACTGTTCTTTAGACCTGGATATCATCTGAGATAAACGATCTTATTTTGTGTCGTTTCTGGAGCTCACAGCATTGATTTAGCATTTGTTTCACTTCTACTTTGCTTCACAACGAGTTGCTCATACTTGTGTCTTCCCCATGAGCCCTGGAGGGTAGACATGTCTTGGCTTATTTTTATATCCCCCTTCGTTAAGACCTGACACCATGTTTATTACTTTCACCTGTAAGGCTTGTGTCCTGGTTAGATTTGTGTCAGCTTGACACAAGCTAAAGTCACTAGGAAGAGAAACTATCAATTGAGACTATGTACCCATCAGATTGGCCTGAAGACAAGTCTGTGGTGCATTTTCTTGATTAGTGCTGCTGTGGGAGGGCCCAGGCCATTGTGTGTGGTGCCAGCCCTGTGCTGGTAGTCGTAAATGCTGTAAGGAAGCAGGCTGTGAAAGCCAGTAAGCAACCCTTCACCATGGCCTCTGCATCAGCTCCTGTCTCCAGATTCCTGCCCAGACATCCCTGGATGATAGACGACAAGCTGTAAGATGAAATAAACCCTTACCTTCCCAAGTTGCTTTTGATCATGGTGCTTTAGCACAGCAGTAGAAACCCTAACTAAGACATCATGCACGATTAAAGGAAAAGGTGATAAACAGCAAGGAAAAGTGGAAAAATAAGAGGAAACCGAGTTACAGGAACATACAGGAAATTACAGATGTGTATATGCCAACCCGTGGAACAAGTGACATGAAGTTATACCAAAGGAGGTCTATCTTTCCAGTTTAACCAGTTCAACCAGTTCTTTAAATGTCTGTCATTGAGCAGAGGGTTGAGATGATTCCATGGGTCTGGAGATGGCCCTGCTGTAAATCCATTTGAAACCTATACAAAGCTTGTGTCTCTAGCTTATGTGATTGAAATGGGTTCTGGGGCACCAGGACCCTCTGTGGTCCTGATGGAAGACTACCTGATGGTAGAGGGCATGCTATGGTCAAATGTGCCTCCTCTCCCAATTCTGAGTTCTGATCCAGGAGAAATGCAAGGTTTTGCTGATAACCCAAGATGAGGAGGCCTTCAGTTGTGATTCTCCCATGAAGCACCTTGACTCATCACTCTTAGCTTCCAGTACACCCCTGTCCCTCTGTGGCCACCAAGTTTTCCAGGTGTGAGGACTTGGGAATTGCATCCCAGCGTTTCTTGCTGCCTTCCCCTCTCTCCTTGTCTCTCAGCCCTTATCCTGCCCTGGGAAGCCATGGAAACTAATTTTTCCCTTCCCTGAGACAGGTCGCAGAAAATAGAATTCTGTCTTTCCAAAGTTAGCCATGAAGCCCACACATACACTACGCATTTCCACAGGAGACCTACCCAGGCCCAGAAGGAAGGAATGCAGTAACGGAGGTGCCAACAGAACCTCAGACACACGGCACTGGTTTCCACTCCCGTCTCAGGTCTGCAGATCACTGACATTTGGTACAATCATATTTTTGCACAGTCATTCATGGTTCGTTGACCCTAAACATGGAATAGATGGTTCACCTTGGGTCCTCGGGTCTTCAGTCTGAGGGCTTCTGTGTCATATAAAGCTGTGATCAAATAAATAGGTGTCGCTTTGTGCTTAGTGGCACGTCTTTCCTTATAGGGTGTCTGAGAGCTTGTGATAGACAGGAAAAGGTTTACGCTTTTCTGCCCCTATACAAGGCACAAGGAATTATGTGTGCTTAAATTCCAAGCCACACTTTCCATGCTGTATATATTTCATTAGTAATACATATTATTCTAGAAAAAGGCACATTTTATTCAGAAGCTTCTAGACATCTTTTCATGTATACACCAACCCCGTCTTATTGTGGAAAAATATACATTTGCGCACAGATGCATCTAGGCCGACTGTCCGTGTCAACAGACAGATGCTGTTGTCTTTTTTCGTATTTGCAGATACTTCTGTCCTATGAATGAAGCCTTAGCTTCTTAACCAGCTTTATTGCTGGCGTTCAGAGCATTTCTGACTTGTCACCATTTTGATCGTCCATTCCCGAACACTGTCGCTAACGGCCTCAGGGGGATATGGGGTTTTCATGGCTCGTAGTTCATAAACCATTTCCTCCCACATCGTATCATCAAATCCTCAGAACAAGCAGGTGAGGTAGATACTTCCAGAAAAAGCAGGCTTGGAGAGGTTGAATTGACCAAGAAGGGAAGAAAAGTGTGACTTAAAATCAGAATTACTAACTTCCGGACTAATTTTTCCCAACTCAACCCCAACTGATGATTATCTACCTAAACACACTCAATTACAAGATTTAAGGGGAAAAAACCCAATATGAGTGAAAATTTAATTTGATATGAAAATCTTCTTTCATATTACTAATTTTAACATTATTGCATTTTTAGAAAATTCTTTCAACTTCAGGGTTCTTGGAAAGTGCTTCAATTCTTTTAATCTTTATATTAATTTGTTCCCAATTAATAATTCCTAGATTGTTTTACTTATATCTGGAAGATGTTTTAACAAATAAAACATCCAATCACAGTAAATGCTGAATCCACTTAGAGATCTTGGCCTGTCTACTAGGGGCTGGAAATCTTTCTCCTCTCTGCTCACTCACAAGAGTTCTCTGGGGAGTGAGTTATGCAGCTGATGTCAACCTCTAGCCCCTGTCATGCCGACTGGAAGGGTCCACAGGACACACGGCCATGCAGTAGCAAAGCCTCTGCTTTAGAACTGGTTTTATTTGTTGACTAATGGAGGAACAGAAGCCACTATCAACACGCAAAACACGGCAGAGTGTTGATATTTAAAATTATGTTTGTTTATATTATTAGAAATTATGTTTTTGGTTTTTATTTGTTTGGCGTTTTTATTTTGGTTTGTTTTTCAAGACAGGGTTTCTCTGTGTAGCTCCAACTCTCCTGGCCACTCTGTAGACCAGGCTGGCCTTAAACTCAGAGAGCTGCCTGCCTCTGCCTCCTGAGTGCTGGAATTAAAGACATTCATTAACATGTCTGGCTAGTTACTATATTTTTAACATTATCTGCCATTTTATAGTAAACCATATTGAGGTTATTTTGCTATTTTATAAAATAAAACAAAAATATGCATGTTTTCCCTTTCTTAACTTCTGATTCAGGCCAAGGCAATGATGCTTTTATCTTAAACAAGACTTAGAAGCCTTTCTCCTCCTTCCTTCCCTATCCCACTGTGTGCATGTTACGCACACATGCCCATGCACACAAGTGCACAGATACGCAATTTCTGAGACCCTGTTCTCACATTGCAAAAGGAATTTACAGTGAAAAACAACGGCGGAGGGAGAGCCGAGAAAAGGAAACAAGATAGCTGGATCGATGGGCCTCGGAATCTCAGGGGTACTGGCTAATGTTAGCATAGCTTGGAGACTATCTAGTCATTTAATGAAACACGGAGAAGAGAGAGGTGCATTTGCTAGTCTAAAAGCCACAAGTCAGTGAATGCAAATGCGTCCTATTCAGAAAACCAAATTAAAGGAACTGCTGGGAATTCTCTGCATAGTTAACAGAACAATTTTTCTCCTCTTAAAGGCTGTGTTTACCCTTCGGAAATTGCCTACCCTGGAAGCCTGGAGCCTAGACATGCACCATTTTCAGGACTGATGTGCTGCATTAGCTGGGCTCTGTCCTTCAAAAGTAGCAACAGGGGATCCATCATTGTCCTGGGCAGCTTCTGCCGGAGAGCTGCAACTGCAGGGAAGGAAGGGCTGCAGCTTCTGCCGGAGAGCTGCAGCTGCAGGGAAGGAAGGGCTGCAGCTTCTGCCCGAGAGCTGCAGCTGCAGGGAAGGAAGGTGGCCTCCAGGACTGGTGTGGCGCTCTGCGGCAGATGACAAGCCTGTTGGGTGGTCAGAGCCTGGGCCTTCCTTTTGACTCATGGCCACATTTCAGCACGAAAACAGCTTAAGAGATGGGAGACTAGAGAAACGCCTTCCACAGACTCTAACAGAGAGCGAGGAACTGAATAGGCAGGAAGGGAGCACACAGCAGGCCCCTGAGATTTGACAATGTGTCAGTCAAGAGCAAGCTCTTATTCAGGAGGCGCATCCTTTGTTCAGACTGCAGGGGGAGCTTGCTTCCGGTTCTACTCTCCTTCTCCAGGCAGACCATGGTGGTTTCAAACCATGGAAATGATTTAGCCCAAGCTAAAGGGCAATTAGATGTGGGCTATTAGTGGGCAAGGGTGTATTAGCCCCCCTCTGGGCCTCTGTCTCTGTGTCTATGACTGTGTTTTTCTAGTCTCTGGCCTGTGTCTCCCCCATCTTTACTCTGTTCTTTTTGGCAGGAGACTCTCTGAGTAACTTGTTGCCAACGATCATCACTGAGGAGTTCATCTCTTATTCTCAGTTCCAGAGTCAAGACAACAATAACTTATAAACAAAAATAATATACCACCAGATGTGATGGAACACGTCTTCAATCCCAGCGCTTGGAGGCAAAGACAGATGGATCTCTATGAGTCTGAGGCTATCCTTGTCTAGATAGTGAGACTCTGTGTTGAGGCAACACATACCCTCTGCCCTTGTGGAATGATAATTGAGTAGAACTAGAAAGATACTATCCAAAGAAGATGCTGAAATTGAATCACAACACAAGAGAAGATATGTCACCTTACAAGCTGCTGAATAATCGCATATGGGGATTGGCTTATAGAGTGGGCATGCTGGAAAATTCCATCATCATAGAATGACATTTAGAATGCACCCTGAGGAAAGAGTAGTTGGTCAATCAAAGGAAGGGACAAGAGCATCCTAGACAGGGATCTGTGTGGTCTTTGAGGACTGTGTGTACCAGCATGGCTGGACTGTGATTCAAGAAGCAAAAAGTCAGTGAGAAAGAGCTGAAGACAACTCTGGAGCCAGACCGTGTAGGTCTTGTTGACCAGGATCAGGATCTGTGGTTTTATTAGTGAGAAGCTGGGAAGAATTTTAGCAGAAGCCTCATTCTGTTGGCTTATTTTAAGCTGTCCTTCCATAAATGTGTGAGCTGATATAACCAAGAAGCAACAACAGAAGCAGCGAGATCAGTTGGCAGCTCCTTTCAAGGTTACAGAAGGGAAACCACTCTAGTCTTATGGCCCAAGGTAACAGGACCAGCAAGAGAGGCAGGGGATGCACTTGGGAACTAAGAATGATAGGTATTCGGGGAGGATTTTGTGTTGGGAGTGGATGAGGAGCTAAAAGACAGAACCAAGAATGTTCTCCGTATTTCTGGTCTGGTCTAGGTGGACACCGGTGAGGTATAGGGAGAGGAACACTGGAACAGGGGCACCCATGGTAGGAAGAGAAACCATTCTGTTCGGATATCTTTGGATGTTTCAACCTTCTCTGAGACTCCAAAGCGGAGTGGACAAGAAGGCAACTGTGTGTAGCAATCTGGAACTGGGCGAGGGAGGACCATAAACTGGAGACTCACCAGGACAGACGAGTTTCTTTAAATGATGGGAAAGAGGTCTAGAAAGATGATCTAGCAGTTAAGAGTACTCGCTGTTCTCCCAAAAGATACAGCATCAACCCTAACTCCAGCTCGGGTGATCTAATGTACTCCTCTGTGGACACCCACAAATAGTGCACACACACGGACACCTAGACACAAATAAAGTGGATTTCTAAAAGGATGAAAGAGAATGCATGAGATCATCCAGGTTAAAGCACTGAAAGGAACACAAACAGGGCCAAGATGGGGCCTGTACAATGCCAGGGTTTACAGTTCAGATACAGAAAAATCAACTAGGGACCTCAAGATGCTTGATGGGATAAGCGTATCCAAACTGTCCAGCAAGGAAAGAGGGGAAAGCAGGTGGCAGGACAAAGATTACCACCCGACATGCAGCCAGGACCTACTTTTAGACACGTGAGACTGGCCAGGACCCGTGCTGGTTTTCTTCTTCCAACTGCCTTACGTTTTGTGTTTCCGGTAAAGATTTTACTCGTAAATCTGTCAGCACAGCCATCCATTCAACAAGTCTACCCATCGGACTTGGCATTTATCCTGCTAAGTCCGAGACTTCCCACTAAGGTGCTGGGGCACAAAGGAACAAAAGGAGGAGATCTCGTTTCTGTTTCCTTCCCCCACTGACTTTGTTTTCTGGCTCTAAGGGGACTGAGCAAACTGCTTCTCCACGTGTGATGACTGTCCCGGGAGTGGGTCTTCATAATCCAGCCTCAGGTCCCAGATTGATTACGTCAAGTTTGCAGCAGCAGCAACAGTGGCAAGGACAGCCGCACCATGATTAGAGCCATCGTCCTGTTAGGGAAGAGAGGGGATATTTCCAGCCTGCAAACCCCCACTCCACACTGTGTTTTCACAGCCTAGATTACCCCTTCCTCGCTTAAACCTACATCCCCTCTGTTAGCTTGGCTTCTTCCAACGTTTGCATTTTCTCTCAGCCTATCAGCATGAAGAAATCTTCTGTCGTGGTGCCTTGAAGGTCAGCACAGCACCTCCAAAAGACCGATGAGTCTATCTTCTCAAAAGACAGGCCTGCTGCTGTTTTCTGCCTGACAGTGAGCCTCCTTCTCTTCTTCCACCCGACGACACCCACTTCTGACTCACCACCAACTGTTTAGAACTGCCCCCGCCCCAACTTCTGCAAAGTCTCCTTTCCCTTCTTCCTGCCGTCACCAGGACCTAGCTCTTGTGGACCATTTACCCATCTAGATTTGGAAGAACAGTTCATTTTGCTCAAGTCCCCTGTGTAGATTGACAAGCTGCTAAATGACCTTCTGCAACCGTTCCTTCTGGGGTCAGAATACCCATCTCCGCTTTCTTTTCTCATTCTCTGGACTGTAGGCAACTGACCAGCAGTTCTTGTGCTCCATGCCAACTGCAGCCTCTGGCCTGTCTACTCTCTGTCCCTTACCCCATCCCAGCAATGCTCGTTCCAAACCAGATTCTCATACACACACACACACACACACACACACACACACACACACACACACACACACAATCAGCAGTGTACTGTGCAGCAGCACTTAACTTTTTCTTCTCCCTAAACTCTGAATCCACCCTATCAGCAGATTGCCTCATGGCCATTTTGGAAGTAGGTAGGGGCATAAATCCTTGGTAAATAGATAGAGCCCATCAGCTTGTGTTTGCCTTGGCAGGTGATGAATTACAGGAATTCGACTTCCAGCCAGTGAGAGCTGTTAACATGGCAATGACTCCACCAAAAGAGAGGGTGCAGAATGTCTTTCCCTGGGGGGGAGGGTCTTTCAAAATGAAATGAAGCTGCTTCAGATGATTGAGGGGGACAGATTAGGTGACTTTTCAAAACTGCTTCCAGTGTTGTTTCTACTATTCATCTTTCCCCCAACTCTGCCCTCTGGTTCCAGGAACTTGAGTGCTGTTGTGCTGTGATGGGCCATGCCCATTCTCCCCACTCTGGGGCTCTGTTGCCTGATTTACTATTGGGGTAAATCCATCAAAAGTTATCTGAAATGTTCTTTGAAGAACACAGTCAACTCTAGGATCCTGATGTCCTTTTATGTCTGTCCCTGAGTGATGCTGCTGCATCTGTTCTTATGCAAGACTCTGTCTTATAGTTGCAGATTTGCTGAATTTGTTAGCTTGTATTCATCACTCCACATCTTGAGTATATGAGAGAACTTCTCTGAGGTGCTGAAAGTCTCCCGAGAAATGATTAATCTGTAGAACTCTTTGCTGGATGGAGCCCAAAGGTATGATCCTGAAAAGCCTTCTTAATGTATAAAGAATATACATTCTTCTGAAAGCCAAAGAATATAACCTCACCCTCTTGTTCAGCACAGATATGCAGGATACATTAGCCATCTGATGCTACCAATGGTTTGCATTAGCAATGGCGTGGTGTGTGCATTATCAATCGTGTATGGTGTGTGTTAGCAACAGCGTGTGTAAGTGATGGTGTGCATTAGCAATAGTGTGCATGTTAGTAGTGGTGCATGTTAGCAGTGGTGTGAGTTAGCAGTGGTGCGTGTTAGCAGTGGTGTGTGTTAGCAGTGGTGTGAGTTAGTAGTGATGTATGTTAGCAGCAGTGTGAGTTAGCAGTGGTATGAGTTAGTAGTGGTGTATGTTAGCAGCAATGTGTGTTAGTAGGGGTGTATATTAGCAGGGGTGT
>NW_004949102.1:10897354-10899169 GCF_000317375.1 Microtus ochrogaster | reverse complement strand
TGTGTTAGTAGGGGTGTATATTAGCAGGGGTGTGAGTTAGCAGCGGTGTGAGTTAGCAGCGGTGTGTGTTAGCAGCAGTGTGAGTTAGCAGTGGTGTGAGTTAGTAGTGGTGTATGTTAGCAGTGGTGTGAGTTAGCAGTGGTGTATGTTAGCAGCAGTGTGTGTTAGCAGGGGTGTATGTTAGCAGGGGTGTGAGTTAGCAGCGGTGTGAGTTAGCAGTGATGTGAGGTAGCAACGGTGTGCATTAGCAGTGGTGTGAGTTAGTGGTGTGAGTTAGCAGCGGTGTGAGTTTGCAATAGTGTGTGTTACTCAAGTGTTTCAGCTGCTTCACAAGCATGCTCCACCAGAGGGAAACTCCCCAAACCAGATCATATCATTAGAGGTAGAGGGGAGAGCACAGTTGCCTTCCAAAGATAGTCTGCTGTATAATAAAGGAGGGAGCTCCAGAAACAAGGGCGAGAGTCTGTCTCTGTACCTAGAGAGACCCAAGTGTCTTCCAAACTCCGGTGTCACTCCCTCATGTCACCAATCCTTACTGAACCCCAAGTTCTTCTGTGGAAGGAGGATAAATGTAAGACAGTTGCTAGGGCTGAATGAGTGGACATGCTGTGTCCAAGTGGTGTCCAGTGCGTGTTAAATGGGCCCTGAATTTAGCTGGGCTGCTTTGTTGAAGAGATGCCTCAGAAAGCGTGAGAACAAATATCTCCTCAGAGAGTGTCATTAGGAGGCAGAGGGGACAGTCTATAGTCTCTTTCTTATTGTGGCTTCTATTTCTGGATTTTGTTACAGTCAGTTGAAGACCAAAATACTAAATAGAGAAAATTCCAGATAAGCAGCTCATGTGCTCTAAATAGCAGGTTATTCTGAATAACGTGCTGAAATCCTGAGCCATCGCGCTTCTCCCCTTCCTGGGTGTGAATTATCCTTTTCCCAACGTATCCGTACTGGATACACTGCCTGTCCATTAGTCACCCCCGGCCCCATCAGAAGTCATCTCTATAAAGACCAACTGCTGGATCATCACCCTCCTCGTGTTCTCATAAGCCCATTTTAACTAAAATGACCACAAGCGTAGGACAATGACACTAGCAAATCAGACAGACTAGAGAAAAGCTAGGGTACACACCCGAGAAGAACGGGGCTATCTGCCATTCTTTGGACTCCTCCCCATCTGCTAATCTCCCTCCATGTGATGACCCTAGCTCTGCTTTTCTTAAGTCATCCTTACCCCGCCTCAGATTCTCACTCTGTTCCTCAACCCCCTGCAACACAGCCTATTCCACACTCCCACAGCCCAGCAGCCTCTACAAGAGCATCTCGGGGTTGGCTTCTTGTTTCTTTTCATTTGGGTTTTACTTTGGGGTGGGGGAGGGATATGAGCATATGTGCATACGGGTGTGTGTGTGCATGGGCACATGGAAGCCCAAAGTCGCTCTTGGTGTCTTTTTTGATTGCTCTCTACCTTACTTTTCAAGACAGGTTGAATTTCTCACTGAACTTTGAGCTTACTCATAAACTAGGCTGACAGGACAGTGACACTCAAGGAGCTGCTGTAGTGACTTCAGCCACATACGGCCGATACTTCTGGGTTCTAGGGGCCATGCATGTGCAGAGAAGCCCTCAGGCAGAAGTGCCTAATGGCCCCCCCGGGTGACCCACATACAGCATGGATTACATCATCCACGTATGACTCAGCTCAGTCCTTGCATGCATGCATGAGCCCCGTTATCTGCGTATGACATAGCCATGTCAATCCCCTGTGTGTATGCGCTAGGCAGGTTTTAAAAGCTGGACGAGCCATCTTCCTCTCTCTCT
>NW_004949102.1:10895683-10896299 GCF_000317375.1 Microtus ochrogaster | reverse complement strand
AAAAAAAAAAAAAAAAAAAAAAAAAGTGACTTTTATACATAAAGCAAAGAAAAAAAACCAACCTACAGACCACAACCCCAGAGAAACCAGACAACAAAGAGAATCCTAAGAGAGACATACATGGATCTACATAGGAAGGAGAAAAAGCCAAGATATCCTGAGTAAAATGGGAGCATGAGGATCACGGGGTGGGGGCGGGGAGGGAGAGGAGTGGAGAAAACATGTATAGCTCAATAAAAACAATAAAAAAGAAAGAAAATGCCTTATAGCCAGGTCTTAAGGAGGCATTTTCTCTATTGCAGTCCCCTCCTTTCAGATAACTCCATTGGCGTAAACCTAGCCATGGCTGTGACTATAGACAAGCTTCACACCTGACTTTCATTCAGGTCCTTGGGATCTGAACTCATGATTGCATGGCAACTGATCATTGTCCCTGCCCAGCTCTGGTTGTTTCTAAGCCGTATAAGCATCTGTCTTCACTTTGAAGGATTGTGGAGCACCTTAGCTTGGCTGATGGTGATTTTCCCCCATTTATATTTAATGATGATGACAAACCCTCAGAGTGGACGGGAAAATCTGTGAGAAAATCCCAAAGGATGATGACAGAAGCAAGAGA
>NW_004949102.1:10872687-10892966 GCF_000317375.1 Microtus ochrogaster | reverse complement strand
AAGAAAACATGCTTTACTCTTTCCCAAGCTTTCTCAGGCTTTCAGTGGATTCAGTTGTCCACACGTCTGGGCGCCATCTGTAAAAATAGGAGCGGTGGGCTGCGTCCCGGCACCCGGCACAAAAAACTCGGCTTACTCCTTCTGGGTGGAAGTGGGTGTTCAAGGTGCAGAGGGGGCAAGTACTCAGGACGCTCACCCTGATAGAAGGAGACAGATGAACCACATGCGTGTCCGTGCTCCTGAGTCTGTATTCCCACCCCATCACGTGTGAGTGTGGACTGTTCAGGAACTCTGAGCATAACGAAGCACCCTAGGCATTTCATGTTTTTCTCTACCTGGGAGCTCAGTGGGGGCTCACAACCAGGCAGGGGCATAGAGGAGCTATGTATAGTGAGGGTCTTATGCTTGGCTCTGTTACCACCCCAAGCCTGGGTGTCTCTCCAAAGTCACCCTGCATCTGTGAAAAAGGACACAGCATTAGAAGATCTGAATTCCACATGAGGTTGGTGTGCAGTGAACAGCATCCCAAGCGTTATGTGAGGCCATAAAAGTCTTGCATCTTTTGCATCAAAAGTCTGGCTTTGATCTGACATCTGAAAGGGAGTATCAGGTAGGTACAGCCAGCATGGTTTTCTGTTGTGTTAAGAGCCTTCCCTGTCAGCCTAGACTGTGTGCTTGCTCAGATACGCTTTAGACAAGAGGAAACAGAGTCAATGAAAGAACACATCCCACATGAAGACGTCTGCGTGGGGCGTTTACTGACTTCTTGGGGTTGGAATGAGAAAGACTCAAAAATGGAAGACAAACAGTTTATACGAGCTTCATCAATCCACAAGCAACAGAACCAGAGTTTGCTGCAGATCCACCTCATTCCACCTTGTTTACCTTTCCCGTAAATTCGCACAACTCTTCCCTATCTTAGGGTTTTCTTTTAAAGTCAAATCCTAAATTATTCCTATGGACAAATTACACTATCCTAAATTAGCACTTAATAGAGAGCTCTCCTCCCATGAAATATTTTCAATAGAGTATCTAATTTAGTATATGAGATGTTGGCTATGTGAACAAGTCCACTATGTAAACACACATTGAGCCATAACACACTATCCCTCTCCATACAATTATTATTAATTAAAAATAAAATTAAGAGAACTGAAGAGATGACTCAGTGACTTAGAACACTTGTTGCTCTTGCAGAGGACCTGGGTTTTATTCCAAGCACCCACATGTACCTCCAGTTCCAGAGTATCTGATGTCCTCTTCTGTCCTCTTTGAACAGCATGCTACATACATGCAGGAAAGCACTCATTAGATATAAATAGCTTAAATCTGTTGATAGATAGATGAAATTTTGAATTAAATTAAGAATAATTTTCACAGAAAGAGTCACATTTACTTCAACTCAATCACTAATCCATTGCTCAAAAAACTGATTATAGTAGATGGCTAGTTCAGTTACCCTCTCCAGTATTGCTAGGAGGCTTAGCTGGGGTCATCTTTGTGGATTCCGGGGGCCGAGGGAGGGGTGTTTCCTGGTACCAGGTTTCTCCCTAACACCAAAACGGCCCCCCATCAAGATGTCTCTTTTATTACTCTCTCCCTCTGTTCTGCCCCAATTCACCTCCCACACACAGTCGCCCAACCCACTCCCTTAAATTCCCATCCCCCACTCCCTCACCCCCACCCCCAGTTTACCCAGGAGATCCCTTCAATTTCCCCTTCCCAGGGAAATCCATGTATCCCTCTTTGGGTCTAACTGTCATCAGAGAGCCTTTATCCAGTAACTTATGGAAGCAGATGCTGAGATCCACAGCTAAGCACTGGATTGTGCTCCGGGAGTCCTGTTGAAGAAAGGGAGGAGGGATTGTATGGGGGTGTCAAGGTCATGATGGGGACACCCACCCCTAACTGTGGGCAGTATAGGCTGGTTTGGAGGGAAGGCTCAATAAGGCAAACTGTGTTCTTTGGGTGATGCTTTAGGGAGAATCCTCCGTTCACCATCTTGTACCTATGCGTACTTGAACCTGAGTATGATAAAAATCAGATATGTTGTGAGAAGGAACATGCGCAGTAGAGAAATGACCTCATGACTTAAATCTGTCCATCAAAATAAGGAACCGCCGAAACTCTGCCTTGAAACAACCAAACTCCTTATCTTGAACCCAATAAAAGGAAGTCCCCTCCCCCCAAATAATCAAGGCATCTCACCTGAATAGCCTGCTGTCCCTCTCTGTAGCTGTAGCTCTCTCTCCTATCACTTTGCTTTGAATCAAGCGCTCTCATTACTTTTGCAAGTCTGTGGGAACCTTTACTTCAATTCCTTGACTAAGAGGCCAAGCCCTGGAAACCATCAATGACACAAAGATTTCCAAATAGGCCCCTTTCTTATACATTCCTCGTTTGACCTTCCCAAATATCATCTGGGTCCCTAAGGAAACAGGGAGTTTTGGAGAAAGTATATCATTGTTCCTGGAAGTTGATTGGTTCTTCGACAATTTCTTCTGCTGCTCTTAGTCCTGTGAAGGAGTCTGCAGACCTGAGTCCCACTGCAAGAATAAAGCAAAGCCTCGATTCGGAACGCAAATGGGAGTTTTGTTTCGTGTGTGTTTGTGCGAGTGTGTGCACATGCTTATGTGCACATGTGTCTGCACACATGTGTGTGCAGGTGTATGTTGTGTGTGTGCTTATGTGTATATGTGTATGCATGTATGTGCAGTGTACATATGTGTGTATGTGTGTGTCCAGTAGATGCCTATGTTGTATGATGTCTTTCTCAATTGCTTTGAACTGTGTTTTTTTTTTGAGACAAGGTCTCTTCCTGAACCTGGAACTTACTGAGTTGGTAGAATGCCTGGCAATAAGTGCCAGAGATCCCCTGTCTCTGTCTCACCATCGCTGAGATTACTACTGTGCCTGCCTATTTTTTAATGTGGGTTCTTGTGGGACTCAGTTCCTTGCTTGCATGGCAACAACTTCACTGTCTGACCTATCTGCTCCATATTGGCTGCTTCATTTCTAAAGCCAGCCCTAAATATTTGCTCCATCATCTAGCCCTTGAAATGTCTCTGAAGACACTGCTTCTGTGACTGGTCCCTCCCAGGTCACCGTTTGTAACGGCGTAAATGAATGCAGAGAGATTGTAAAAATATATACAGCTTTAATGGGGAAATAGACTTACAGAACCACCGTTCCCGTGGAGACCAGAAAAGCAGAAGGGGCACGCGGGCTCCCCGCTCCCTCGATTTATAAGTAACCATTCGCCTGAGGCGGACACGCCTTCTAAGGGGCTGGACTTATCCCTACAACCGTTGCCCCTGTAATTACACCGAAATGAAAACTTTGGTCCCTCTGACAAGGGTCAAGTACATCTGACCCATTTCCAGGACAATTTTTCACATGGGCTTCAGCTTTGTAAGCCTCCTGCATAAATGTTCTCACGGGGCCTCTAGCCAAGGACTATGTCTGCCTCCCCCAGGTCCCCATATTGTTGTCTGAAATTCATTGTGTATTAATGAGAAAAGTAAAAAATGATGCCGTGGCCAGCCAATCAGGAAGCTAGAGGGGGAAGACTTCCAGTTCTCTTGATTATTAGTGTGAGTAAGCTCACACTAATCTATTATCCCATATGCTGGCGGGTTACAAGACAATCATTGAAAACTTGGGTTGGAAAAGGCATTACCAGCCTTTATTCATCTGATACCATTAAGAATCAGATGAAGGTAGAGAAAGCAGCAGAAGAGCACCCCTTCTTCCCTCTCAGCTACTTTGAACAACAAAACCCAAAACCAAGTGAGGTATACATTTAGCAGACAAACAGGGCCAGAGGCTCTGGGTAGCTGTAATTAGTGACCAATAAGAATTGGCCCAGAGTTCTAGAGTTCCTTTGATGAGATCGTTACTGTCTACACTTACCCAATTCTGCACAAAAATTTAGCTCTATCATCTGCTCATGACTTTCTCAGGGTCCATGCCATGTAGATGACAAGGAGCTTATAGATATAAAATGTGGTCGCCGACAGGAGATTGCCAAAGAACCCTGCAACTCTGCTTGCTAACCTGGCTCCCGTCATGTCTGTTTTCCTCCTGTTGCAATTTTGCACCTCCGTTTTCAGCTCTAACAATTAGAGAGAAGAGCATGCGCAAACCCCAGGATCGTGGAAAGGGTAAGAATGCAGAGGTTGAACGCATGCTGCAGGGACTCGGGAGATGGCTTGATTGTTAAAATTCAACCTTTCAAACCCATGTTTAAAAAATCTGGGCAAAGTGACACATACTTATAATCCCAGCAGTGTAGATGCTGGTGGGTCCCTGGTGCTGGCCTAGGTTACTTGATGAGTTAGATGTCAGTGAGAGACACCCACTGTCCAGTCTCAAAAAAAAAAAAAAAAACCAGGGTAAACAAAACATAAGGAATGACAGCTGAGGTTGTCCTCTGGCCTCCAGGGGTACACCCACACGTATGCATATACACCCCCATACACAGGTACATCCTACACGCACGTGTGTGTGCATGTGCACACAGAGAGAGAGAGAGAGAGAGAGAGAGAGAGAGAGAGAGAGAGAATATGCTAAAGACATAAACCATAATGCAATCTGTAAGTCTTCCCTATTTGAAAAAAGTCAATTTACTTTGCTAATATTTGCATACACTATCAGTATCCAGGAAGTGATGAGGATACTGAACAGAACATTTAAATTTTCTATCCTTAAGGAGTTTGCATTCAAACCAGAACAGACAGAAAGGAACGTAATAATTCAATAATGTAATGATTTTAGATACTGAAAACACTCTTTAAAAAAACAAAGTAGGCAGGCGGGCAGAAGACAGCCAGAGGCCCACCTGCTGCCTTGGGCGTGTGCCATGACAATGAGCAAGTATGTGGTAGAGAGGGGAGGGGAGAGAAGTGGGGAGATTTGTGCACTGTGAAGTAGGCGGAACTGGAGACGCTAGGGTGGAGAGGAACAGTCTGATGCTAGAGGCAGGCCATGGTGATGCCCAGGCCTGTGCTGCCACCAAGGGTCACATCTGGTTCCATGGCCCTACCACACCTGGGGGCCTTTGTTGATGTCTGTGGCCCATACTGTCACCAAAGGCCATGTGGATGTTGGTGGTCTTGGCTGACACCTGAAGTCAAGCTGGAGTCCTATGGCTGTACTGAGTTGGTCCTCCTCCTCGTGTGAAGCATGTGAAGTGGCTGGTCCTGCAGAACCACAGCCAAGGATCTCCATGGAGATCAACAGTAGGATATCTGAGGGAAGTCTCGATGATGGTCCATTGTTGATGGTGTAGCAGAAGCCAGGGGCCTTGAACCAGACCAATGACTCGTAGCAATGAAGCTTCCACTGGATCCAGCTTTCCTGTGTGTTTGGCCTTTCTTCTTTCCCTCACAGCCTCCAGTCTGGGTTCCAGCCTCCCAGCAGTAGTGGGAGAGCAGTGAGGTGAGGAGGAGGATGTTTAAGGCAGGCTCGTCAGGTATGGTTCCTTCTGACAGGGGGAGAGAATGTACTCAGTGACGGTAGAGTGATTGTTAGTCACACACAGAGCCCTAGACGCCATTCTCTGCAAGAAGAGCAACAAACAGCCTGGCCTTTGAGCAGCATCTGAATGAGGAGGGAAAAGTAGAGACGAGGCTATCTGAAAAAGGGCCCTTCTAAGCCGAGAGAAGAGCGGAAAGCAAAGGCTCATCTAGCTTTCGGCCCCTTTACGAAAAAAAAGGACAAAGAAGGGGCTGCAGAGATAGTTCAAAACATCTACTGCTCTTGCAGAAGATCTGAGATTGACTCCCAGCACCCCTGTTGGGTGGCTCACAACTGTCTGAGCACCCATGATCCTCTCTGGCCTCCTTGGTCACCAGCACTTGGCACACACATCCTCACATAGATAGATAAACACATAATTAAAACTCAATATCTTAAGAAGACCAGAGAGGTGCGGTCTGAGCTTTCAAGAATGAGATGAGTGTTGCATGAAACAGGCTAGAGGGGGCTGGAGAGATGGCTCAGCCTTGGTCTAGTTTGGCTTCTGTGGCTGTAATAAAACCAAGGGCAAAAGCAACCTGGGGAGGAAAGGGCTTATTTGACTTACATGTCCAGATCACAGTGCATCACTGAGGACGTGAGAGGGCAGGAACTCAGGCCGAAGCTGATACTATGGAGGAATGCTGCTTAATGGCTCGCTTGCTCACTGGCTTCTGTTTAGGTGTCTTTCTTCAGTAGGCCAGGACCACCTGCCTAGGGATGATATGGTCCCCAGTAGGGTAAGACCTGCTGTACCAAGCATCCATCAAGACTGTGCCTCAGACATTCCCCAGGCCCATCTGATCAGACAGTTCCTCAACTGAGTTCCTGTAAATTATGTCAGATGAGCAATAAAAACTAACCTGCGCACCACCATTGCACTAAAATGTGGTTTCTAGTACCCATGCTGAGTGTAGTGGCATTTCATATGTATTTTAATAAATAAAGCTTGCCTAAAGATCAGAGAGTAAAACAAGTCCCACTGATCAGCCTTATAGACACCTTTAATCCCAGTAGCCACACTAGTTTGTCATAGAAACCAGGCTGTAGTGGTGCATGCCTTTAATCCCAGCACTAGAGAAGAATATAAGATGGAAGGAGACAGCTCTCATTCACAGTCTCATTCTGAGATTCCTGGGGTCAGGATTGCCATTTCAAACTGAGGTCAAGGTAAAAACCAGTGGCTGGTTGTTTTGCTTTTCTGACCTTCAGATTGAACCCCAATTTCTATCTCTGGGTTTTTATTAATCGTGCTATACCAGGTGGCTCACACCACCTGTAGCTCTATCTCAGGAGGCCCAGTGCCGTCTTCTGGCCTCCTTAGGCGTGTGAGCATAAATACATAAAAATAAAACAAGCCTTTCCAAAATGGCAGAGGCTAGAGGCAGCACCCTTGCCCCCCTCCCCCATCCATGTGAAAATACCTACGAGAAGGCAGGCTCCTCCAAGACCCCTACTCTACCAGCGCCTTGCTCCTCAGGTCCCAGCCTCTGGAGCAGAGAGTGGTGCCCTTGTGTTGGTCACAAGCCCTTCAGGCTACAGCACGTTTCCATAGCAGCCCACAGGGCCCAAGTCAGCCAGTGGGGAAGCTGACACCGGGTAAGAGCTTTGCTGTAGCGGCCTTCCAAGCTGTGCTCTGATCTGTAAAGGCCTCCTTCTCCTCCCCCTCGTCCTTCTCCTCCTTTTAAGGAAGGTTGAACTCTGTGTGCTTCAGAAAACACAAAACAACACCATTCTCCATCTGCACCATGCCTGAGAGTGGGCATCAGACAAAACAAAAGCCAGGTCCCCCGCTCTTTACACCAAGAATGCTCATAACCTTCTCACTAAATATTATTTCCTTCAAAGGCTTTTGCTAAATTACCAGCCACTTTACAGCCTAAACACGCCCTGTTGTAGTGTGTGTATTGTACTTAGCCATAAAATGTTTTGAGGTTTCTTGGTTTGGGAATAGGTATAAAATTACAGTCTATTATTATCATAAATTCCCTTTCATCACTCTTGGTTATATTTCTTAGCTCTAACTGAAATAACTCTGAGTCTGCTGACTGTTTGCTGCCTTCAGATACAGGAGGATGGTCCCCCAGTTCCACCCCATCATCTTTTGCTGAGCTCTCTCTGTTCGGTTCTTTTAATCTCTAGCCATAAATCAAGTTGTCTTTCTCCATCACTCTTGCTGCTTCTCCCCAAACACTCAGCCCATTTGTCTGTACCTGGCTGGTAATTAGGAGCGCAGAGCGGAGTGCAGCCTTCCAGGTGGAGTCTCGGCAGAGTCATCCAGTGCTGCTGAGAAGATCCATTTCCGGTGCCTCCTGGGCCCCACATCTCACTCCAGACAGAGCCAAACTGCAGACAGCATAAAGGAGAACAACAGAGGTTACCGAGGCCCAGCAAATGGGTATGGGAGGAGGAGACAAAGCCAGGTTGCATCTTATTTAGACACCAGAATAGTTGCAGGGAAACAGCGTACAGAGGGAAGGGATTAATTCCCTCCTCCATCTTCAGGGACAAGTGGTGCACGCAAACCATCATTTAGTCTATCTCGTGTAATGGAGCAGATTATGTACCTGAGTCACCAAGTGTCATCCCTCCAACAGGTGGGTCTAAGGGCACACATGTCGGATGCCACAGAGGAGACATTGTCTGTTCAGTGTTATACGTGTGAGGTTCAGTTTCCCAGGGGTTCGCTCCTTCTAGAAGTAACAATGGGGACTCCCTTCATGGTGAAATAACAGGGCTGGCAAGATGGCTCAGCAGGTTAAGACACCTGCGACTAGGCTTAGTGGCCTGAGTTCAATTCCCGGAACCCACACAATAGGAGATCTCATTCCCACAAGTAGCCATTTGACCTCAACATGAAAGTCCGGGCAGGGGTGTGTGCATGCACAAGAACATTCACACACACACACATACACACACACACATGCACTCACACACTCAAAAAATGTAAAGAAAGTATAAAGCAACTAGTTAATAGTCAAAGTGGAGTGTCTCAGATCACACTGAGATCACAACCAGCAACTTGTGTTCTCTCTCTCTCCCTCCCTCCCTGTCTTTTCGTTTGTATTGTTTTTGAGACAGTCTTGTTATGTAGCCCAGGTTGGTCTCAAACTCAGTCTTTAGAGTGCCAGGCTCTCAAATTGTTCTTTCTACACTTGATCTTAGCCAAAAGACTGAGAAGCGATCAAATTACTCTTTCTTCCCTGCATTTCTTCCTTTCCCCATGATCTCCCCAACACATCCCACCCTTGCTCCTGTCACAGAAAGAGGCTCTTTCCTAGCCCCTCACCCACAGAGACCTGGAATTAATTCATTTTCGCATTAGCAGCTTTAAGAAAGGAGAAAACCACACCAGGCAGACAGCTTGAATGGATTTGAATCTGTCTCTGCTCTCTGGCGACTTTGCCAGCTCAGTGTTTGCCTGTCTTAGTTACTTTTCTATTGCTGTAATAAAACACCATGACCAAGGCAACTTATAGGAGAAAGTGTTTATTAATAAGAGCTTACAGTTTCAAAAGGCGACCGTGACCATCCTGGAGGGGAGCATGCAGGCAAGCAGGCACGGCGCTGGAGCAGTGGCTGAGAGCTTATATGTGATCCACAAGCAAGAAGCAAAAAAGGACTAATTGGGCCTGGCATGAGCTTTGGAAACCTCAAAGCCCACCCCCAGTGACACACCTCCTCCATCAAGGCCACATCTTCTAATGCTTCCCAAACAGTTCCACCAACTGGTGACCACGCATTCAAATATATGAGCCTAGGGAAGCCATTTTCACTCAAATCACCCCACTGCCCTCGTTAAACGCCTGCTCCTGCATTATCCACCATATCGTGTTGTAGAGTAGGCAGGTGACAGACATTAGGGAGGAAGCCCCCAAAAGTACATTGGCAATGCTTCTGAACCATAAAACCCTGGGCCTGTCACTTGGTGCTCCTGTTAGCTATGTGATTCGGTAGGTTATGTAACCACCCGTGCCTCTGTTTCCTCAAGGATGGATGAGAGGCCGTGTCAAACTCCTAAGAGCAGGCATTTTGACTTTGCTGGTTCTCTCCCCTGCAAGGCAAACTCACACTGACAACGGGTTCCAGTAAACCTTGCAATCTCTCAGGCTCGTGGAGTTCCTATAACCATCCCTACATGGAGAACATCAGCCTATGGGGGAGAATTCAAAGAATGCTCTTAGTCTAATCCATTAGCAAGACAGCATAGAAGTTCATAACCCAGCTTTGATCTGCAATTTGGAGGAAAAAAATTTCCAAATACTTCTGGGATCATTTCTCCCCCTTGATGTGATATTGGAGTTTAACTCCCATTAACCATAACAGGCATAATGAGTCGGCAGCCAGGGGCAACGCACCCTCTAGTGCCTAACGAACACAAAATAAAACATTTCCTTTTATCTTCAACATCTACCAGAGTGATTTGAATAATGATATTCATATTCGTGATGCACAAGACCCTTCCATCAGCTCAGTATTGTCACTCAGGCTCCTATGGAATGCCGATCTTTCTGTGCTGATGTGGGCGTGTGGACGGTACTGCTGCAGAGGAAGGCCTAGCAGCCAGGTCAGGGAGGCCCACGGGAGGTGAAGGACATTCTACCGTCTTGCCACGTTACCCTGCATCTTGCTCCTGAAGTCAATGGTACTGGGCAACCTGCAGTAAGAAACTCGAAATGGAACACAAGTCACCTCTAGCAGAGCAGGAACACTGCCACCTGATTGGGTGGCAGCGGGGCTGTGGTAATAATGAAAGCCGCTTGCTCAGACTCGAGGATCTGCTGCGGATCCAGCTGGGACACACAGATAGTTTGAGGAGTTGGTAAAGGAGGAACATTGTGCAAGGATCAAGCTATACTGCAGTTCCCAACGAAGGAGGAGAGAAATCTCAGTAGTGGTGTGTGCTGCTTTTCTCATTGCTAAGATAAAGAGCCTATGGCAAGCAGCACTTAAGGCTTCGGGAGATGGCTCTTGTCGTGCAATTGTAAGAACTGGAGTTCCGACCTCCAGCATCTGTCTGCCTAAAGCCAGTCAGGCATGGCTGCCCACCTGGAATCTCAGTGCTCGGGAGGCAGAAACAGTCCCTGGAGCAAGCTGCAGGCTGAACTAGCCTAGCTGGTGAGCTCTGGGCTCAGCAAGAGAAAGTAAAAAGCGTTCAGTGAAGAGAACGACATCATCCTCTAGCCTCCACACGCACACACACGGGCACACATACATGTGCACACACACACATGTCCATGTGCCCACACACACGGGCACACATACATGTGCACACACACGCACATGTCCATGTGCCCACACACATGGGCACACATCCATGTGCACACACATGCACAGTCCATATGCACACATCCATGTGCGCACACACACGCACACATGTTCATGTGCCCACTACACACGAAAAAGCAACCACTTAAGAGAGCATTTATTTTGGCTTGAGTTTAAGAGTGGACACCGTCCATCACCGCGGAGAAGCCATGAAGCAGGTGTGTAGTCAAGATGACAGGGTAGAGCAGACAAACATGGAAGCCCTTCCTCCACCGACTTACCTCCTCTCTCAAGGCTTTTAAGGACGCTTCAACTCTGAACAACAGCTCCACCAAGTAGAGGCCACATTTTCAAACACGCAAGCCTGCTGGAGGTATTTCACATCCAAACCACAGCAGCGAAGCTGTCCCTCTCCCACACAGTCTCTGTGAGATTCCAGAGCCGTGAGTCCTGTGTCTTCCAAACCTTTCTTTTTTTTTTCTTTTTTTTTCTTTATTTTTTTTTAGTTGTTGAAAAAAATTCCAACCTCCTCCCCCTTTCCCATTTCCCTCCCCCTCTCCCCACTTCTCTCCCCCTCTCCCCACTCCATTCCCCCTCCCTCTCGAGAATGAAGAGCAGTCCAGATTCCCTGCCCTGCGGGAAGTCCAAGGTCCTCCCTCCTCCATCCAGGTCCAGGAAGGTGAGCATCCAAACAGGCTAGGCTCCCACAAAGCCAGTTCATGTATTAGGATCGAAACCTAGTGCCATTGTCCTTGGCTTCTCATCAGCCTTCATTGTCCGCCATGTTCAGAAAGTTCGGTTTTATCCCATGCTTATTCAGTCCCAGGCCCGCTGGCCTTGGTGAGCTCCCTATAGATCAGTTCCACTGTCACAGTGGGTGGGTGCACCCCTCGTGGTCCTGAAACCTTTCTATCCCCAACTCTAGACTAGCAGAGTCTGGTACTGGAGAGTGAACAGGAGTGAGGCACTCACCATGCTCTCGTAAAACACTTTCTATTGTATCATCTCACTTATCCCTTGCCACAAATCTGGGAGAGAGGTGGGGTGCTATACTCCATCACGAATAAAGAAACTGCAGGGCACGGTCACACACACACACACACACACACACACACCTGTAATCCCAGCAATTCAAGGTAGAGACAGAAGGATCAGGAGTTCCAGGTCATCCTCAGCTACATGGTGAATTTGAGGCTAGCCTGGGCTACAAGAGATTCTGCCTCAAGCAAAACAAGAAAACAACAACAACAACAACAAAGAACTTGTATTTGGTTTCAAGAGTTTTAAAACTTGACCCAATGTCTCCCAGTAAATATCCCAGCTGAGACATGAACCCAGATCTATCTGGCACCAGAGTTTATGATATGATGCCTGAGAATACATTTGCTTAACAACACTGGCATGGGGTAAGGTTACTTGGGCAAAGGGTGTGGGACTTTTACACATATCTATGAACCTCTCATAGGCCAGGAGTGCAAGCCACAAGGACCTAAAACACTGGACCCTTAAAGTCATCAGTGATTAATCTGAGACAGTGGCTACAAGTTCTTTGTCTCATCGAAATGAAATTTAAAAAGTGAACAATCCTTGTGGAAGTGTTTGAAGTGAAAAGCAGGTTTTATTAAGAGTTACTACAGAAAAGTGAGAATTTGGAAAAAAAGAAAAGAAGGGAGGGAGGGAAGAAGAGAGGGAGGGAGGGAGGAAAAAAGAAGAAAGAAAGAAAGAAAGAAAGAAAGAAAGAAAGAAAGAAAGAAAGAAAGAAAGAAAGAAAGAAAGACAAAGAGAAACTCCTGAGAGTTGAAGGTGTTTCCAAGAGTAGGAAAATTAATTTCCTTTGTCTGGGGGTTTTATAGATCAACAGCAGAAACTAGGCAGAAGCTGGGTGATCACTATAGAAGTCAGTTAATTCTCTGGGCTATTCTGGACTAAGTCAAAGGATGGTCACATGATCTATGAATGCTACCCTGGCCCGATCAAGGAAATGACCCTGTTGTCCATGTGCAGCCACACATTTGGGAAGGGCTGTAGCCTCCCTCTGTCCACCTCCGGCGCCAGCCTGACAGCCAGCCTTGACTTGGCTGTTAGTCACTTGGCCATTTACTACCCTTGGTTTTGTAGGTATCTCAGGGGCTGTGAATCACACAAAGCTGTCTTCCCTCACACAGGATCCGATTGTAGGTTTACCATGGGAGAGAGTTAAGCCTATAGAGCTTCAGGTTGGGTGGTGGGGTGGGGTTGTGGTTTTGCTGTTGAGGTCATTAGCTCGTCTCTGGGGCACCTGTGCTCTCTTCCCTGAGGCAGGTGCAAGCTCACCAGAAGCCGTTCTTATTTACAGCTTAGCCTGTCACTATCAGCTTCATTAGCAAGGGTATATGACCACAGTGCCTTGAATATCCTCCTTCAAGGCTTCCAAGCTGACTGCTAGCTATCCTTGGTCCAATGGTCTGTTTCTCCTCCTCCTATTTAACTTGATTATCCCATACCCAACTACTAACTCTTTGTCATTTGAACCCAAACATTCCCTTCGGGCTCCAACATCTATTTCACTGTGCCGACAACCTGTAGTTTTCACCATGGGCCCCTTTCCTCTCTTACCTACAGGGATTGGATGACTGTTTCTTAACAGTGTTATTTAGGAGACTTCTAAGAAAATGCGACCCTGGTTAGGAGAATCAATTTAAAAATAATGAAACGTCGGGAGACAAGCAATGGTAAGAAGCAATTCCCAACCCTAGGCCCAAAGGGACAAAAAACAAAAGGACAGAGCACGATGCTGTCATGAGCGGAGCCTTCTATTGGTAATTATGTCTGCAGCTAGACGGATGCAGCCATTACCTGAGCCACGGCCTCAGTTCAGGGAGCAGGGAATAAAGACTGCAGGCTCTCTTTCTGCCATCTTACTTCTCGGCTCAGGCCTTCTATACTCCAAACTCACCAAGAAGCCAGAAAGCAAGCCAGTCTGGTGATGTGTGGATGTTCAGAACAAAACAGACAAGGATGGGCTATGGGTTTGGGGAGAGCAGGCCACGCTGTTGTCAGTGAACAAGGGAAGCCTCTGCTCCACTGGGCAGGTGGTTTTTATTAATTAGCTCTGTTCTTTTTTTTTTTTCTAAACCTTCTACCCGCTTTGGGAGTTGGGAAAAGAATGAGACAAGGGCTGTGTTCGGGACTAACTACTAGCAGTCCTGCATGGTCGCTCTTTTCAGAGAGCTCTCTGATCCTTGAAAACAGCGCCTCCCCCTACTCCACAGCCTTGTCCCACCTGTGAAGTGTGGCCTCCTCAAGGCAAGTCAAAACTGAACAACAAACACCCACAGAAGAATAACAATGGCATCAAAAACATCATCCCCCTCCAAGTGATGGGGAAATGGTGCTTTTCATTTCATCTGGTGGTTTCTGTATTATCATTATATTCCATGGGGGGGGGGGGAGCACGCATCCAAAAACAATCAATAAAAAGAATCTCCTGTAAGTGACCTTGGCTTAGCCATCAATCTCTCTGAGCTTCTCATCTGTGTGTGTGTGTGTGCGCGTGTGCGGGCACGTGCGTGTGTGCGTGTAACAGCTGTGACTTTTGAGTAATGATGCCCCTTGGCGGGTGTCTGCAAGGGCGTCCAGGCTTCCTGCACTGGGGTGACTGTACTGAACTCGCTGGTTCTTTCGGGGTCCTCCAGACTGTCTTGTTAAGACTTAGCTCCTTGGGAGCATCTCCCTTTCCTCAGGTGACACTTCTACCTCTCCACAGAACTGCTCCTGCCTAGGTGGGGCTCCCCAGACTGCCTCATGAAACTATGGGTGTTCCCGGCAAGGAAGAGACCAAGAATGAATCTAGAGAAACTGAAAGATTTGATAGTAAATAGATGCGATTTTTGGAAATACACACACACGCACGCGTGCACACACACACGCATTTTAGCTGACGTGTCATCATTGTAATTATTTATGAGAAATGTGATGACTTCATGTGTACACTACAGAGTCAATCAAACTTATTAACATATCTATCACCTCACCAAGTTACTGTTTTCCCAGGTTTTTATTTATTTTGTATTTACTGGGCTATCACATTGCACACATTTATGAGATATGCTGTGTGATATTTTTGTACACGCGTACACACCTATCAGATTAGTTTGTGTGTCTAGTACCTGAAACATTTCATCACCTTTTTATGATGAGAATACTAAACTTTTATTCTTTTAACAAATTTGAAATACATAATAAGTCCGTAATTGTTAACAGGCATTACAACAGGCCGCTAAAACTTATTCTTTTGTTCTAGCGGAAAGTTTGCACCCTTGGATCAGCATCTCCCCTTCCCCACCTCCTCCCCTGCTCCCCAGCCTCTGTGAAGCTTTCTCGTTTCTGCGAATTTTCATTTTTAATAAAAATCCCAACCACCACACCGGTGTCTCGTGGGAGTCAGAGTCGATATTAATTCTGAGCCCTTTTCATTTGTGGAGAACTGCTTTCCTCCACCCTCCCTCGAAGAACAAGAGGAAGGGAGAACGAGGTGGGGTTCCCCGGTGCCCGCTGGTCTCCCTGTCATGAGGAGCAGCTTCCACCGAAAGGCTTGGGTATGCTGATCTCTGTCCAGAGCACCGTGGTGTAGCCCCCAGCAAGCAAACCACGCAAGGACAGCAGTTAGAAACACTGCCTGCGGAAAAACAAAACCTGACAACACATCAGCCCAAACCGGTGGGAGGGTTTCCGGGTGGGAGGGTTTCCCGAATCCAGACCTGAGCTGGATCCAGAGCGCAGTCACCACTGAGCTCGGAGTTACTTATTTCTGATAAGCCATCCCCCAGAATAAGAGATCTGAAGGCCCCAAATGAAATCTGATCCCGGATGAAATGTTACCCACTTAGGGTTATGTAAATGTCCTGTCCTGACCCTTGAGAGGTTATGCAGAAAAGCCCTGCATCCCGTTCCTTCACCATCTGCAAGAACTTATCAAAATACCATCAGCACGAAAGAACGATAGAACGGAGGAGAGACTATTTGCCACAAAGAGCTCTGGAGACACAGCTAGGCGAGAAAAATCAAGCCAGGCTGTGTGGTTCAAACTCTGGCTCAACCTCTGCCTGCCCCGGAGTGTGCTATTCAAAACTAGAGTTCCTTATCGCCTTCGTACAATCAAAATTATATATATTCATAGTGCGGGGGTAGAGTAATAGGAGACCACAATTGAAATATACGACACAGTGCCAAACATGAGACTGCTATTCAACACACATCAGTCAGATTAAAGCATTCTGAAGTATAATAAAGGAATGTATTAGCTCAGGGAAGTATTGAATACCCTGTGCCAGGCAGTGGTCTAAGCATAATAGGTGCAAGCAAAATAGTTTGCATTCTAGCATCTACTACCAAATGGAAGAAACTGTCAATACAAACTATGTAAAAGAGACTGGAGCTGGAGAAATAGCTTAACTGGGTTAAGAGCATTTGCTGCTCTTACGGAGGACCTGGGTTAGGTTCCCAGTACCCACATGCAGCTCACAACAGCCTCCGATTTCAATTCCAGGAGATCTGACGCCCTCTTCTGGCTTCTAAAGGCCCTGCACACCTGTTGCATTTAGATGCTACTGAAATATTCATATACAGAAAAATAAAAATGAATAAAATGCTTTTTAAAAATCATTGATGTCATTTTGGAGGATACAGGGCATCTTTGGGTGCTCAGGAAAGACTTTCCTTGGGGAAGACAGTGAACACAGAATTAAAAGAAATAAGATGAAGCGGTGGACACACCTCTAGGAAGAATATTCCAGGCTGACATGATTCAAAGGCCCTGGGGCAAGGCTGAGCTGTCACAAAAGGAGCCCAGCAGGATTTGAGAGCAGTTTTCTAAAAAAGAGTCGAAGATGGGGTCTAGGAGAGAGGGAGCAGGCACCAGACCATAAGATGGAGGACAGGGAGGAGTCTAGCCAGGGTCATGGGTGACAATCTCATTGATGAAGCCACAGGCCTCTTGGGTCAACAATTGGAACTGTCGTGAATGTAGTCTCTGGAATCAAAGAGACTTAGATCTTCGAGGGTTTCACAGTCAGCTGCCACTTTGGAAAGCTGTTAATCTCTCTAAGCCTCGCTTTCCTCATCCATAAAATTGAAGCGATGCATGCATAGTGCCTCCCTAAGGAAGGTAAGTCGGGTAGAAGGCCCGGCATAAGGCCGGCACACCTCTTTCAGTATTTCCAAGGCAATGGCGGCTCGCTCCGAGCCTTTCTTTTGCCTCTCAATAAGTGTGCATTATGCTCTTACCAAGTGAGCGTTTGATGCACACCCTCTTATTTCCTCTCCCAGTGCTGGCCGCGTAGCCAGACTTTTCGTGAAGTTCGCAGACACACAAAATAGCAGCAACTTTTCACCTAGAATCCAGCTGACTGACAACTCAGTTCAGACTGCAAAAGCCGAGCGGGAAACCGAATATGCCATCAAATTCCCAAGCGACCTGTCAGAAAGGGTTGGAGACCTCTGCTTTCTCACTTATTTTGGAGCTCAGGCTGCAGAGAGATAGAAAAGGACAACATCCAGAGGCCGAGAGGCTGACCATAAACACAGCAACAGTATGAGACAAGACGAAATAAAAGCTACAGAAAGGGTTAGAACTTAATGATGGAGCCCAGGAATCTGACCATGGCCTTTGTTTATTTGGCTAGCAATCCAGTCACTCTACAAGTGTTTATGTGTGAGCATCTCATTGAGGCACTTCTGCTGGAAACTGGGTGGACGGAGGGGCAAAATGTCACCTTTGTCCTCACAGAGATGTAGTGGGAAAATGATTCAGGTCAATGCTAGGCTGGGGTGAGTATCAGCCACTAGAGGGCAGTGGCGGAGCGCGAATCAGTCAACAGCCTGCAGGGAAGGATTCCTGGAGGAATGGGGGCTTGTGGTGTGGGGCGCTTGATTCAAGAGCTTAGAAAGGACCAGCCCAAGAATAATGGATACTCACAGCCTCTGTGTTGAGATCACCAAGTACTCAACTGTGCTCAGTATTTGACCAAACAGCGGATGCATGGGTGATTTCAATACAATGACTTTCAGTTCTAAAATGGATTCATTATCTGGAAATTCTTCCTCGGTTCACACGAGCCGTTTCCTAGTGATATTCGGTCCTTAAAAAACCTTTGATAGTCTATACTTCTCAAGGTATAAAATGTGCAATATTTTTGTTGCGCATAAATATATTCAACTATTACTTGTTTGGTTTTAATTTTTTAAATAAATTTTTTAAACATCTATTTTATTATTTTGTGTGTATGAGTGCTTTTCCAGAAGTCATGGGGCTGTCATATAGTTTCTGAGGATTGAACCCTGCAAAACCAACAAACGCTCTTAACCACTGAACCAAGTCTCCAGCCCAAAGACTGATTTTTGGTCGTTTTCTCGAGACAGGGTTTTTCTCTGTAGCCCCGTAGCCCCAGCACTCCTAGAACTTGGTCTGTAGACCACGCCAGCTTCAGACTCACAGAGATCCACCTGCTTCTGCCTCCCAAGTGTTGGGGTGAAATGTAAGAGTCACCACACCTATCTTGTGTAAAATATCTGGAACTATGCTTGGCCTTGGGAGACTTGGAAAGACTTTGGGGCGATGGCTCTGTGGGTAAAGTACTTACCCATGCATGTAAGCCTGAGTCCAATGCCCAGAGCTCACGTGAGAGACCAGACGAGGCTGTTAGGATCTGAGAAATGCACGCTCCAGCATCTCCCTACTGAGGGACGAGAGGCAGAGACAGGAGAGATCAGCAAAGTTCGTGTGCCATCTAACATGGCTACAGAAAGGGGACAAGAGAGACTGTGTCTCAAACAAGGTAGAAGCCAGGCATTGACCCCTAGAGTTGGCCTCTTACCTCCACAGGTATGTCATGGTACATGTATGTCTGAACTCACACCACCATCATATACATACCTATATGTGTATGCACACAAACACACACACAGAGAGAGAGAGAGAGAGAGAGAGAGAGAGAGAGAGAGAGAGAGAATGCTATCAACGCTTGCAAATGAATACGAACGTAAGTCAGATAATTAACTTCACTTAGTGTCATCACTAAGTTATAATAAAAAATTAAATCGACCTCTAGGTGGAGATACGGCCTTTTCTCCAGTTTATCTAGGAAGGCAGAAATACTTCCCAGGAAGGAGAGCTCATCTTAAGACAGCATACACGTTCTTCCCAGAATTTTGCCCCCTGGAGGAGTCCACATGAGCCTTCCTAAGGTTTTGGTGAGTCTGCATTCCTCTCCCACCTCCCTCCCCCCCCCCCCCAGAGTCCTTTTTCTTCTCTTCTGTCTGTTTCTTTTGAATGCTGGCCAGAGCCTGCATGTGTTCCAGGTACTCCTGCCCCCCACACCACGTGGCATGGTCTTTGTTGTTTCTCTGCTTCTTTTCTTCCATACTAGTCCTCGGTCTCCTGCATCAGGCAACAGTGAGAGGCTTCCCTGCCCTGGGCTTTTTCCTTTGAACGCTAATAAATTATGCTCAAGCTTCCTTTTGTCTGTCCTTAAACTCTTTTATTAATGAGACCAAGAACTTCAAGAAGAGCCCCTGACTATCCTGGTATCACGTGAAGGGCAAGTTGGGATTCCCCCAAATTTCTGGTGGCATACCCATTTAGGAATAACCTAAAGCAGTGGCTCTCAACCCTCCTAATGCTGCAACCCTCTAAAACAGCTCCTCATGCTGTGGTGGACCCTCGAAACATAAAATTATTTCCCTGCTACTTCATAACTGTAATTTTGCTACTGTTATGAATCACAATGTAAATATCTGATATGCAGGATATCTGATATGTGACCCCCAAAGAGGGTCTCACGGGCTGACAACCATTGCATTAGGGAAAGACACAGTTGTCCTGACTCGTAGTAGGTCACTTTGACAAAAGCTAGAGTCATTTTGAAAGAGGGAACCTCAGCTGAGAAAATGTGTCCATCAGATTGGCTGATGGGCAAGTGTTTCATTTTCTTATACTGTTTGAAGAAGAATAGTCCCCAAAGGCTCATATGTTTCAAGACTTGGTCCCCAGTTGATGGAACTGTTTGGGAAGGACTGTGGGGTATAGCCTTGTTGGAGGAGGTGTTCGAGGCTTTAAAACCCCCTGGCCATCCTCAATGCATTCTTCTATCTCTTGCTTGTAGATCAAGACGTGAGCTCTCATGTGTTCCTGCAGCCATGCTTTTGCCATCATGGATTCTAACCATCCAAAACCATAAGCCCACTTACTCCAATTTATAACTTGACTTGCTTTGTGATGTTTTATCACAGAGGTAGAAAAGTAACTAGTGCAGACGCTGGTACCCAAGAAGTGGAGTATTGCTTTGACAGACCTGACCATGCTGGGTTTTTAAAAAGAGAAATGTGGGGGCTGGAGAGATGGCTCAGTGGTTAAGAGCATTGTCTGCTCCTCCAAAGGTCCTGAGTTCAATTCCCAGCAACCACATGGTGGCTCACAACCATCTGAAATGAGGTCTGGTGCGTTCTTCTGGCCTGCA
>NW_004949102.1:10870509-10872162 GCF_000317375.1 Microtus ochrogaster | reverse complement strand
ATGGAGACTGAGCTCAGTGTGGACCATGGAGACTGAGCTCAGTGTGGACCATGGAGACTGAGCTCAGTGTGGACCATGGAGACTCAGTTCAAGAGGCTTCAGAGGGGAATGATTGGAGCAACTAGGATACAGATTATGGTGATATTTTGGTAACCTATGCAACTGCTTTCCACCTTCCTCCTAAGAACTCGCCTGAGGCTAAATTGAAAACTAATGGACTAATTTCTTTGGCAGAGGTTTTGAAACAACCCGACATTGACTCTGCAGCGTGGTTACTTGGCCATCGCTTTTATGCAGTTCTGCAATGAAAAGAGCATAAATGGAAGAACGATAAATTCAAAATATACAGTTTGAAGAGGAAAAGAACGCCAGGAAATTTAATCCTGGAGTCAAAGCCCATGCTGGAAATGATAAGGAGATGAGGGGGGGCCTGACTGGAATTGGAATAAAGGGAGGCGCACCCTCAGGGCAAGCCCCTAATTTGTGGAAAGAAAAGATTTAAGGAATTTTCTATTCCTAAAAAGCATCAGCAAATGACAAGTTCTGCAAATGTGACTGCAAGAGGCCCGGCTCCATCCCAAGTGGGCAGCCAACGGTGACAGTGTGGTCCACGTGGCGGTAGCTTTACGGTTATGAAGGTTACACGGGTAAAGGTGTCATGGAATCTTCCCCACGGTTAAATAGAGCCACTGAGGCCAAGAATGTGTTGGGGGGGGGGGCGGGAGTGTCTCTGGGTGGAGGCCCTGAGAAGCCGTTGTGTGAAGCTACGAATGTGAAGCCTAGAATATATTGGAGACTCCAAGATGCTCGAGACACCAGAGCTGTGGGATCCCTGCCAAGGAGATCTGCAGGCAGGGAGTGGAGGCAGGCCAGGAGAGAGGAGTGTGTTGTAACCAGAGAAGCTGGGAGCAAAGAGGCATCTAAGCCCTTTGACATAGATATGGAGCTGCAGGATGTCGGAGTTTGCCCTACTAGGTTTTGGTCTTGCATTGATGTAGTATTTGCTCCCTGTACTCCGATTCTGCCCCTTAGGGAGGAATACACTAGTATATTCTGTGCCATTGCATCCTCAAAGTGTTTGATTTGCTTTTGATCTTCCAGGGGGTTATAATTAAGAGATTTCCTTGAGTTTGAAGAGATTTTGAACTTTGGATTTTTAAATTGTGTGGAAATGGTGAAAGGGGTGTGGGGGCTTTTGAAGCTGAACTGAATGTATTTTGCATTGTGATATGACCACAAGTCTATGGGGTTCGGGGAGTGGAATGTGGTAGCTTGAGAACACCCCCCCCATAGGTTCATAAGCTTGAATAACTGATTCCCCACTTGGTGTAACTGTTTGGGAAGGATTAGAAGGTATGGTCTTCTTGCAGAAAGTGTGTCATTAGGGGTGGGCACTGAGATTTCAAAACTCTTACCATTTTCAGTGTGCTCTCTCGCTACCTCCTGCTTGTGGATCAGAACGTGAACTCTCAGCTCCTGCTCCAGGCACTATCTGCAGCTTGCTGCATGCTTTCCTGCCATGGTGGGTTTTGACCCTCTGGAACCTTAAGGCAAATAAATTATTCTTTCTAGCTTCTGTAAAGCAAAGGACACTGTCACTAAGACAAAAAGGCAACCCACTGACTGGGAGAAGATCTTCACCAACCCCGCAAC
>NW_004949102.1:10860904-10869331 GCF_000317375.1 Microtus ochrogaster | reverse complement strand
TGAGGGAGAGGGACTTAATCGGGGGAGGGGGAGGGAAATGGGAGGCGGTGGCGGGGAGGAGGCAGAAATCCTCAATAAATAAATAAATTAAAAAAATTATTCTTTCTATAAGTTGTCTTGGTTGTGGTATCTTATCACAGAAATAGGACAGTACCTATGACAATGATTGATTGATTTAAGAAAGCCCAGCTCACTGTGGATGGTGCTTCCCCTGGGATGGCACTCCTGAGTGTGTTATGGGATCCTTGGGCATAATAAACAGTAAAGAAGCTGTGGAGACAATGTGGAGTTTCCTCAAAACTGTTACACACAGAATGACCATTTGATACAGGGATCCCTTGACAATTGAAAGCTGAGTCAGAAAGTACTATTTTCTTTCTTTTGTCATTATCTTTTTCTTTTTTGTTTGTTTGTTTGGAGAAAGGATTTCACTGTAGCTTTGGAGCTTGTCCTAGAACTAGCTCTTATAGACCAGGCTGGCCTCCAACTCAGAGATCCACCGCCTCTGCCTCCTGAGTGCTGGGATTAAAGGTTGCACCACCACCTTTAATCAGGAAGTGATATTAATATCTCCATATCCATGTTCCAAACATGAATCGTAACCACCAAATAGTAGATGCAACTCAGTTTTCCATCAGTGGATTGCATTAGTCCCTTGCGTGTTGCTATAACAAAATATCTCTGGTCTGAATAACTTGTAAATAGAATAAATGTATTTGGCTGGAGGATCCAAGAAGCATGGTTCCAGCATCTCCTTGAGTCCCCCTCAGTACGTGACTATATGAAGAAAAACATAAAAGGAATCGGTAGCATATAAATGGACCAAGCACATGGGGTGACTTGCTTTCTCACAGCTGCTTTCTCCCATGTGACTTCTCAAAAGAATAAGAATATGACCTTAGAGAAAAGCACTACTCCCCTTTAAGATGTAAACACCTCTGAATGGGTCAATCACTTCTCAGCATCACCACACTAGGGACAAAACTCCCAGCACTGATCCTTTGGGAGCAAACCCAAGCCATGGCAAAGGATGAATGGGTAAGTATACATTTATGCATAGAAAACAGATGCATAAAATAGAATACTACTCAGGGGGATAGGAATTCTGGTTCATCCTACAACGTGAATGGACTTCCGAGGACATTGTGGTGAGACACTAGAAGACAATCCCATTTATATGAGATATTTAAGAGTAACCAAGTTCACAGTAGTCAAAAGTTAAATAGAGGTTTCCAGGATGTAGTAGGATAAAACCCCTGCCTTGGGACTTGACTAAGAAGCTTTCCCTCCCTCCCTCCCTCCCTCCCTTCCTATTTCCTTCCTTCCCTTTTATTTCTTTTGAGACAAAGTTTCTGTGTAGCTCTGGCTAGCCTGGCCAAAGTGGCCTTGAACTCACAGAAATCCACCCACCTTTGTCTCTGAGGACTGGCGTTAAAAGCAGGTGTAAGGAAACACCCTTCTTCGCCAAAACTCTGTTCCTTATCTGTAGTAATTTGAAAAGAAAACTCCACAAGTGACTGATGCCTTTGAAGAACTGAAAGTGATGAGTCACCAGGACACCAGGGCGTTGCTTGAATGTGGCTTATGAAGCACATAACGAGATGAAGTCAACTTTTTAAAATAAAACCCGAGCGATATTTATAGTGCGCCTCTCCTGTGCACAGCTCCAAGTACCCCAAGATTTATGTGAGGTAGGGATGAGGAAAGCATCCTCATATGATAGATATGGAAAGCATGTTCTAAAAAAAAAAAATCCAAATGACAGCTCTCTGTAGGGTTGTCAACTTGAGGCTTATCAAGCAACATCCCGCAGGAGTCATCTTACTTAATTCTTTGTCAACAACTTGGTTAAGTGGATTTTATAAATGATTCAAATATGTCTGAGTGGTTGGAATGAGAAGTGGAAATGTTTTTTAAAAACAGCCTTGACACTTCTCCCTGCTGGCATCACCCGGGCAAAGATAATGAATACTCCGGCAGTGCTGGGCCTCTTCTTCACTCTGTGTGTGTGTGTGTGTGTGTGTGTGTGTGTGTGTGTGTGTGTGTGTTGTATGTGTCTGTGTGTGTGATGTGTGTCTGTGTGTGTGCCTGTGTGTCTCTGTGTGTGTCTGTGTGTGTGTCATGTGTGTCTGTGTGTGTGTCGTGTGTGTCTGTGTGTGTGATGTGTGTCTGTGTGTGTGTCTGTGTGTGTGTGTGTTGTATGTGTCTGTGTGTGTGATGTGTGTCTGTGTGTGTGCCTGTGTGTGTCTCTGTGTGTGTCTGTGTGTGTTGTGTGTGTCTGTGTGTGTTGTGTGTATCTGTGTGTGTGTGTGTCGTGTGTGTCTGTGTGTGTGCCTGTGTGTGTCTCTGTGTGTGTCTGTGTATGTGTCTGTGTGTGTGTCGTGTGTGTCTGTGTGTGTCTGTGTGTGTGTGTCTGTGTGTCGTGTGCGTCTATGTGTGCATGTGCATGCACGTCTCTGTGTATGTGTGGGTGTGTGTATGTGCATGAGGTGGAATACAAATCTATTGAGCTTGGTTGCTATCAAAGAAGTTGCTATTCATCCAAAGATGTTAGAATTTTAAACTCAAGGGAAAGATAAGGAAAAAAGAAGAAAAGGAAACATATGCCAGAGTCCATCAGTACTGGAAAAAATGAATAAATTTTGCTACGACATACAAGGAAATGTTGTACAGCAGTAAAGGATCATACTACTAACTATGTACTTATAAACCTATAGTACACGCAACTCAGTGTGTAAATACACATATATAGTTAAAACTTTCCATCTGGGTTGACAATGTTCCTTCCAAAGTCATAGACCATCTAACAAAAACCTCATCAGTGCTGGGCAGTGGTCGTACGCACCATTAATCCCAGCAATCAGGAGGCAGGGGCAGGTGGATCTCTTAAGTTTGAGGCCAGCCTGGTTTACAGAGTGAGTTCCAGGGCTACACAGAGAAACCCTTTCTCAAAAACTAAAAACAAAAATAAATAATAAGCAACAGTCATGAGAAGCCATCTTTTGAATTGTTGGTCAGGGTTGTCCAAGAGATTCTCAAAACATATACTATTGCTCTGCTTTTGGTTACGCCCTAGAGGTAGACATAAAGCTCTTTTGTTGAAGAAGACACCATGCACTTCAGACACAAGGCCAAGAGCTGAAAGTGACCTGAAAGCCCCCTGAGGAATAGCTTTCATAACACCAAAAGGTGCTAGGCAAGTTCCCAAGGGAGGGAAACAAACTTACAATTCTACCCAACTACGATGCCTATGAGCCACAAAAACAACCTGTGTGGCACCATAACCCTAAGGGTGGGGTAGCTATATACATGTCTTGGTGGTAACCAGCAGCCTGATTGGTTGGTTAATTGGACTTAACACCCTCTACTGGTACAGGGAACCTAGTCAACTACCCAGTCCTAGTGAATCATGGATCTTGGAGAAGAACCTACAATTGTTACTTTACTGTTGTGGGATAATCTTTTTCTACACTGAAGATGTGTCTCTGCCAAGGCACCTTCTGATTGGTTTAATAAAGAGTTGAACAGCCAATAGCTAGGCAGGAGAGGATAGGTGGGACTTCTGGGAAGAGAGAGGAACCTTGGGAAGAGGAAAGGCGGGATTTGCCAGCCAGACACATAGAAAATGGGAGGCACGGTACTGAGCAGAGCTAATGAACCACAGAGCAGGATGTAGATTAATATAAACCGATTAATTTCAGTTATAAGAGCTAGGTGGGAACAAGCCCAAGCTAAGGCCATATATTCATAATTAATAAGAAGTCTCTGTCATTATTTGGGAGCTGACAATCCAAAGAAAGTCTGACTTCACTTTACTAAACCAGAGTAACCCCTAAGTACATACAGATTGTATAAGTCCTCACCCTCATCAAGGAAACTTCTCTTTGCAAATGACAGACACTATTATACAAAACCACAACCAATCAAAATGCAGAGTTGTAGAGATTAGTCCCCGAGGATACATCTACAAAACACTCCCATGCCTTAGGCTCAGGGGACATTGTGGAAGAGGAGGCAGAAAGAGAGTAAGAGCCAGAGGAACAAGGAGTTTGCTGTGAGATTGCGTCTCCTAGGAATGTCAGATGCTACATTCATTTAAAAAAAAAAATCACCAGCCGGGCAGTGGTGGCACACGCCTTTAATCCCAGCACTCGGGAGGCAGAGGCAAGCGGATCTCTGTGAGTTCGAGACCAGCCTGGTCTACAGAGCTAGTGAAACCCTGTCTCGAAAAGCCAAAAAAAAAAAAAAAAAAAATCACCAACATGACTTCCTAAACAAGAGCCACTCATCCACATACCACTTCTCACCTTTGTCCGCTGCATCCTACGACTGTAACATTCCCCGGTGGATACCCTACTGTCCTAACATCTCCACCGTCTGTATTCCTCATCTCTCCAACATCAGGCAGTGACCTCTCAGGCCCTCCTTGCAGGGTATATGACCCTCACAATGCTTGCCCTACTCAGTGACTTTCTGGAACCTGGGTGGAAGCTCCTGCATCTTTCGTACTTTCAATTGTGGGCCACGAAGAGAGATGACGCTGCCAAGTTCTGCTGTCAGCTCAAGATGTAGTGGGCCCCTCTTAGGTCACAGCTGTCGTGGCCACTGTACACTTTGGTGGCTGAATCTGAGAAAACGCTTTCCCGGATAGCTGACCTTGAGCAGAAAAATCCCTTCTGTAGCATTTTCTCTTCTGGTCCTCTCACTTCAACTGGATTGGCATTTTCAAAAGTTGCTGCCTCCAATGGGTGAGGTCTCACCCTCAGGGCGGATTTCTCTTGTCCGAGTGGAGAGCTTCTTATTTGGTTACTATCTTTATCAATTATAGCTATTTCCATATACACATTGTCTGCATGCTATAACTCACTCGTGAATTATTTGAAAAATTTCACACTTTTCATGTCTTTCATTAAGACAGAGAGCTCCCATAAGAGTAGTGATGAGGGACTAAGAAACAGCCTAAATGCTATTCTGTTTTGAAATTTCACACACACACACACACACACACACACACACACACACACACACACGGGGGGGGGAGACGGAGACAGAAAGACAGAGACAGAGAAAGAGAGAGAGAGTTGGTCTACCACTTTTTAAACTCAACCACCATCAAAGTCTCAGGACATGGGTAGAATATAATCAGATTCCTAGCCAGAATGAACTCTAGCCAAGTTCCTAATAACTATCCTTAATCCTTTCTGAATTCCCACCTGCTGGGCCTCTGCTCCAAGTCCTTCCTTCATTTTTGTCTTCTATGCACTCATCGGCATCAACATGGCCGATTGGTCTCTGTTTATAGTGTTCTGGGGTTCTCTAGCCTGTAGCTCCTAATTCTCCCACATTCCTCTCACGAAGCAGTTCCAAAGGGGCGAGACCCTCGTGGTCAATCATCGCATCAATGGCTCGTTCCTTTGGACCGATTCTCTATATCAGTTACTGTTCTTGTTACTACAACAAAACACTTGACAAACGCAGCTAAAGAAGGAGGGGCTTCTTTTGGTTCAGGGTTTTGGAAATATGTTGTTTTATGTGTATTGATATGTTACCTGCATGTTCTGTCTGTGCATCACATACATGCTTGGTGCCCTTGGCCAGAAGAGGGCATCACGCTCCCCGAGAAGGAGTCACAGATGATTGCAAGCCACCTTGTAGGCGCTGAAAACCAAATCTGGAGCTTCTGAAGGAGCAGCCAGTGCTCTTAACCAGGGAGCCATCTCTCCAGCCTCCTTGGCTCACAGTGTAAGAGAGGATGCAGCTTCTATAGCAGAAAGAGCACGGGGACAGGAGCAGGAGGCGGCTCACCACATTGCTGTCCACAGTGAGGAAGTGCAGAGTGGGAAGGAAGCTGAGCCATGCTCTAAAACCGCAATGCCCTCCTTCCTGCAGAGAACCTCTTCCTCCAGCGAGGCTCTGGCTCCTCCAGCTTCTGCATCAAATGGCACTGCTGCGGGGGGGGGGGGGGGGATCAAATGTCCAAAGGATGAGACTATTGGGGACATTTCACACTTAGGTCATGACAGTGATGTGCAGAGAAGGGAGCCCCCAGCGGAGTGCAAATTGAAATGTCATACACAGGGAGGCACCGTCTGAGTGATGCACCTCACCCCAGTGGCATAAGGCTAGGCTTCATTGCCAAGAAGACTAGGAGGTGACCAGAGAACGGATTTCCAGGCAGAACAGAGCAGCATGTGATGTGGGAGTGTCATATATCAATCTGTTGATTTCATTGGTTAAGGAATAAAGAAACTGCCTAGGCCCCTTGATAGGCCAACCCTTAGGTGGGGGGAGTAAACAGAACAGAAGGCTGGGAGAAAGAAGCTGAGTCAGGGAGTCGCCATGGTTCTCCCCACTCCAGACAGACGCAGGTTAAGATCATTCCTGGTAAGCCAGTTTGTGTGCTACAAAGATTAATAGAAATGGGTTAGATTAATATGTAAGAGCTAGCCAATAAGAGGCTGGAACTAATGGGTCAGGCAGTGATTAAAAGAATACAGTTTCCGTGTAATTATTTCGGGGCATAAGCTAAGCTAGCCATGTGGGCGGCCGGCTGCGGGGGACGCAGCCCCGCGCTTCTTATTTCAACAAGCATGTGTCCACACACCGGTTTTGAAAGTCACTGAGACCTCAGAGAACGGAATGTTTACTCTGGGTGAAGTCCCAGTAGCACCAAGGAGAATTAACAGATGAAACCAGAGAAGCCGTCCGAGGTTGGACTGTGGCATGTCAGTATACCATCTACTGAGTGTTGACTTTCTATATTAAGAGGGCCGTGAAACATTATATGGCTAGTCTTTAAAGATGTTGAAAGACATTAGTTCCCTCCCATAGTGAACCTGGGTCACTTGTTTGGAACCTGTTGGTTGTATGGATGGAATTCTCAAAAATTTAAAAACCATTTTAAAGTAGACTAAGTATATACATTGCTCTCTAAAGATTTAGTGTTAAAATGAGGAAAAGGGAAAGTGGGGTTTTTCCTTTTTTTTTTTTTTTTGCTTAGTTTTTTTGTTTTGTTTTGTTTCTGTTTGTTTGGCTAGTTGGGCTTTTAGCATGAATGCAAGCTAAGGGGAAGTAGGAAGCAGGAACTTACAGATCGTTTTGTTGGCTTGACGTCCCTGAACTAACCAGGGGAGGAAGAATAGAGCAGCCTCAGAGTGAGCTAATGAATAGGCTTCTGCTCCTCCAAGTGCAGCCCAAAGACTAGGAGATCTGGCATTATCTAGAAGTTTGTTTGAAACGCATAAGCTGAGAGGCCAGGCAGGTACTCAGAACCCCAGGTTAGCCTCACAGACCACCCAAGACTTCCTCAGAGCCTGCCCAGCTTACCCTAGAGCTCCCCTCCCCTAGTCACCACATCCCAGGCCACAATTCTGGTGGAAGCCCCCTGCTTTACCAAAGGATACTCCGGTTCCCACAACCCCAGAGGTCTCTCAGGTCACCAGAACTCCAGCAGAGGCACTGGAGTGGACCAGAGGACTTGCTGGCCACCAGTCAGGCCAGAAGACCAGAGAGGAGACAGAAACCAATAGAAAAAAACACCCATCTGTCACAGATAAACTCAAAAATTGGCACCTGAACCTATAATTATCCCAAACACAGATGCCTAGAGGCCAGTGTAAGAACATTCAACAGCAGCCAGGGCAATATGTCACCACCAGAGAGCCCAGCCATCCTATTTCAGCAAGCCCTAAATATTCCAATACAGCTGAAGCACATGAAAACGACCTTAAAACCAACTTTATGAAGATGTTAGAGGTACTTAAAGAAGAAATTAATAAATTCCGTCAAGAAAGCCAAGAACACAAACAGGTAAATAAATGAATAAAGGAAATGAATAAAACTGTTCAATACTTAAAATGGAAATAGAAGCAATAAAGAAAATACAAACAGGCAATCCAGTAGATGGAAAATCTAGGTAATAGTGAAAGACCTGGATAAATCCAGACCCCCCCTAGCAGGAAAAAATAGAGCCAAAAATCTAAGCAGGGAGACAAGAATCAGAAATCTAGGATTAGCTGTTATTCTTTTTTAAAAAATGCTGCAAGATCCCCGTGGCAGTAGGCAGCAGAAATGCTGTAGGTCCCAAATGGTGGTGGCGGGCCATGTGGTGGCAGGCAGTAGGCCCTGGGAGCAGCCAGTACCAGGCAGAGATGGCTGCCAGTCCCAAAGCGGTGGCCTGAGCGGTGGTGGCAGGCCATGTGGCAGCAGGCAGTGGGCCCCAGGCAGAGATGGCTGCTGGTCCCTGAGCAACGGCTGGTTCCAGGCAGGGAGACACATGGCGGGCAGAAGACAGAAACATGGATAGACACGACATGCAGGGTGAGGTTAAATGTTTATTCAGGGGGTTATGGAGGAGGAAGGGTGAAGGGGGGGACAGAGAGAGAGAGAGAGAGAGAGAGAGAGAGAGAGAGAGAGGAGAGAAAGAGA
>NW_004949102.1:10831151-10860372 GCF_000317375.1 Microtus ochrogaster | reverse complement strand
GTTCATGTTATCCAGAGACTTGAGTGAGAGTCTCCCCACACCTGAGGTCTTTCAATAGAACAGGAACTACAGACACCAACAGAATATAAGAGATGGAAGAGAGAATCTCGGGCATAGAAGATATGTTAACTCTAAAAAAAAAAATCTCTGACAGAAAACATCCAGAAAATCTGGGACGCTATGAAAAAAAAAGTAAGAATAATAAGAATAGAAGAAGGAAAATTCCAGCTCAAAGCACCAGAAAATATTTTTAACAAAATCATAGGAGAAAAATTTCTTAACCTAAAGGACATGCGCACAAAGGTATAAGAAACTTGCTAAACACCAGTTAGATAGGATCAAAAAAAGTAAGTCTTCTCACCACATAATAATCAACATGTAGAACATGTTGAACAATATACAAACATGTAGAACAAAGAAAGAATATTATAAACTACAAGGGACAAAGGTCAAGCAACATATAAAGGCAGACCTGTTAGAATTACACCTGTCTTCTCAATGAAAACTCTAAAAGCCAAAAGAGCCTGATCAGATGTTCTACAGACTCTATAAACAGATGTTTTCTGTCCCAACTGCCTGGTCCCAAAATACCACACAGAAGCTTATATAAATTATAAATGCTTGGACAATAGCTCAGGTATATTACTAGCTAACTCACATTTTAAGTTAACCCATATTCCTTATTTATGCTCTTCCACATGACAGTACCTTTATTTGCAAAGTATATTCATCTCCTGCTCCTTCTGTGTCTGGCTGGCCACTCCTGATTCCACCCTTCTCCTTCCCATCCTGCATTTGGTAAGTAGTTTTGCCTATACTTCTTGCCTGATTACTGGACAATCAGCATTTTATTAAACCAATTTGAGTGACAAATCTTTACAATGTACAAGAGAATTATTCCACAGCAAGACTCTAAGAGACCACAAATGCCAGACCAGACTATCATACCTAACAAAGATTTCAATCACCATAGACAGAGAAAACAAAGTCAAATTTAGACACTACCTATCCACAAATCCAGCCCAACAGAAGATACTAGAACAAAAGTGCCAACACAAGGAGGTTATCTACACCTATAAAAACATAGAAAACAAATAATCTCACACCAGCAAAGTAAAAAGAAAAGAAACACACACACACACACACACACACACACACACACAACCAGTACCACCAAAATAATAGGAATCAACATTCATTGGTCACTAATATCTCCCAATATTAATGGACTCACTTCCCCAACAAAAAGACAGAAACTAACAGAATGGATGTGAAAATAGGATACATTCTTCTGCTGCATACAAGAAACACACCTCGATATCAAAGATAGTCATTACCTCAGAGTAAAGATGGGAAATGAATTTTCTAAGCAAATGGACCTAAGAAACAATGGTGTACCTATTTTAATATTTAACAAATTATATTTCAAACCAAAATTAATCAAAAGAGGAAAGGACACTTCGTACTCATCAAAGGAAAGCTCCACCAAGATGGTCTTTTAATTCTTAACATCTATGCCCCAAACACAAGGGTGTCCTCATTAGTAGATAAAACACTACTAAAGTTTAAATCACACATTGACTGTCACACACTGATTGTGGGAGACTTCAATAACCCATTCTCACTGATGGACAGGTCATCCAGATAAAAACTAAACAGAGAAATACTGGAGGATCTAACAGATGTTATAAACCAAATGGACCTAACAGATATCTACAGGACAATACCCCAAATGCAAGAGAATACACCTTCCTCTCAGAACCTCTCAGAACATTCTCCAAAACTGACCACATACTCAGTCACAAAGTAGGTCTCAACAGAGACAATAAAGTTGAAATAACCCCCTGCATCCTACCTGACCACCACGGATTAAAACAGGATTTCAACAACAATAGAAACAACAGAAAGCCTATAAACTGAACAACTCTCTATTGAATGAAAAAAATGGGTCAAGACAGAAATAAGTAAGAAATTAAAGACTTCTTAGAATGCAAGGAAAATGAATTCCTACATACCCAAACTTATGAGACACAATGAAAGTGGTGCCAAGAAGAAAGTTCATAGCACTAAGTGCTTACATTAAGAAATTGGAGAGAGCTCATACTAGCAATTTAGCAGCACACCTAAAAGCCATAGAATAAAAAAGAAGCAAGGTCACCTAAGAAGAGTACACAGCAGGAAATAATCAAACTGAGGACTGAAGTCAATTAAATAGAAACAAAGAGAACAAGACAAAGAATCAACGAAACAAAGAGTTGGTTCTATTAAAAAAAATCAACAATATAGACAAACCCTTATCCAAACTAACTAAAAGACACAGAGAGACTATCCAAATTAACAAAATAAAAAACAAAAAGGGGAACATAATGACAGACACTGAGGAAATCTAAAGACTCATTATGTCATACTTTAAAAACATGTAGTTCACAGAACTGGAAAATCTAAAAGGAATGGATAATTTTCTTGATAAATACCACTTAAAAGTTAAATCAGGATCAGATGAACAATTTAAAATAGACCTTTAACCCCTAAGGAAATAGAAGCAGTCATTAAAAGTTGCCCCCCCCCAGGGAAAAAAAACCCCTCAGGGCCAGTAAGATTTTAACACAGCATTCTACCAGACTTTCAAAGAAGAGCTAAAGCCAATCCTCCTCAAACTATTCCACAAAATAGAAACAGAAGGAATACTGCCAATTTTTAAGGCAACCACATTTCCCTAATATCCAAATCACACAAAGATTCAACAAAGAAAGAGAATAACAGGCCAATTTCTCTCATGAAAGCAGACATAAAATTACTCAATAAAATACTTACATACCGAATCCAAGAAAACATCAAGAACATCATCCACCATAATCAAGTAGGCTTCATCCCAGAGATTCAGGGATGTTTCAACACACAAAAATTAGTCAATATAATCCACTATATAAATCAAACTATATGATCACCTCATTAGATGCTGAAAATGCCTTTGATAAAATCCAATACCCCTTCATGAAAGTCTTGTAAAGACTCGGGACACAAGGGACATATATAAACACAACAAAGGAAATTTACAGCAAACCAATAACTAACATCAAATTAAATGGAGAGAAACTCAACGCCATCCCACTAAAATCAGGAACAAGACAAGGCTGTCCACTCTTTCCATATCTATTCAATGTAGTAATTGAACTTTAAGTGGGAGCAATAAGACAAACTAAAGAAAATCTAGGGGATACAAATTGGAATGGAAGAAGTCAAAGTATTGTTATTTGAAGATGATATAATAGTATACATAAGTGACCCCAAAAATTCTATCAGGGAACTCCTGTAGCTGATAAACTCCTTCAGTGAAGTGACTGGATACAAGATAAAAAACAAAATCAGCAGCACTCCTATACACAAATGACAAATGGACTAAGAAAGAGATCAGGGAAACAACATCCTTTACAGTAGCCACAAATAATATAAAATGTCTGGGTAACTCTAACCAAGCAGACTTGTATGACAAAAACTTCAAGTCACTAAAGAAAGAAATTGGAGAAGATAACAGAAGATGGAAAGATCTCCCACGCTCATGAATTGGTAGGGTTAACATGGTAAAAATGGCCATTTTACCAAAAGCAATCTACAAATTCAACGAAATCTCCATCAAAGTTCCAACACAGTTCTTTACAGACCTTGGAAGAACAATAATCAGTTTCATATGGAAAAACAAAAACTCAGGATAGTGAAAACAACCCTGTACAATAAAAAAAGAACATCTGGAGGTATCACCATCCCCGATTTCAAGCTCTACTGTAGAGGTATAGTAATAAAAACAGCATGACCAACAGGCATGTTGATCAATGTTATTGAATCAAAGATCCAGATGTAAATATACACACCTGTGAACAACTGTTGATATTTCTTTTTTATAAAGAAGCCAGAAATACACAATGGAAAAAAGAAAGCACCCTCAACAAACAGTGCTCATCTAACTGAATGTCAGCAGGTAGAAGAAATGCAAATCTGCAAATTGATTCATATCTATCACCCTGCATGAAACTCAAGTCCAAGTAGATCAAAGACCTCAACATAATTTCAGATACACTGAACCTAATAGAAGAGAAAGTGAAGAATATCTTTGAACTCATTAGCACAAGAGACAACTTCCTGAACAGAACACCAATAGCAAAGGTACTAAGGTTGACAGTTAATATATGGGACCTTATGAAACTGAGAAACTTCTTTTATTTTTGGTTTTTCAAGACAGGGTTTCTCTGTGGCTTTGGAGCCTGTCCTGGAACTAGCTCTTGTAGACCAGGCTGGTCTCAAACTCACAGAGATCCGCGTGCCTCTGCCTCCCGAGTGCTGGAATTAAAGGCATGTGCCACCACCGCCCAGCCTGAGAAACTTCTATAGGCAAAAGTCAACATCAATAGGACAAAACAATAGTCCATACAATGGGAAAAGAGTTTCACTGTCCCCACAAAAGCTAATATTTAATGTATACAAAAAATTCAAGAAAATAGACATCAACAATCAAATAATCCAATTTAAAAAGTGAGGTGCAGATCTAAAAAGAGAGTTCTCAACAGAGGAATCTCAAATGGCTGGGAAACAAAGAAACGTTCAACATTCTTAGCCGTCAGGGAAATGCAAATCAAACCTACTTTGAGATTCCATCTTACACCTCAAGGAATGGCTAAGATTAAAAAACACAAGTGTTAGCACATGCTGGCAAGGATGGAAAACAGTGGACCACTCCTCCATTACTGATGGGATTGCAAACTTGTATAGCCACTTTGGAAATCAGTGTGCCCATTCCTTAGAAAATTGGGAATTGATTTACCTCAAAGACCCAGCTAGACCACTCTTGGGCATATACCCAAAGGATGCTGTACCCAACCCAAGGACACTTGCTTAACTGTGTTCGTTGCAGCTTTATTCAGAGTAGGTAGAAACTGAATACAACCTTGATGTCCCTCAACCAAAGAATGGAAAAAGAAAATGTCGTCCATTTACACAGTAGAGTAACATTCAGCTATTAAGAATAATAACCTCATGAAATTTGCAGGCAAACGGATAGAACTAGAAAAGATCAAACTGAGTTAGGTAAACTAGACCCAGAAATACAAACATGGTAAATACTTACTTACAAGTAGCTATTAGCTGTTAAGTAAAGGTCGAGCCACAGAACCAGAGTGGCTCACAGAAACAAGGAGGCTCAAGGGGGCGGGGGACAGCACATGGCTCAGGGGAAGTAGTATAGATTGTGGGTGGATGGGGTGTGAGGAGTGGGGGAACAGGAGGGATCTGTGGGGGTGGGAGAGATGCCTAGAACTGGGGGGAATGGGGGTGATGTAGAACTCCAGTGCAATGGAAATTATGAGGGTGACCTAGTGAAGTGTCCTAGTAATGAGGGATACGGAGGTGGAGCTGACCAGGCAAGGCTCCCAGCAGTCACAAAAACTTGAACTTCCAATCTGTCCTACCTACAAGACATACATGCTGGGGCGATGATGGCGCAGAACTTGTGGGAGTGGTCAACCCATGACTTGTCCAACTGAAGGCCCCTGCTGAGAGGGAGCCCATGGCTAACACTGCCTAGAGGGCCAAGAACCAGAGGCAGGGCAGCCCAGAGACCCAGGATAGAACCAAACATGACTGGCAAAAAAAAAAAAAAAGTCAATGAAATGCTTTGATATTCTGCTATACTCATAGATCGATGCCTAGCCTAATTGTCATCAGAGAGGGACATTCAGTATCAAATGGGAGAAGATGCAGATACCCACAGACAAATACTAGGTAGAGCCAGAGAGCCCCGCAGAAGAGGGGGAGGAAGGGTTTAGGAGCCAGTGGGGGTCAAGGACACCATGAGAATCAATTTAGCAGGGTTCATAGGGGCTCACAGAAATTGAAGCAACAAACCCAGATCCTGTATGCGTCCTAAGTAGGTTTTCTGCCTATTCCTTATAGTTGTGTGTAGCTTGTGTGGGACTCCTAACAGTGGGACTGAGGGTGTGTCTGACTATTTCATAGATGCTTGGGTCCCTTTGCCTCCTGCTGGGTTGCAGCTTCCAGCTGTATCACAATATGAGGATCTGTTTCCAGTCTTACTGTATCTTGTTAGGCCGGTTGGTGAATAACCCTGGGAGGATTGCTCTTTTTGGGGGGGCAGGGGAGGTGCAGAGGAGGAGTTGGTCTGGGAGGAAGGGATCGGACGGAGTAGAGGGAGGGCAAACTTCGGTTGGGGTGTATCGTGTGAGAAAAGAATGAACATTGAGCCGGGCAGTGGAGGCGCACGCCTTTAATCCCAGTACTCGGGAGGCAGAAGTGGGCAGATCTCTGTGAGTTCTTAGTTCCAGGACAGGCTCACAAAGCTACAGAAAAACCCTGTCTCAAAAACAAAACAAAACAACCCCTCCCCCCAAAACAAAACAAACAAACAAAAAAGAATAAACATTGAAAGGGAGGGAGGGAAGGAAGGAGAGAGGGAGGGAGAACGTGAACATGCTGTTACTAAAAACCGGAATCTGCCAAGACAGAAATGTGGAAGAATGCAGAGCACATGCAGACACTCTCGCTTTCGCTTCCTTCAGAAGCTTAAGCCTGTTTTGGTTTGCAGCTGAAACTTAGTACGATGATTAGAACATCTCTAAATTGCTCCCAAATTTGAGCGTGTATAGAAAGTGAAGATTTGCTCGATGTGAAAGAATCTCTAGTCGAATCAGAGAAAGGGATCAGCTTTCAAACATGCAGAGGTGTCTACAGAGGAGATGAGAAAACTGTCACTGCTCAGACAGGCTTAAATGTCATCTATACTTCGCTGGAAGTGGGCCTGATATTTCTGGGTTTGTTTTTGTTGTTGTTCAATTGTCTCGCATGTGACTCCACTATGTAGCCAGGCTTGAGAACCACTGAGAGTTAAGTAAAGCCATGCTTTTCACCCTTGGAGTTTCAGGGACAGCTGATACCTGGTCCTACTCCCTGAGGATCTGGATTTAATCAGGCTGAGATGACACCTAAAGATGACCTGCTGATGACATTAGCCCCAGCCCTGTAAGCGCTTCTTCCTTCCCTTTCTTTAAAAGTTCTCAACCTCAGCTGCAGAGTCGGCCCCCCACCTGGAGTGGAGGTGCTTTGAGAATAACAATGTTCAAGCACCCCAGTAAAAAAACGTTCATATCTGGGCTGGAGAGATGGCTCAGTGGTTAAGAGCACAGGCTGTTCTTCCAGAGGACCCAGGTTCAATTCCTAGTACCCACACGGTGGCTCACAGCCTCTGTAACTTCAGTTCTGGCCTCTCAGGGCACCAGAACACATATGTTACACAGACAGACATGCAGGCAGAACATCCACAAACAAACCGACTCATGTTAGCATTTAGCGTTTCTTCCAGCTGAAGTCTCATGGTATTTGTTACTGAGCCTCGTGGTGTTTACTTTTGTTCAATAGCAATAGAAAGAATGCTTGGAGATCACTAACTATATACATAGCCGGTGTTTTTAGGGTCTGAATTTGTACGTTATGTCTACACCTTGTACATCTAGCAAGACTGGCTTTTCATAGAGGCAATGCATTAACAGCCCGACTCCCTGGCTCCTATCACGAAATATTAGTACTGCTGCTCAGAACTGTGCCACTTCGAATGTCTGATTTCATCCAGCAGTCATAGCATGTGATGGGTGGCAAATTAGGAGAAGGCCTTGTATACGGTTTTTTATTTCCCATGATTCATGAACAATCTGACATTTCCCTCAAGATTCACAACACAGCTGTCAATGGTATTTCGAACTTGTGACCCAAAGACCATATTAGAATCCTCCTGGGTGCATGCTCTAAGAGCTGCTTACTGGGAACGGCTTCAGACTTTCTAAATCATGGTTCTTGTGTATGGTCCTGAAGTCTGCTTTTCCAATAATCACCCCCCACCCCCGTAATGCCAATAGATTCTCAAGTTGTGAAACATCTGCCTTCAAAGGGAGAACAGAAGCAAGAACTAAGGTGAAAAGTGTGCATTTTATCAGTTAAATATTTAATGAACTCGTTTAGCTGGCAAACTGTCAACACAAGCCAGTATGTGTTCGGTGTCTCCACAAAAACCGTACCAGAAAGCAATCGATTTACAGTGTTAGTCTTTTCTATAACAACTAGTAAGACAGGCCTATCTTTCCCTATGGTGAGCGTGGGGCTCTGAGCTGATGCCCTAAACAGCCTGTTCAATCCAAGGCTCAACCTTAAAACTTTTGACTTCACTGTTTTCCAAGAAATCTGTTTAGAGAAATTTCTGCATTCTCTTAGTTTCAGAAGCGTTGTTTCAGGTGCTAGAACACTCCAATGAGTAGTTGCAGGTCTGTAATTCCAGATCCCCGGTCAACTGGTCTGGTAATAAACACGGAACTTCATTTCCCAGAAGGCCGCGCAGCATTCGATCACGCGAGTCTTGGGGAAAACTTGCCGGTTTTTTTTCCACGCCTGCCGCAAAGGCGCGCGGTATGCTGGGACATGTAGTCTGGCCAGCCCTTGGACGCCCCCTCAGATGAATGGGACCGGGGATGACTGAGAACTACAGCTCTTGGGCTGGCCGCGTTGGTGGCAGCCGCGGAAGAAGAGTGGACCGAGACGGCCCTCGGGCAACGAACAGCGGGCGGTGGTGATGTTCAGTGAGGACTTACTAGGGTAGCGATCTAGAAGGGCGCTCTGCGCGCTCGCACCCTGTGCCCCCCACCGGCCATGCGCCCGGCCTTCGCGGTGGGCCTGGTGTTCGCAGGCTGCTGCAGTAATGTGATCTTCCTAGAGCTGCTGGCCCGGTGAGTGACCCTCGCGGGCCGCGCCCGGGCTCCCGGGGATGATCTGGGTTGCTCACCCCGTCCACCTCCCCACTCCTCTGCACTGGGTACCCGCGCTGCCCGCTACTCTGCAGCCCTGGATACTGCTCCATCCCTAAGCATCTAAGTGACAGGGACACCCAGGATGCTGCTGTCGTCACCTCGATGCCACACTTTGGGAATTTGATGCTTGGAGACTTTTTTCACTTGACTGATCCAAGGTCTTAAGGAGCTAGTGGAAAAGCCAGTTCTTCCGCTAAGCCACCCTCTCCCTATTACTCATCCAACTCCTAGCACTTTTCTCCGTCCAGTTAGTGAATGACACGTGCGTGTCCGGAGCTAAGCCTTCTCACATGCAAAGCAGTCCAGTTTTGTACACGTTCCAAAGAAAGTTTCGTTTGTGTGTGCCGACATGTCCTGCAAAGGATTTGCTTTCATTGGTCGTAGAGATGATTGTGAGGACTTTACCCAAACTCACATGCGAGTAATGTGGAGCAGATAACTACTGGGCTGTCATCATGGTCCCTGAGCATTTAGCTTATTTCAGGCTTTAATTGAGAAGCGTTCACGTTGAAGTTAGCTGGAGAATGACCACGGCACTTTCCCAAAGGGAACAGGCTTGGCTTTGTGTTAGTGTCTTACAAATAATGTTGGGTAATAGTGTGCAAAGTTCAGTGGGCAGAAGTTAGAGAAGAGACAGGAGGTGGAGTGGAAAACGCTTAGGACTGAATAGCTCAAGTTAGTAATTTCAGGTTTGGCTCCATTACCCTCTGGCAATACAGACTTTTCCAGTTCCTTAACTTCTCTGGGACACCGTTTACAGGCAGTTCACTAAGACCTCAGTACGGTAATAACTAACTACACATTCTGGGTCCATTGACTCTCAGAACAGCCCTGTGTTCTAGGGTTACATTGTTTGACTGAGAGTGAAACAATGTTTCTGCAAAGTTGGGTGGCCTTTTCCCTGCTTGTAAGCGGCAGAGCAAGAAATGGCCTCAAGACATTTGTCTAACTAAGCTCCTAGCCCAACACATTTCCCAGTTCCCCTTCATTCTTTAATCTGAGTGGTCTATAATAAGATGTCTGGTAGAAGTGTGTTTTATCTGATACTGTTGGCTTATGACCTTTTGAAGCAAGCGGTTTACTTCAGGTCAACTCTGTGTGGGTTAGTCATTGCTGTTAGCCAGCTCGCCATTTTGCTATGCAGAGTGTTGATGAAGATCAATTGTTTGCCTTGGGAGTGGTACGGAATATGGAAATGAAAGGGAAAGTTTCCAGCTGTAAGCCTGATACACTTCAAGGGAAGGAGACTTTGGAATTTGATATATATTAATATAGTTTTAAATAAAAAGGTGGTATATTCAGGCCAGCTATAGAAACAAAGTCAGATAATTGCATTGAATATGGCATTAAATTAAGTGGAGACTGTGCACACTAGCTTGTGAGCTCTCGGCTAAAGTATGTGATTTCACCCCTCAAAGGTGTGAGAGCCCGTCATCCCCATGGGTTCTGGGGAGTGGAGTGAGATACTTGTGGACAGCCTGTTGCACAATGATGCTGACTTCCCCTGTCTCCCTTACAATTTTGTTTCAGGACAGACACACCTTGTCTTTTTGGGATGATCCAGGAAAGTTATGAATAAATTTACCTTTATAAAGTCTTTTCACTCCTTATAGGAAAATTTATTTGGAATTTTATTAGGATTAATTTGTAAATGAATCCGATTCCTTATTTAACCTCTTTTTCCCCTTGTAAATCTGCGTTTTTGGTGTGCAATTGTGGGTTTTCCTGCATTGGTAAAGAAGTGGGCTCTTCAACGCAATGCATAGTACATTAGACCGGATAGCACGGGATAACTTCCCATTGTAGAGCAGGAAGATTGGACCTGATTAGACCAGAGGGTATTCAAAGTTCCTTCTAGATAGGATCTTGAAATCTGTGACTTTAATCTTGAGGAATTACCATAGGAAGCTCATTAGAGAACAGAAGCTGGGCTTTTAAAATGGGTCCTTGGAGCCCTTACGTGTCACCCTAAATCAAAGGCTAAAATGACTTGTTGAGAGAAGGGATTGTTGAACCGTTTTCCCCCAATTGGAAAACAAATTCAAGTTCTTCTTGCCGACTTTCGTAGACCTCTAATTGGGACGAGTGATAATTCAGAAACCCTGTGCATTGACAGTTTCACAGTAGTAAGTGAGATCTTGGCTCCCCTCTTAAGGTGCTACTGGTCAACCTTCAAAACATAACACACATATATGTTCTATATTTGTGCTGTATAAACCTTCAAAATGACACACATGTATGTTTTATATATGTGCTCTCTATATATACAGACAGAACGAATGAAGCAGGCAAGATACTGTGTGTCTTAACATCAGGATAACAATCGGAAAGATTTTATTTTTCTCCTTTAATTTTTCCATCAAGAACATGACTTTGAACTAAATAAGGAAGTTTTATGCCCAGGAAAGAAAGAAACGAGGTGTGAACCATCTGCCTATTTCATTCTCTTCAAAGTTGCTTTTTTTTTTTTTTTTTTAGATTGAAATTTGGGTTTTTGCCAAAGAAAATCCCAAGTAAGAGAAGCTGTCTTCAGTTGCTGGTTATGAGTCTTAAAAAATAAAGAGAAGGAAAAGACCCAGGGAAAACGTTTCAGGTTTTTCTTTGGAAGCTTTAAAGTGAATTATTCCAGTTCACAGAACACCCCCTGCCCCAGCTGCGCCAGCAGCGTGTCCCTAAAATGCTCCCTGCATGAGCTTAAAGAAGCATTGGTCATGGGATCATGGGAGTACATAGGGAGGCTTAGGCATCCCATGGAAAGAGAAAAAGTAGAACAGAATTATCAAAGGACCTGATGGGAGGGAGAACAGGAAAGGGATTCCGTGATTCCTGGGGGTGGGGGGGGGGAGGATTTCTTTTTGATAATATATCAACCTTGTTCATTTGCCCTGAAGTCCTTCTTCATGGAGTACCATGTGACCTTCATGTCTTTAGTGATAAAATATGGATAAAGGGAAAACAGCAAAGATCATCTGAAGGATACAATTGTAAATTTTTAAATTTTTAAAACCTTTACACGAATATTGATATCCTAGGGCACATTTGCTTGACGTGAGGCCTCCCCACCCTCGCTGACTTGCTTGAGGGAAGGCCAGACTCTGCGTCCCAAGAGCGTGAGTGCACTGGTGAAAGGGACACGGTCCACCTTCTGAACATTTCACCTGGACTGTGTTCTTGCTGCCCATGGTTCACGCTTGGCTCCCGTGTGCTTTTTTTCCCCTTCGCTTGAGGACGGAAATCCAGGTCATTCCCACTGGGAACTCTTCCTGATTCTCTGCAGAGTGGCTTCTCAGTAAGGACCCTGTAAGCTTTGGCCTAGGCCTTTATTAGAAAATGGCAGGGAAGGCTAGAGAAGTGTTGGTCCTTCAGCATGGAGCCTGCCACTTGACACATGCCTTCCCACTGAATTCTCGTGGCAGCAATATATAGTTTCCATCTTATACGGGAAAGGGAAAGGGTGTCTGATGTGATTGTTCAGAAGGATAACTGCTGGGCCGAGGAGCTCCCTCACTGGCTTAAGTGCTTGTTGCGCAAGAGTGAAGGCCGGAGTTCAGATCCCCAGATCACATAAAATTCCAGCCTGTAATTCCAGCCCGGAAAGGCAGTGACAGGTGAACCCCAGAGCAAGCTGGCTATCTCTGTGAGCTCTGGCCTTGATCGAAAGAGCCATTAAGGGTGATTCTGGACATCAGCCTTGGCACCTCAGGCTTCCACATGTGCATGTACACAAGCACACCCCCACAGTGCACACCCACATGCACACACACACACAGGGGCGCAGGGGAAGGGCAGCTGCATTGGACTGATGACTCTCAGTGTGTAGGCTTGTCTTCATCCTGGTTAAGTTATGTGGCGGCCACTGTTAGGTGCTTTTCTGGACGCTCTTCGTTCACACAGCAATAAACCAGTGAGACAAGCACTCGCTGTTCCCATTTTAAAGGAAATTGGATTTAGGAGTTGATTAGCTGCCACATCACACAGTGAGTGGCAGAGGTGCTCTTGCATGTCAGTAGGAAACAGTGTAGGGGCACCGTCGTTCTCAGAGCTGTGCCGCAACGAACATGGAATACACACACTCTTGCACAGGCACGCCTTTTCCCATAGGGATGGAATAGGGGACCTTTAAGAGCATAGATTCCCAGGGCCTCAGCCCAAGACAGTGAGATCAGTACTAGGAGAAGGGTGAACCTCTCTTCCTCATTGTTCATTCATTCACAGTCCTGGAGATTGAACTCAGCGCCTCCTGCATGTAGGCAAGTATTCTGTAATGTCACTAAGCTATGTCCCTAGCCCCTCTACTTTTTTTTCCCTTTTAATTTTTAGCCAAAGTCTCCCTGAATATTGCTCGCCCACCCACACTGCTAGGCTTCCATGCATGCACTGCCATGCTCAGCCTGATCCATGGGTTTCTGAAGACCAGCCAGGACAGAGGGGGCCAGCACTGCTAGGAAGATCCAGAGTTAAAGTTCTGCTCTCTTGTATGACTAATGGTTTGAATTAGATTCTTGAATGAGATGAATGTCTTACACGATTGTTTATGGATTCCTACAAAGTTTAGCCTTTTCTCTTGAACCCAAGAAAGACAAATTGAACTGCATCTAGAGTCATAGGTTTCAAGAAACCTTCACAGGCTTAAGTACAGCCCTGTGTTGCTTTGAGCTGGTGAGCCTTGCTCTGTGGGAGCGCTGTGTTCCTTGGCCATTTCATGCATGTGGGGTGTATTTACGGATTTGCACTGGGGATATAGCTCAGTGGTAGAGTGCTTGCCTAGTTATATGTGTCAACTTGACATAAACTAGAGTCATCAGAGTGGAGGGAGCCTCAATTGAGAAATGCCTCCCTAAGATTGAGCTGTAGGCAGCCTCTGTACGGCATTTTCTTAATTAATGATTGAGGGGGGAGGGCCCAGCCCATTGGGTGGAGCTTCTCCTGGCCTGGTGGTCCCGGGCTTTTTAAGAAAGTAGGCCATGGGGGAGCCTAGGCAGTTTGGATGCTCAACTTACTAAACCTGGATGGAGGTGGGCGGTCCTTCGACTTCTCACATGTCAGGGAACCCTGATTGCTCTTCAAGCTGATGAGGGAGAGGGACTTGATCGGGGGAGGGAAATGGGAGGCGGTGGCGGGGAGGAGGCAGAAATCCTTAATAAATAAATAAATTTAAAATTAAAAAAAAAAGAAAAAAAAAGAAAGTAGGCCATGGGGAGCAAGGCGTAAGCAGTACTCCTCTATGGCCTCTGCATCAGCTCCTGCTTCCAGGTTCCTGCCCTGTCTGAGTTCCTGCCCCGACTTCCTTCAGTGACAAGCAGTGATGTGGAAACGTAAGCCCAATAGACAGATCCTTTCCTCCCGAGCTGCTTTGGTCATGGTGTTTCATCGCGGCAACAGTAACCCTAACTAAGACACTAGCATGGTCAACACCCCAGAGCCTAACTGTGTATCTTGCCATTAGTGTTTAGTATTCACAGCACCAGTAGGGAATGGAGTTGGCTTTAATAAATAGCCCTGCATTAATAGTATTAATATAAAGCTGCTTTTAAAAGCTTGTTCAGTGGGGTCAGGTGGGTGGATACGATGAAAAGATAGACTTTGAAGCCAGCTAACTAGTCTTAGGGGCAGTTTTGATGCATACTTGTGATGTCTTCAATGATAGAACAGAGCTGGGGAGTGGTTCAAGAAAACTGTTTCTAGTTTCACAAGACTAATTTTCAGAATGCCTCAGGAGGGATGTCAGAAATAACTTTCATACTATGGCGTGCCTTCCTAATAGTCACTCTGGAAGACTCCTGGCTCTTCCATAGAGTGCTGAAGAGCACCTGTTGAGTTCCAGGAATAGCTCTTGACTAGCTAATGTCTTAAAGAGCCACATAAGGGTTGTGGAGAACCGCCGTGTGCTACATAGTATTTCTCAGTCATTTTTAGTTTACTATCCCCTCCCCAGAACCCATTTTCGACAGTTTCCCTTAATCATACTTCCATAGATACACAATTATGTTGATTTGTGTGCCGATATGTATCTCTACCCTATTAAAATAGCAAGCCTCCTTCCCATCCCCAGAACTATTTATTGCTTTCTGGGGACACTGTCTAAAGTCATTTCCCTACCATCAAGTGACCATTAGAAATAGGTGAACATTCCAGGAGAATTCCAGCATGATTTTGTCCTTGACTAAAGACCTTTTGAGTGTGTGGGGTGTGTGTGTGTGTAAGAGTTTACTAGGAGATTTCCTGCAGCTAACTAGGAAAGCCATCTCATGTTTCTGTCAGTGAGAGAAATTCTCACGCAGGGCCTGCTACTCCAGGAAACCCAGACAGTAGAGTTGGGCATTCCCTGTGACCCACGGCATGTGAGAGCCAGTATGAGGAAGGACCAAGGCTGCAGAATCTACCCTGCTATTTTGGTGCCATAAATATAACAGGCTGTGGTGCATTTATCTGAGTTTGTGCCTTGTGTTTTTCATTTCTGCTCTTCACTATCCAGGAAGCACCCAGGATGTGGGAACATCGTGACATTTGCACAGTTCTTATTTATTGCGGTGGAAGGCTTCGTTTTTGAAGCTGACTTGGGAAGGAAGCCACCAGCTATCCCATTAAGGTATGGCACATTGAAGACCTCGAAGGTGGAGCCTGGACAGAAAGTACATGTTCCTCAAGTTTAGGTTATGGGCGACAGTGGCGCCATTAGTTTTATGGATTGCATTGTTATGCTCTAGAAACCTATTTTTAGAATAAAATCCCTGCCGTAAATAGCTGTGATGGCAATAAGTGCGTGTGTGCCTGGTAGGGTCAGAAGGACGCGGGTGACCACGTTCTCACAGTCAGTATTCATCCTCTGTGTTTAGAGTTATTGATTATGCTAAGAGTGGTATCGTTAAACACTGTGAAAACAACTGACTTTTGGAAATGAAGAAGCGGTGAGTATGCAGCCCGGCAAATTCCTGAATGTCACCGAATTGTTGCTCACAAATGGGTAATTTTATGTTGTGTGAATTTTGCTTCAATAAAAGGAAAATGATTGACAAGCTAAGAAAAAATTGTTAATGCCAGACTTCTGTTCATCAGTCTGGGTTTGCCCTAAGTATCTTCATACAGGGCCAAATATGACGATTTTATGTTGGAGAGGCTGGAGCTAGAGGTGTCCTCCCCATGGCAACGGTTTAAGTGGTGTCACTTAGTTTCTTTGGGAGTGACTTCCCAAGTAAACGTCCCCAAGTGCTCAAGCTCATCCTTGTCCGTGTTCCTCCACTGCCTTCCAAGGTAGCTTGCTGAGGTTATTAATATTGTACCTTAGTTTTTTTGTTAATGTAATACTAAATATTTTAATTTCCTACTATTGGGTTTAGTATTCCCATAAACTTTTCTGTTCCTGCAAGCCAGCATGTGCATCATGGCAGTAATCCCACCATTTAAAAAAAAAAAACTCAAGCCGGGCGGCGGTGGTGGTGCACACCTTTAATCCCAGCACTCGGGAGGCAGAGGCAGGCAGATCTCTGTGAGTTCGAGGACAGCCTGGTCTACAGAGCTAGTTCCAGGACAGGAGCCAAAGCTACAGAGAAACCCTGTCTCAACGCCCCCCCCACACACACACAAATAAAACCCTCCCTTTCCTTATTTGCTTTTATGGATCAGGGTGAAAACATAATGTATAAACACACACACACACACATACACACAGAGCACCCTTGCTAGCTAACCTCTGTCTCCTCCTGTTATTCTTTTTTAAAAAATGCTGCAGGATCCCCACGTCAGTAGGCAGCAGAAATGCTGTAGGTCCCAAATGGTGGTGTCGGGCCCTGGGAGCAGCCCGTCCCAGGCAGAGACAGCTACTGGTCCCAGAGCAGTGGTGGCGGGCCATGTGGCAGCAGGCAGTGGGCCCCAGGCAGAGATGGCTGCTGGTCTCAGAGCAGTGGTGGCGGGCCATGTGGCAGCAGGCAGTGGGCCCCAGGCAGAGACGGCTGCTGGTCCCCAAGCAATGGCTGGTTCCAGGCAGGGAGACACATGGTGGGCGGGCAGAAGACAGAAACATGGATAGGCACAACACGCAGGGTGAGGTTGAATGTTTATTCAGGGGGTTATGGAGGAGGAAGGGTGAAGGGGGGACGGAGGGGGGGGAGAGAGAGAGAGACAGAGAAGAGGAGAAAGAGACAGAGAAGGGGGGAAGCAGAGAAGTGGGGAGAGAGGCAGAAGCGAAGAGGCCTCTCCGAGAGGAAGATGGAAAAGAGAGAGAGCTCAGGCGGGAAGCTGAAGATCAGCCTGCCTCAGCGGATGGGGGAGGGAGTGGACGTGGCTTGTCTCTTAAAGGGACCAAAACCATAACATTCCCAGGTCTTCCTTATAATAAAAATCACGCACCTCAAGGAAGCAGAAAAGAAAGGGCCCAAGATGGCTGCCGGCAGGTCAGAGGTAATGGGAGTGGGCGTGGCTTGTCCCTTAAAGCGACAGGAAAGCACAACACCTCCTACCCGAGCTTCCATTTCAGACTATTTTTTTTTCTTTTTTAGACAGGGTCTTCTCACTATGTAACCCTGGCTAAGCTGAAACTTACTTTGTAGACCATGCTAGCCTCAAACTCAGAGCTCACCTACCCCTGCCTCCCAAGTACTGGAATTAAAGGTGTGTACCAACATGCCTGGCCTACCTCTGCCACCTTATTATTGCACCCTGTCCCTCATGTTGTCCCTCATGATTTTTCCTAATTGTCATATCCCTATCATGTTCCCTTACAGTGACTATTTTATTTTCTGCAAGTTTTGCTCAGGCCCTTTATCCCCCACAAACAATTGTAGTACATGCTATCTGTCTTAGTAGCTACATGGAGGAATTAATTAACCTGGAAGACATTGACAAACTCTTTTTTCCAATGGCATCTGTCAGGGACTAGCCTCAACAAAAATACCATTCTCCAGAGTGGAGGCGTGGGGATTTATAAATAGTAAAGAATACAACGATGTGAACGAAAATAATAAAACACAGAAACATATAGGATACTATTGGGAGGGAATTTTTCAGTGAGTACTGATAATTTGCCCGTGTTTAATTTCCAACTGGTTATCGTACCTCTGACCCCAAAAGGTAGGGGTAAAACAAAAGATTGCGTTAACAGACAAATTGAAAGTCAAGGCTACATTCTCCGCTCACGCCTTAGAGCCCTAGACTCACGCCCTAGACCAAACACTCTGTAGACAAACCATTCCCTGGGTGGGATCCCAAGTTATTTCCATAAAGGGAACTGGAACTTAGTTGGATCCTTAGACTTTTTTTTAGGTAGGAACCAACTACTTCCCCGTTTCAGGAGCAAGAGGTCTGGCAATTAGCCACACCTATTGACAATAGCCTTGAGAGAGCAGATCTCTAGGATTTACAACCAGGTGGGGCCTTTGTTTGAGGTGTGAGTACAACAACCTTGAAGAACTAGAAACAAGTTGTGAGGAAGCCGTCACTAGTGGTCTTCAGGCCTGTAGCACTGTTTTCTATGTTAGTTGTCAAGTTGCTTAGACTCTTAATGCAGCCTTGGCTTTGTCTGTCCGGCTCTCTATCTAACCAGAAACAATAGAGATGATGTGGGGGTCACTGTTGTTTTATTCTTCTTAGACACAAAACTGTTTAGAAATCTGTGCCCAATGTCAAATATTTTATGAACAATACAAAACCATTGTTTACATTTGCTCTAGATTGTCTAGGCATTTATTTAAAAATTTTTTAAAAATATTTTTGAGTGAATCATGAAATTGCTGTTATCTAATCCTTTTTGATTTGCAAAAACATGAATATGGTTTAGCTTAATGTTTACAAAAGACATCTTGAATATTTTCTAGATCAAGATGAAAACATACAAATACAAAAATTTTAATCCATTTACTTATTCATAGTATTCATTTATTTACTCATTTATATGTGTCTTTTCTAAGTCATGATTATAGGATTTTTTTTTTTTAAAGACAATCTCATTTTGCTGGATGTGGAACTGAGGATGACCTTGAATTCCTGATTCTTCTGTCTCTAAGTGCCAGGATTATTGGTGTCTGCCAAGATGCCCACTTTATGTGTCACTGGGGGATCAAACCCAGGGCCTCATCCATGCTAGTCAAGTTATTCTTGCCAGTTGAACTACATACATCCTTAGCCCCTAGGGTTTCTTTTATTTCAATTTTTATTATAATTTTAAGACTTATGAATTCTCAAGTGACAAAGTCTCTGGCTGGTCTTGGTGGCACATGTCTTTAATCCCAGCACTCAGAAGGCAGAGGCAGTACACCCTGGTCTATATAGTCAGTTCCAGGCCATTCAGGGCCACAGAGAAAGACCTTGTCTTAGAAAAAGAAAAGAAAAGAAAAGAAAAGAAAAGAAAAGAAAAGAAAAGAAAAGAAAAGAAAGGAAAAGAAAGAGAAAAAGGAAACAAGACTCTGATTTTAAGTATAAGTCCCTACAAATCAAGGGCTATCCTTGATTTTAGAGCCTACTGGTTCAGCGTATGAAATAATTTTCACAGTGGCTAGGTTAAACATGACAAATCTTTGAAATCTGTTTTTTTTTTCAAAATTAAGAAAAATAATACTGTATAAATATACACAGAATGCATTAAGGAAATTAACCATTTTCAGATTCTCCAGAGACCTGTTGAAAGTATCTACAAAGAACTAGTACAGTAAAAGGATTATCTGTCCACTTAAAATGTCTTACTATGGATTAAGTTTGTAAATCCTAGTTATAATTCCCTTGAAAAACATTCAAACGTTTGTTTATACACATTCAGAAATTTGAATTTTCCCCTTGCTAGTCTGACTCGGTGAAGTATGCATAAATGTCCTTATTATTTGACTTTATGTGATAATGGTTCTCTATACTCTCTTAATGGAGAGGAAGGAAGCCAGGTGACTTTTTAACCAGATATATGTATTTCTTGAAAAGTGTCTTGTGTTCTCTCTCGTTGCAGGTACTATGCCATCATGGTAACCATGTTCTTCACTGTCAGCGTGATGAACAACTATGCCCTGAATCTGAACATCGCCATGCCCCTGCATATGATATTCAGATCAGTAAGTGCCAGCTCGCATGTGTGTCCTCTGAAGAGCATGGTGAGGTGGGCAGACAGAGCATGGAACAGAAATAGCCAGTCTTATAGGAAGTCAAGTCTAGGGCATAATGATAGGCTTGCTTTGAGACTTTGAACAGGATGGGAAAGTGGTAAGTGAATGGCTTACTATTATTTATCTGAGGTCTAATATATGACTAATAAAAGTAAAATTACGATTTCTCTGGGAAATAGATTTACTTCCTATTTCCCTCATCTGGCTTATTTTGAGCTCATACTTACTACTGAAGCTTTTCTTTACCCTCACCCCTGCCTTGCAGCTTTTTGCTTTTTAGTTCAGGCTGGCTTGGAACTCTGCGTCCTCAGCCTCAGCCTCCTGAGTGCTGGGTTTATGGGCTTGTCCCATCACACGTGGCAGGACAATATTGACAAAGGGGATTTCTCTCAAATTGATAACCCATCTTCTTTACTTCTGTGTAATAAGCTCTCTCTTAGCTGGTGTATAAATAAGAGCAGAGTGTTCCCAGAGCGGGCGTGCCATCAAGGAGTACGTAGGCGGAGTTGCAGCAGACTGCAAAAATGGGTGGTGGTGGAAAATGACATTATCTTGTTGCCTGAGATTTTTGTGAGATTAAGTGTCCTATGCCTATAGGGCTTGCATGAGATAACCCTAACTATTGGAGTGACCTACAAAGCACCAGCACGTAGCCCTTCCATAAACTCTTGTTGATTGACACCTTTCTAGGGAAGAGGGAGATCCCTGCATGACTTCTTTCATTATGGAGGTGGGAAAAACTCAGTAGAAGTTCTATACATACATTGTAATCTATTATTACATGGAATAGGTGGAGAATTGATGGAGGCAGCTCTAAAGTATCATCTAGCCCTGTTAGTCATGCTTTTGTTAGGACCAGTTAATCAGAACTGATCTTTTTTCCTGCTGTATCTTGCACTGAATTTATTTTTTTTTTTATTTCTCATGACAGATTTTTTTGGCCTCTATTCTTTGCCTTAGTGACTGTTCATCCTTCCTCCCTCCCGTGTTTCCCCATGTCTGTTTTCTTACCCATCGGGAGTTCTGTTTTCTTCCCTGGTGCACTGAAACAGTCTCCCCGTCTTCTTTTACAGGGCTCCCTGATTGCCAACATGATCCTAGGAATTATCATTTTGAAGAAAAGGTAACCGCATACCTCTGTGTTTTGTATATGGATGTGATATTCCAGGTCACCTCTGTGGACTGGGCACCTTTCTTTTCCCACAGTGAGTGAAAGGCTGCTCTAGCCCCTCAGCCTTTCCCTGAGTTCTTTCTCTCAGAATCATGGGTAATGATGACTTTCCTAAGGCAGCTGAGCAGGCCAGTGGCTTTTCCTGTGGCCAGGCAGCTCTTGTTACTACTGGATCTTCAGTGCCTTGCCAACCTATGAAAGCAGTTGACATGAAATTTACTGTGCAGTAGCCACATGTGGACTTACATTTTCTAAGTGAAATAAGATGAAATATTTTCTCACTTTTACTAGGCACATTTTAAATGCTAAGTCGCTACATGTGGCAAGTGGCGACCCTACTGGAGAATGCGGCTATGGAGCATTTCCAGGGAGTGGTCACGGAAGGTCTGTGGGTTGTCCTGGAAAGTGCTTTGTTGTTTATTTTTATTCTTGGCATTCCTGGGGCTAGATCCCAGGGTCTCATACATGCTGCGAGCTTTCTTATTAACCTGCATATTCAGCACACATGAGGTACTCATCAGTGTAATGTATGTAATGAACTGGGGAATAATTTTATCTGTGAAGAGAGTTTCCGGTATAGGCCCAGATAGACATGAAGAAGGAGCAGACGGCGTGGGGTTATTCTTTGTAACTGCTGCCAGCGGTGTGGTTGTGGTAGGACTGGGGTGGGAAATGGCAGGAACCGCCTGGAATGCTTTTCCAAAGTACCCACCTCTCGCTTGAGTCTCAGCCCTTACCACTGAGGGGAAAGGGACATTAGGGAGAGACAGTAGGGAGTCTACAGGATTTCTCAGGGGAAGGTCATCTTCCTTATTAAAACCAAAATAGTGCCATTAATGCTGTGTTTTCAATTGTCCGGTTTCTGGTCTCAGGATTAGGGCTCCCTTGGCTTGGGAAGAATCTGCCGATTCAGGGAGGGAACCTAAAGGGGTTTTGTTTTTGAGATTGTTTTTTGAGACAGAGTCTCGTTAAATAGCCCTGGCTGGCCTGAAACTAGATATGTAGACCAGGCTGGCTTTGAACCCACAGAGAGTCATCAGCCTCTGTCTCCCAAGTGCTGGATTAAAAGCCTGTAGTGCCATACTGTTTGGCTAGAGCCTACAGTTTTTAAGCAGTAAGGGCTGTATCAAAACAAGGACAGCTGTCCCATCTTGCTAGACTCCCTGTGTGTCCTTTATCTCTGGAGGCTGTGGAGCCCAGTGCTACTCCTTGTGAGCTCTCCTCGGCCCTCTCTGCCTTTGTGCAGACTTTAAATGGCCAGATGTTTTGTTGAAGATGAAGACTGTACTTGGTTGCTAGACTTAGACTTCACCTTAGAGACCTGGGTTTCTTCCTAAGGTTTGATTTGTGTGTGTGTGTGTGTGTGTGTATGTGGTATGACAACTGTCCTTTAAATTTATGAATTATGGTTCACACTGTCAGGGGCTCTGCTCAATACCTGTTTTCCTTAAGAGTTTTGTTTGAATCTGTTACCTTGGGTCTGAGCCTTTGACCATCCATAGAGCAGAAATTTCTCTAACTTTTCTATATTTATTTATTCTTCACCTCCCTCCTTTCCTCCCTTTATCCCTCCCTCCATGGTGTCCATGATCACACTGAGGGCCTAGAAAAATGTCCTGCTGCTAATCTCTGATTCAATTTTACCTTCTTATTTTTTGAACAAAGTCCTTTGGAGAATTTAAAGACCATCTATATTTTTCTTAACCATTATTTTGGCTTAATTTTTAAACTACTCAACTTGATGTTTCTGCTGCACTTTTGCTACACAAGGTCTTATTAGCATCTACTAACTATATGCATTATGGTAATTTCATACATACATACAAATGCATTTTGATTATACTCATCCCCAAGCCCTCTTGCCCTTCTCCCACTCCTGCCGAGCCTCTGTTCTTCCCAGCTAGTCCCCCTTCCCTTTGGTACCCCACTTCTCTGTAGTAGGCCTCTCCTGCACCCCTCTCTCAGTGCCTCAGCCAGTCAGATCAGCTCTGATGAGGTATTGTCATCAAAAGATACAGTGTCCTTGGGTAGAAAGGAAGTGATGATTCATTCTGCACGTTTAATTTCTTTTCATCCTTCCTGGGGCCTTTCCCTTGATTACCAAGGCTCCGAGGGGGATCATAATGATACCATTTTAGTTAATGGGAAATGTCACTATGATGCTGCCCTTGGCTCTACAAATTGCATTTTCCTCCCTTTATCCCACTGTGCCGACATTTTACAAAATCATTTAAGTTATTCAGACTGTTTTTAAAGAAATATCTTCCCTGAAGAATGGACATTATTCCTCAAGTTTTAAATCTTGTCATTTGTACCTGATAATCTGTTGTTCCTCTTGAATGGTGTGCGTGTTAGGACATAATTTTGGGCTCCTAGGATTGGAGAAGCCACAGGTGCAAGTGAAGATTGGGCAGACTGCATTGGCTTCTGGAGAGCCGAGTTCAGTGTCATGTGACATCTGGTATATGTATGTCTTCTGGTTTGGTTTACTTTTTCAGTTTCTGTAACAACCTACTGGTTGGCACTGTTGACAGTACAGTGAGACTGTAGAGGTTTATGTTTGAACCACATGCAGCCCGACTGTAAGTCCCCTTCCGTGGGCCCCTCTCCTAAGGCCTTCTTATCCTTGTTTTACAGATACAGTATGTTCAAGTACACCTCCATTGCCCTGGTGTCTGCAGGGATATTTATTTGCACGTTCATGTCTGCAAAGCAGGTGGTAAGATTCGGCTTCAGATCATTTGTTTTCTCTACCTGTCATCGGGCCCCATTACCAGGTACCTGTAAAGAAAGAAAGGGATCCGAGTGCTTGTGTAATACAGGAACTCAGCTCTGCGAGAGTGGAAAGAAGTGGACAGCAGAAATGTGCCCCTCGCATCTCGGATGTTGTTCGTGGTTCTGGTCCCTGTTCCTAGTATATGTTCTTATTTCCTAGACTTCCCAGTCCAGCTTGAGTGAGAAGGATGGATTCCAGGCATTTGCATGGTGGTTACTAGGCAAGTACAGTAGTTACAAAAAGCTAATTACCTCTGCACTTTTCTTTGCTGAGTTTTCTCCTGTGGGACATGTTTCTTGGCAAGAACTTGAGACTAAACAAATTATGCCAAGGAGGAAAGTGACACCTGGGACCAATATGTCTCTGAACCTTAGTGTTCAAAAAATTAAAAGAGGGCCGTGCTGTATGTGGGTCCATGTTTCCATGGTTGTCACTGGCACAGAGAAAAGTCTGCCGTTCTCCTTAGGAGCACCATGTGGAGTCTTCTGTTTGTTCGTGGCCAGTCTGCTGATGAGAAGGGCGAGTTAGAATTCTTGATTGGGTTTCCCAGGGACACAAGGGATTATTTTCTTCTTAAGTTCACTGCTCCATATGGCAGTGTTCCCAAGTCAACTCTCGGGAGAATTTTTAAAAACACAGTATCTCTATGTGGAATTAATTAGACAACTCCTACAGAGCCTCGTCCTCGCTTGGATTTGGAGGGAAATGCTTGCAGGAGTAACAGGAGTAGATTCACACTGTTTGGGTGGAAGAAAGTAGCAGTGAAACCTTGTGCCCCTTTATCTTGGCTTTGGACTTTAACCCTTTAGCTTGCTGAAAAGGTCTCTGCACTATGGGGAAAATACTTACCCAATGGGAAAATTCTCCAAGATATGAACATACTACTCATAGGGAAAAATTAATGTCCAGTAATTCTATACCCTCGTAATCTAGCAGTCAAAGAAAACCAAGCACAATAGCCTTTCATTTGTGACTCACCATATTGGTGCTGCCACTCTGTGAGGACACAGTGACAGCCATTTTCATAAAAGCCGTTGGCAGAGGAAATCGATTGCCTTTCTCCAAAATTATTGTGTATTGAGCTTTTTTAAAGGTCTTAAAGTTTTTTTTAAATGCTTGACTCAGCAGCTCCATATATGAAAATTTATCCTAAGGAAATAATTAACATTTTAGGTATTTGTGTTGATCGATTTCAGTGAAATAACTGGAAATCTAACTGCTCTCATTGCAAGACATTTAAGTGTGGTACAGCCACAAGATAGGGTCACACGTTGAAAACACATTTAATCCAGGGCATAAAGGAAAGGTTCGGAAGAACCTCATGAGGAAAGCACGGTATAACAGACATATGGACAGGTATCATCCTCTTTTTTAAATTGTTGCTGCCTTTCAATCCATGGCTGTCCTGTCAGGAATTGCAACTCCTCTGCCACAGGAGCTGCAGCCTGAGGGAATATTATTCCCTCAAGCACAGACTCTTTCAAAGCTAAAGGGAATTTAATCAAATCTCTGTCCCCCTGAAGAACTCAAGGTTCAGAGGTTGAGGTGGAAGCCTGCTCCTCAGAGAGGCTGAAGAGCAAGCAGTCACCTCCTCTCCTTGCGTCTCTCCAGAAGCCCTCATGCTGCTCCTCAGCCCCCACCTCCATCTTAAAAACCCTCCCTACCACTTCTGTCAGCTAGTTGCTGACGTGGCCTCCTGGCCACAGATGAATTTTATTTACTCAAACACGTCTTTGCACCATTAAATAAATGTCCCAGAACATAAACAAAAGGAATACACCTTAAAATAATATTCTACAACAGACAGTCTTACCCTGTCTTAGTATACAGAAATACATATAAGGGTGTGGAAGTGGGAAACTGGAGAGGGTTTCATGGTGGCATTGTGGTTTTAAAATTTACATATCCTTATCTGGAATTCACCAAGGCCAGCTGGCCTGGGTCTGAAAAAAGCAAGGGATAAAACCGGACTTGCTGAACATAGCAGACAATGAGGACTAATGAGAACTCAAGAACAATGGCAATGGGTTTTTGATCCTACTGCACGTACTGGCTTTGGGGGAGCCTAGGCAGTTTGGATGCTCACCTTACTAGACCTGGATGGAGGTGGGTGGTCCTTGGACTTCCCACAGGTCAGGGAACCCTGATTGCTCTTCAAGCTGATGAGGGAGAGGGACTTGATGGGGGAGGGAGAGGGGGAGGGAATTGGGAGGCGGTGGCGGGGAGGAGGCAGAAATCCTTAATAAATAAATTAAAAACTTAAAAAAATAAAATAAAATTTACATATCCTATGTGATAGTTACAGAACTGTAAATAATACTGTCTCCTTAAGAAAAATATGTCAAAAGGCATCTTGTAACTGACCTTTGTTCTTTTTAGGCATTGGAGCACTGACCTTTGCCCTGCTGATGTCAGCGAGGATGGGCATATTCCAAGAGACCCTATACAAACAATTTGGGAAACACTCCAAGGAGGCATTATTTTATAATGTAAGCAACTTTTTGAACCCTGCGAAGGTGAAAATTTCTGATTTATGCTGTGTTATGCCGAATGAAATCTTAATGTAATTGACAGATTGTGTTTTGTTAGTAGCCAGCCTTTAGACCAGTAACGGAAGTGCTTTAGGCAGGGGTATAATGTGTGTTTGGAGTGAGTTATTCATATGAGATGATCATGATCAACCACATAAAACATTGAAGGGTCAAGGAGCCAAGGCCCACAGAGATCCTCTAGGTAAAGTTGTTAAGATCAGTATGGAGAGCCCAAGGCAAGAGGTCAGGAGTGTGGACATCCGTGGGGCGGCTCTGGGCTTGGGTCTTGGGGGCCTGAGTTCCCCAAGGGGTTTTACTCATATGAGAGTTCAGTTCACGGCCTGTCCCTGAGCTGCTTCATGTTAAGGGGTGACCCACACTCTCCCCTGTAGCTCTCCTCTGCCCGCCCCTCCTTTATTGCTATTGAAATGTGCCCAGAGAGCTGTCCCCCAAGGCCAGGGATGAGATGGTGAGACCGGTCCCTCTGTGTGCAGTTAATCCGAACGGGCAGTTTGACACATTAACTTGGAGCTAGAGTGTGTGGCTAAGGAGTTTTAGAATGTAAGCATTTCATTTGGCTCGGATCTGCCACTGAGAGCAAGGCCAGGCGTGGTGACGGCTCAGCAAGGGTCACGTGATGCGATCTCACGTGCTGCTGTAGTGAGGAGGATGGTAGTCGTGGGGTTCCTTACGCGTCCTCCTCCTCTTAAGTCTCATCTCATTGTTTGTTTCTCCTTGACCTCAGATTGTCTTCAGTCTCTTTTTGTATGAGTTTCTAAATTTTTTGAAATCTTTGTGGCCCTTGTAATTTTCAAATCCAGTATGGAGCAAGTCCTTTCAGGCAAAATGACTGTGTGCTGAAGCCCCCCTTTCCCTTGTGGAGGGGAGGATCCTACTTCTTCGACTTTCTCATTGGTGACCATCAGACTCCATAAGATGTCACGCCATGTGATGTCAAGGGCACACAGGCCCTGACACGTCTACCTTAGGGGGCTAACTTGCTTGTCGGACGGCTCCGAGTCATTGTGAAGCTACCCTAACTGTTCTGGAATAGCTTCATCTTTACCTTCATGAGATCCCTTTCTTCCCACAGCATGCCCTTCCACTTCCTGGTTTCATCTTCTTGGCCTCTGATATTTATGATCATGTCGTTCTGTTCAATAAGTCTGGTAAGTCTGGGGTCACGTGGCCATGTTGCTTGCCAGTTTCTGAGGCAAAGCTTCCGTTTTGCATTTGGCTCGAGTACAGCTTTCACTCATGTTTATCTGAACCTTTGCACCTTCCGGGTGTCCGCATGCTGCTTTGAGTCAGTCAGTGGTTGCAGCAGCAAGGGCCTTGAGGGCTCGTTCCTATGCCCTGCAAAATAAGGCGGTCCTTTCATCTTGAGAATGCAGACAAGCAGCAGCCCTCAGCCGGACCTGGAGCCGGTTAGGTGGCAGCCGGCTGTCTCTGTGTCTCTTCTGCTGTGAAAGGCAGAGCTGCTCGCAGATCTAAGCTGCCTCGGCACCAAGCAAGAGGGAGCAAAATGAGGACAGGCCTTGCTTCCTAGCTAGCTACAGGTTATATAATTGAGATAAATTCATTACAAACAAAATTAAATTAAACAAAAGAATGTATGAAGGTAAGCTGCTGCTTTTTAGAGGGGCTACTAGGGAACTGGGTGCTAGACTGTCTTGTATACAGTCTGATCGTTAAGAGTGTTTCATAGATAGGTAAACACTTAAGAGAAGCCTTCCTTGAATCAAGACTTTATGGTGCACACCCCGCAGGAGGTAGGTGCATTACGTTGTACTGTGTTGAGCCTGCTCTGCATATGCAATGTTGTGTCTGTCATTTGACCTAAAACTGTGTAAAAGTCGGTGGTATGTAAAGAGCCCGCAAGGCCCTGACTTAGAAAGCGCCATTTCTCGTTATTTCCACCGTAGTTGTGAAGAACCCGGAGTCCCACAGAGCTCTGACTCTTACCTAGCATAGACGGGAATCAAGATGAATCAAGATGAATAAAGGGAAATAATACCACTGTTCCTATTGCTGTTGTTACCTGGATAGCCTTGTTCAAAAGATGAATGGTTTAAGTGTTCAGCTGGCATGACTGTTTCCTCTCTTCACCTCTGCAGAACTCTATCAGGTTCCAGTCATCAGTGTGGCTATGCCCATCATGTGGTTCTACCTCCTCATGAACGTTGTGACTCAGTATCCTTTTGCGGGCCCTTTTATTCATGTCTCCGTGTTGTTTTTGCAGAGGAATGGTCGTTTTAACAATGGAGGGGACCTGAGTTTGGGTTTCCCTTGCCTTCTGTAGTGAGCTGCAGACGGGTAGATCCACTCTGGAAATTTCTTTGTGGACGGGAAAGAGGCTGTAGTGATGCAGCTCAGGTAGGTCCCACAGAGGAAACAGGACTCCACGGATGGTTTAGAGCCGGTCATGCCATGAGATGAAATGAGCTGAGATTTCTGTAAGTTCCTGGTGTCCTAAGATACTGTTTATTATTTCATGACTATTATAAGTTGCTGCAAAGTTCTGACTCAAACTTCAAATTAAGACTCATTTAAAAGTAATTATATTAATAGAAGGATCTTACTGTTCTAAAAGTTGTGATGTCTTTAAAATATTGAAACAAACTAAGGTTGCCTGCCTCCTTCTGAAATCACCACCTAGGCTTGCTATACAGAGCCGCACTTTGAAGGAGAGATTGGAGGCCCGAGGACAAGACGGTTTTCTTTTTTTCTTTTTTTTTTGGTTTTTCGAGACAGGGTTTCTCTGTGGTTTTGGAGCCTGTCCTGGAACTAGCTCTGTAGACCAG
>NW_004949102.1:10814963-10831051 GCF_000317375.1 Microtus ochrogaster | reverse complement strand
GTCTTGAACTCACAGAGATCCGCCTGCCTCTGCCTCCCGAGTGCTGGGATTAAAGGCGTGCGCCACCATCGCCCGGCTCCGAGGACAAGACGGAATAAAGGTGAGCAGGACCACCTTCGTGACGATGCCGCTCTGGCCTTGCTGTGGAGGTGGCCTTTGCTATAAACTGTAATGAAAGTCCATAGTAATGGGCTGTTAGGAACGTCAGGGCTGGACTCTTTCAGGAAGTTCTACCGAGGAGGGTTCTCAGAGTGGCTCTTCGTGTTCTCTCAGCATGTCAGGGTGAAGGCGGGAGTCGCACCTAAAGCTCCCTTCCTGACTGTTTACAGAGAACAGCCTTAACCAGTCCTCCAGATACGTGTGCATCCGGGGTGTGTTCATCCTGACAACAGAGTGCACCTCACTCACCGTCACGCTGGTTGTGACTCTGCGCAAGTTTGTGAGCCTCATCTTTTCCATCCTGTACTTCCAGAACCCGTTCACTCTGTGGCACTGTCTGGGCACCTTGTTTGTGTTCATTGGGACCTTAATGTACACAGAGGTGTGGAAGAACCTAGGGACCACAAAGAGTCAGCTGCCAAAGGATGACAAGAAGGACTGAGGTCTGCTGGGGACAGACAGAGCAGTGTTACATGGTAGAGGCCTCGGGCGCAGGTCTGGTCATCATTTCACTTTGGTTAATGTGAGATTACCACAGTATTGAACCCAGCTGGCCAGAGCATCTGGGAAGGATGAGACGCATCTGCTTTTCCTGGCCGCCAGACAGCGTTTGTAGACTTCGCATAGGCATCCCTGAGACAGAATAAACAACACAGACAAGGCTACCAGGCAGACTCTTGGGTAGCCTCTGCATTTGCTTTTCTGTTTGTGTGCCAGAACATCAGAACCACACTTGTTGAATTCCAGGTCCTCTGAGCCACTGGGTTTCCACCCTTGTTGCTACTAACAGCGTTATTGTGACAGCCATTACCCTTCTGTAGCTGTGTACCTCTTTCCCCATCACCCCTCCACACTTCAGCACTTTACAGTGTAGCCCATGTTCCAGGCACAGTCGGGCACTGAGTGATCTGGTGGGCATGTGACAAATTAGACCCCGGGGATGATGCGGCTGAACTCCCTCCAGTGCGATGGGAAAGAGGCGGAGCCCCGGTGATGCGTGAGCTGGATGCTGCTGATGCTGGAGCATCACTTTATTATTTTAATCAGTGCAAGGACCACATGCTTCCTGTACCTGCTGCTTTCTGCTCTTAGAGCGGTCCCGCAGCGCTTGTGGCATACTAGAAAGGAAGAGGTTGGGAGTGGATTGAGAAGAGGGAGCCCTTTCCATCCATCTCCCATATGAAGCTCCTCAGCCGGTTACAGACATGGTGACGGAAGCATGGCCCAGCACAGCTCACTCCATCAGCGCCCTGAGAGACAGTTGTCTCGTGAAGCCACACACACTCATTTTTCAGGTGTGTCTGTGACAAGCTTTAAGGCCTGGTATTTAGAAGGCACCTCTTCCTGTCACTCTGAGAGCCGCCACCTGTCAAATCACTGATTGATACATAGGTGTGAGTGTGATGTATGAGTCAGGTCAAAGCCCACTACCAGAGTGAGGGCTTGATTTCCCATAGATTATCAGACTGTTCCTGATGGGTGTGGGGAGGAGGCTGCATGTGAGCAGAACATGTTTACATACAGAAACACGCCTCCTTGTGCTGATTGTTCTGAAGGTCTGGTTTTCTTGTCATGGATAGTCTTGAGAATGAGTAACCCTGTCAGATAGCACGTGTGTGTGTGTGCTTGTGTGTGCCCTCAGCTGGACTGTATGTGACTGAAGAGTGTGTTGTTTTAGTTCCTCTTTTCTCCACTTAGACCGAGACCCCCATTAACCTTACCTAGCTGTCGGCTCCTCGGCAAGCAGCTAAACTCGCTGTTTCTCTTGCGTATAGACAAAGGCCTTTCATCCTTTTGCTGTGGGCAGACTGTGCTCTTAAACTGAGCCGTGGCTCTCCACGTCTCTGAGACTCACTGTCGTTCTTTATCCCATTGTCTGAAGATTCTTTGATGGGTCTGAACGGCAGCAGTAAAGAGAAGTGCCCCAATCCTCCGGGGCCCTGGGGAAGGCAGTTAAAACGGCCTTGCTTTTTTGTTACATTAAATACAGGCACTGATTCTCCATCTAAGTCCCCAGGTTTACAGACTGACAACTTCCCAGTGCTGGTAATGCTCTATTCACAAAGATGCCGAATTAGATGCGAACTCCATTCATGGACCCAGAAACTCCTTGACTGCCCTGAAATATGTGGTGTCGCTTGGCCCAGCCTTGCTATAAATACCAAGTGTTAAATTTCCCCTTAAAAGGCTGGAATAAAGCGGCCTCTCCTTCCTGTGTAACAGGAGAATCTGCCCCTGAGGCTCCATTCTGATTACTCCTAACAGGACCGAGCCTTCAGCTTCCCTGCGCTCTCCTGTCCATCCCGTGAGAATGATGCAGTTTGTAGTTACCTGAGACTGGCTGATGCAGACAGGATTGAACCGGAGCCGCCATTTCAGAATGTCTGTCCCTCTTAATACGAATACTTTGTGAGTCTTATTAAAAGAGATATAGGGACAAATAGGAGGTCAGGGCACTCACAAAACACGATGTTGAGCTGGAAGGACGGAGCACACCAGGCCCAGCCTGCTTCCTCCTACATGCTAGTTAGATAGAAGAAATGGGTTTAACAGACACTGCTAATACTTTGTAGAATTGCTTTTGTAAAGTTTTTTTGTTTTAATTTTCATTATATATTTTCATTGCACATGGGTCCTGTGGGGGAACATCTTCATACGACTGAGCACATCCTTCCCCTCTGACCCCCCCCTTCCTCCTTGCTGTCCGCCCGTGAGGCCCCTTTCTTCCTCTGTACAGTTTTGCTTCTGCCTTCAGATCACATCTACATCCGTGATTTTCTGTCTCTACACAAAGTCTAGGAACTGCAAATGAGAGAACAGTCTGATGTCTGTCTTTCCTACCCTGGCTGGATTTGCTTACTAGGATTCATCTCCAAATCCATTCATAAAACCATTCCTTAAAAAGCTGTTCCTCTGGCCTGGTTCCTTTTTCCATGTAACAATTTTAAAGAGGCAAATAAGCCATCTTACCAAGGCTAGAGTCAGTGGATGTAGAGATATGTCTACTAAACATCCTTGTTCGTTCAGTTTCAGAAACATTATGTAGTTTAACTCAATGTAGAACTTAAGACATAAGCGTACTTTAGAGCAAGAGTCAGCTAGCACAGGACGCTAGCCAGGAAATGTACTGTTTCTGTGTGCCCACATAACAGTCTGACTGGTGTGTTTGCCGAGGTGGCGGGAGGGGACGGTGGGTGCTTGAGTTCTATTTCATCCCTGCGTCTCCTATAACCAACATTCTGTTGTAAATGTTATCTTTATCACTGTTATTAGAAACATCGCTTCAGCTTTTGAACTTTTTTCTTACAGTACTGAGGATCAAACCCAGGGTTCCATACATATTGTGGATTCTTTTATTTTCTTTTCATCCAACTAAAACAACCAACAATACACTAGCCAGACGTATAGTTCAGTAGGTGATGGGGTTTGCTGTGTGTTTCCTTTTCCCTTCTTCCCGCCTAGTTGACCAAAGCACAGCACTGCAGTTCCCTGCCAGGGTGGTTGGTGTCCCCGTAGCTCCCTCTTCTGGTCTGGGAGAAGCACATGATAGTTGCAAGGGTTCTCAACCTTTGTACCCCTCTTTCTCCCTTCTGGGACCGGGCTTTGGTTTTTGCAGTTTTCTTCCTAGCTGTACCCCGGTCCCTTACTGCACCTGCATTCCGTTTGCTATTTCCTACTGAGCAATACCTGTCATTCTTGCTCATGCCTCTGTTCTTTGGGGCCTCTTGCTATCTTTTTAGGAGTTTTATAGGGTGTTTATATCTGTCCAGCATGTTTTATATAGTGTTCCTGTAAGCGAAGCGCTGCTGGAAAAGTGCAGTGTATAGGGAACATGGCAGTGTTTAAAGGGAGTGTGAACACGGAAGCTTTGTCTGAACTGTCTGCATATTCTTTTCCAGCCCAAGAGCAGAGAATCCCTGCTACCTGTCTCTTCTTACTTGATTCCTTTTAGCCTAGAGATGGGGAAGGGGAAATGCCAAGTCAGGGATAATTCTAAATCAGTGAATTAGCTGCGGGTGGTGGAAATGATGTCGGAGAAGCAGTTTGAGTGAATCTGAGCAGGTGAGACACGTGCGCTCGGAGAAACCACATTGTAAAGATCTGAAACTAAGGTCCTCTCTGCGGCTAGAAGCAGATAGAATTAGGAGTTCTGCTCGTGCTAGATCAACAAAGCGTTTTGGTCTCAGTTGGCTTTCTGCTGAAGTTGACCGAATCTTGTCTGTGGAAGTTCATGCTAACATTGAGAGAACTGCCAGCGTAGACGAAATGCGCTCATTTTCCCTATTGGTTGGCGTAGTGTTTGGAAATAAGTACGAATAATATTTAAGTACATATTCAAGTCTTGGAATATATCTGCTATGACCAGAGCCAGGGTGGGAGACCGATGCCTCTCAACTTTATAGTGTATTCTCTCTTTCTAGAAGTTTCCTCCCTGTAGACATTCTAGGAATGGAAGGGGCTGGGGAGCATGCATAATTCATTTCTGAACTGCCGGCGCCTGGCACAGTGTCTGACATGTGTTACATGAGGAAATGAATGCTTGCCAAGGCCTCCTCCTCACTCTTCATAACGGTTCCTCACAACTATTCCCAGTTCTCATTAGCTGGCTAGTGAGAAAGCCAAGCAAGGGGACATACCCCAGTGACTCCAGCCATGAGAAGGAACGGGGGCTGTTATTGGCGATGGGTGTAGAGTGCTATCCTGCTTTCGGCTGCCTTGATGCCGGGTGGTAGGAGGGATGAGACTGGTGTGTGCATTGCCATGGAGAATTGATGCTCAGGAAGACGCTCACCAGGAGCTCGTTACAGACTCCTTAAGGGTTTTGAAGTGGCTTCCTGGTGACCGCCACACTCCCATCTCGCAGCCACTGAAGTCTGTTGCTGACTGCTGCCTGGAGAGCTGTGTGTATTTGTCTACACTGAGTATCACAGGCATTTGCCCAGAGCTTTGCCTGCAGAATCACCAGCAAGAGGCAAGCAGCAAAAGAGCCAGAGACAGAAAAGGCCTGGTCTGCACTTGAACATGTGATGCCTTTGACAGATTGAGTTAATTTACATCTTTAATGGTGGAAGGTAGACTCCTCAAGCAAAGTGGGAGGCGGCCTTATTTCCCAGCCACACAGAAAGCCTCTGGGCTTCCTCATGTTGGCTGTTTGCCTTCTTTCCAGAGAATGGCCTCAGCCTCCCCAAAAAAGGGTGATTTGAAAAGTTACAAATTATGGAAGCGAGGATCTTACTCATTCAGCCTCTGAGCGCTTCATTGAGTATTTCATTTCAAGAACAAAGATCCGAAAAGAAGGGAGCCTGTAGCAGCCGAACAGCCAGAAGACATCAGTGAGCATTCAGACTCGGAGCTGTGTAAATATCAGACATCACTGCCAGCCTTATGAGATATTCGAGCAGTTAAGGAGGAAAGGAAGGTTCTTTGAATAAAATGCTTTGCCGCACTGAATGCGTCTGTTTACCTTCGTTTCTTATAAAGAGCCATTTTTCACCTCTGAAAAAAACTCATCAGACATCTGGTTTTTATCTTGGATTTGCAATCATTGTTTCTTAATAAAAGTGATAAATCCCTGCAGGTGCATCCAATCACCATTGCCTTCAGGGGCTTGTGTGTGGTTCAAGAGCGCTCCCTCCTTTCCTTGCGTGTGGTGGGACGTTCCACTGTGGGCCATTGTCAGCAGCTAATGTCGTACAGCTGGACCAGGAAGAGGCCCCTTCCTAGGCTACTGCCTGATTCTGCTTCCCAAGTTTAAAGTAGACTGGCCAACCTCTGGGATCCTAGAAGATTGTGGTAGCATCTGCGGCCAATCTCTCCAAAATGTTGATTTTTAAAATTCTGTGTGACCAGCCCCCTTTCTCTATAAACTACATGACTTTTACATAAATCTTTTACACAGAAGTCACACATGCGCCAGGCAGCTTGCCATTAGGTCTGTTGGTAGTCGGGCTGTGCAGTAACATGCATGTGCAAACAAAAATGCAAGATGCGTTAAGGATCCCTCCTCTTCACAGCTGTCATGGGTCTCTGTCAGGCAGAAGTGGGGGGGGGTGTAAGTAGTCCCCAGCCTACAGTTTTGAACTGGAATGACCCGGAGTCCCCGCATGCTAACGTCACACGGCATAAAACATGTTGGACTCTATAGAATGTTCTGATCTGCAGGCCTGAGAAGAGGCAGCTCTCGAGATGGTAGGTTATGGTTTGGTTCAGCTCTTGAGTAACCCGTGTGTTTTCATGAGCAGAGTGCTCTTGTACATGGTGCCCTGAGGTTCTGATACCAGCAGCATAACAGTTGTTTGTACAGCCCCCACAGATCTCTACCCCAGATGCCACTCGCTGGGAAGAGTCACCAGCGCTTGGGAAGATGTCACAGAAACCAGCTTCCTAGGTCCCCCTTCTTACACGATCATTCCAGCACCTATCAAAAAGAGTGCATATCACTGAGTTTTCTGTTCGTGTCACAAAGTCTCTTTCCCAGGGGGAAAAAAAAAAAAACAAAACACGTGACTATTCAGGATTTGTCAACAGCCAAAGCTTTTAGCGATGTTCTTTATCTGCAAATTAATGTAGTCATCTCATCATTAAATTGAAGCTATTTTAGGTGTGATTGTTTCCTAATCAGCACTAGCATATGTTACCATACACGACTGTGAAGCACACACGCACTCGGAAGTCAAGTGAGCTCATAATGATAATCGCTGGAATTTATCACAGTGAAAGAAGTGGATTGCACAAACACACATTCGTGTGGGGTTCCCAGAATCTCTAACATTGGGTTTTGATAGTTATATAATGCAACCCCCATGGGAAACCAGCAGTGTAAGGGAAATTAGTTTTTTTTTGACACACCGGGAGCCTGAGGTAACACCTAACTTACCTCAACTGTCCCTGTGTTAGAGCTGGGTTTTGAGCTGTTAGACTCCAGAAGCTGGGCTTTCTGTACTCTGCCACCTCTAAAGTCCCAGGAATGAGAGATTCGTATCTGCCTCTACTCGCTGGTATAAATCTCCACGTGCTAAATGCCGGCAATGCACCTCAACTCTTCCCAGAGGATCGGCTTTGCTGCTCCCAGAGCTCATGCCCTATTCTCTAGTACAAACAAGAAAAGGAAGACCTACATTGGAGCACTAGACTGAGCTCCCAAGGTCCAAATGAGAAGCAGAAGGACGGAGAACAGGAGCAAGGAAGTCGGGGGGGGGGGGGGGGGGTGCACCCACCCGCTGAGATGGTGGGGCTGATCTAATAGGAGCTTACCAAGGCCAGCTGGACTGGGTCTGATGGAACATGTGATCAAACCTGACTCTCTGAACATGGCGGACAATGAGGGCTGACTGAGAAGCCAAGGACAATAGCACTGGGGTTTTTTTTTGTTTGTTTTTGTTTTTTGTTTTTTTTTAGTTTTTCGAGACAGGGTTTCTCTGTGGCTTTGGAGCCTGTCCTGGAACTAGCTCTGTAGACCAGGCTGGTCTCGAACTCACAGAGATCCGCCTGCCTCTGCCTCCCTGTGCTGGTAGCACTGGGTTTTGATCCTACTGCATGTACTGGCTTTGTGGGAGCCTAGTCTGTTTGCATGCTCACCTTCCTAGACTAGACCTGGATGGAGGGGGGAGGACCTTGGACTTCCCACAGGGCAGGGAACCCTGACTGTTCTTTGGACTGGAGAGGGAGGGGGAGGGGCACGGAGAGGGAAATGGGAGGAGGTGGAAATTTTTAATAATAATAAAACAATAAAAAAAGAAAGAAAAGAAAACCTTAGAAATCTGGTCACAAGACAGGCCAGGGCTGGTTCCTCGGTGTTCACACCAGAAGGTACTGTCTCTCCTGGTGCTCAAGCACATAACTTAACCAACACTGTCAGATGTGAAGCAGAACGTAATTACATCACAGCTTTTACAATGATTTGCTTAGGTCTCCGTAGTTTGCAGAATGTTTAATGTGTGTGTTAACTGTTCTTTTCATCTCTCCCGGTTCTGTTCCAGAAAGCATTTTAATTAGGTTATCTCATCTACCTGGCTAAGAGCCATCCCCGAATTAGACTTTGATAACGAATCTTCACCCATTCTATGAGGATCATTACGAGAGTTTTCAGCTTTCATGATTCAGGATCTCTGGCACTGATGAAGTGTACTGCATTCCCCATTATCCACTAGGTTGCCTCAACCCTCCATTAAATGAGAATTAGTGCGAGAGTGTTGCCCAGGCCTAGCTCTAGACAACGGCCTCTGCAGATGCATTTGCAAATGCAATTCTTTCAGGAAATGAAAACTGTCGTCCTTTTATAAAAATTGCATCAGCATTGTATGGAGCTGCATAGAACAGGAACCCCAGTTTAGCCCCTTAACCCAGCACTTTACTCTTTACAAGGATGGATGGGTTGGGGTTGGCACGATCCCCCCACCCCAGGAAATGGCAGAAATTGCTGTAAAATGGCAGGGCTACAGCAGGTGGATACAGACACCAGAGAGCAAGCCAATGGCTTCTGCTTTGTCCTCCAGCCAGATCTTAGGAGTGCTGTTCGTCTTTATTTCTGTCCCTGTTTCTGTGAGAAGGAAGCCTGACAAAAGCAGCTTAGGGGAAAAAGAGTGTGTTGGCTCCACGTTGCAGGTCTCATAGCAGAGAAGTCACAGTGGGAGGAGCTTGGAGACGCTGATCCCATCAGTAATCAGCAAGGAAGGTGTGTTGTTTTCTCCACTTGAGCAGTCCTGGACCCGGCCTGGGAATGGTGCCGCTCACAGTGTGCTCACCTCAGTACAGCCAAGCTAATCCCTCCCAGGCCTATCCAGGGGTGATTCTAGATTCTAGAAACTGGCAACACTTGCCATCACATCAGAGGAATTCATCTAAGATTTCTGCTGGGAAAGATGGAAAAATGCAGATTCCAAGAATCCCAAGCTCTCTGATACAGGGAGAAATTAGATAGAGAAATAAGATTGAACTTCCCACCCATGATGCTACACCCTTCATCCTTGCAGAGAATGTCTGAATGATAACACTCAACTTCTGGACCAATCAGTTAACAGCATGCTTCTGCCTACTCTGCTGCCATGGCTTGGCTATGTCCCCCAAAGTTTCACACGCTGGAATTTTGCCCCCTAGTGTGGCAACATTGAGGTGGTAGACTGTGGTTTGGATGTGAAGTGTTCTCTCCAAGAGCTTGTGTTGGAAGCGTTGTCACCAACATAACATTCAGAGGTAGGGCTTTGGGGGGTTAATTAGAAAATAAGGACTCTTAGCTAATCAGTGGACCTAACACGAGGATGGAGTCATAATCTGATGATATTATTAGGAAATAATAGCCACTAGAAAGTGTGATCTAGTTTGGAGGAAGCCAGCCATTGAGAGCATGCCTTCAGAGTCTCCCCAATGGCTTCCTGTCCACTGGGAAGTCAGCGGCTCTGCTTCACCATACTTCCTCCACCCTGGTGTTTGTTTGCCTCCTAGACATCACTGTGATGGAAGTCAGCACCCTGGCATTGAGACCTCTGAAACCTGGAACCAAGTAAATGTTTCTTTCCCTTAGCAATTATTTCCAGGTGTTTTATTGCAGTGGCAGATCACTTATGTGCTGGACCATAAAAGTGGGACCCAGTGACAAGCATTAGTTTCTTGTGAGGGTCTGCCTCAGAAGGGGATTAGCTTGACAGGCTTTTTATAAAAAGAGCAAGTGTGGGTCCCGAATCACTCAGGTTCTGTGATTTCTTTTGTTGGACCCTGAAGTCCAATCACCGAGGAGGAGTCGCCCCAAGAGACCACTTTCACACCACAGTTGATGTAAAAGCAAGAGGATTTAATTAATTCTGTTGCGACAGGGTCCTTCAGCATTCGAGAAGCCAAAACACCCCGAATGCCTGTCACAAGCCATTTTTAAAGCAAAAAGCCATAGAAAGGAGGGGGGGACTCAGGGTTGTTCTTCAACTATTAGGATTGGCTTATTCAAAGGGCTATTAACAATGATTGGTCTAAGCCAGGGCTGGAGGGCAGTTGCCAGATCAGGTGAGGTAAGAGGAAACATTTGAGGGTTACTTTGACCCCTTTCCAGGGATTAAGTCAAAACATCAGGAACTGAGTCAACACCAAGGGTTATCTTGCCCCTATCCCAATAACTGAGTTCTATTTGGAGAACACTCACAAGGACTCAGGGAGATGGAAAATCCCCAACATCCCAGTATGTGCACGTGAAGTTGTTAGGTCCTTGGTTCCCAGGGGAGGGGGGAGCACTAATGCTGAAAAGCCTCAGAGTTGTCCTAGAGTTTTTCACTTTTACATTTCCCCACTACATTTTGACAGAAATGAGGCCCTGCCTGGACATCTGTTATACTTGAACTTTCAGAACTATGAGCCACATAAACTTGCCCCCCCCCATCACTGCTACCTGGCTGTCCCTCAGGCAAAGGGTCATGCTGTCATCCCCTCAAGGATCCAAAGTCCCCAACTCACCATGTCTAGTTGGTTATTTTCTAAAGCCAGAGAAATTGGAAGTTAACCACACTTCTTATATGAGATGGGGGAGGGCGTACAGATTATGAAAATACAATCAATTTGTGAGGCATAAAATCTATAGTTCCAAGGCTTTGCTTTAAATAACTCCTCATGCGGCCATCACTAGTGCTGATGATGCTCTTACTCCACTCAGCTGTTACTGCCAGCCAGCTCCTTGGGTGTCAGAGTCTTGCCCTTGTAGAATGACCCAACCCTTCCCTCTTGAAGAGTCTGACCCTGTCCTGCTTAGAGCAGAGGAGGAGCCTTCATTAACTCTTAGCTCTGGACATGGAAGCACTATGGAGTTCCCTGTGGATCGCCTCCACTTTCAAGTCTTCATGATGCAACAGGAAGCCTGTCTTCCCTAGACTGCTGCCTCAGTTTCCCCAGCCGCTACTGTAATCCCTCCCTTTGTTGTTTCAGTGGTGGAAAAAAGCAAATGCATATGGCGAGAGTGAACCGCTGCTGCGGTCTGCTCACCCCATGACTTGTTTCTTTGGAATGACAACTTTAAGCTGAGCAGCCCTTCAAGGTGCAGACACAAGGAACAAAGTGTCCCGTGTGTGTTATTGGGGATAATAGTGAGGTGCTTTGGCATCTCCTTGTTTTCCACCTGTGAGTGAAAAGGCCCAGTCTATAGGCTGCAGTTCAGATATACACCACATCTTGTAGGTTTTCATTCATTTTACTCTGTGTATGTTGAGAAGGATTTCAGTCAACCAGGATGTATCAACTTACCTGGATCCTTTTTCTTTGCAGACATATGGTCAGTTTCAGATGTCTGTTGCTGCTTTACTATGACTTGAATGGCATAAGGAGATTTAGCTACCTCCATCTGCCTATGATGTCTTCCTTAGACACTGACACATGCAAATGCCACGCACGTACATTTGCGGTGGTTTTGCTGCAAATTCCAAGAGCTAATTTTTTTCTTTCTCTTTTGAAGGCTCCCCAGACTCCCCCTCCCCTCCTTGGTAAATGTGTTAAATCTTGGAAAAGATGTTATCAAAGGGAGAAAAACAGGTGGGAAAGAAAGAGATGAAAACACCCTGACAGTTCACTTCTGTTTTGCAGCTGTGAGAGCCGTTGTTGGAATTGTTACCTCCCTTACCGAGATAATTAATTCTCTTTTTTAAAAAAGAGAAGGCACGTCTCCTTCCTTCAATCAGTGTCAACAGCCAATTACTCTCTTTCATCACCCGGAGTGGAATAACACAAATGTTATCAAGGAAGAAAACAGTTGGCCCGACAAGATTAGCAATTCACTCTGTCTTAATCTTCTAATCACATGGTATGCAGCAGTTTACAGTAATATGCACCCAAATTTGCTAGTAGATCATTCTAGAAAGGCCCCATGGAAATCCTCCATCGCATCCTCTGCATTTGGTGCAGAAGAGCATGTCTTCCTGTAAGAGACATGAGATGAATTGAGACCAGCTCCTCCTCGCAGAGTTTTTCCTCATCCATTACCCTCTGCAGAAGGCTGTTAATTATGTAAAGAGAGTCATACCCAATAGAATATATAACTGGGAATGGCTTTTAGGGGGAACAGAAAAATCAAAGGCAGCTGATGGTGACAGAAGGTTTGTCACCAGCAATAAGATTAGCATTTTGCTGTCATCTTTTGGGAAACAAAAGGCTTCTAGTCTTTATGAAGGTCAGGCATTTGTTGTGCCGTTTGGAATTTGTCCCAAAAGTCTTTGGGAAGCCCAGCTTTGTTATTGGTGCTCAAAAATCACAGTCCTCACTCAAGGTGTGAGTATGATGTTGGATTATGACAGAAATGACACTTGTAATTGACAGGGGAAAACTGATTGAAAAAACCAGCCCCGTTTCTGGCAGGGTGGTGATATTGTCAGACTCCGTCTTTGCCAGCTTCTTTAGCTCCTTTAAGCAGGAGTGGGGAGATGAACAGTGTGATGCTCAGAAGATGAAGGAAGGATTCTGTCCATTCTTGGTTACCAGGTACCTTGAAGCCTGGTGACCCTGCAGCTCCAGTGGCTGCCCCTCAACACATGGCCTTGACTTTCTCCTTGTGTGTTGTTACTCTTAGAATTTCCTACCAGTGTACAAACTCTTTGGCCATAGAAGCAAAAAGGACTTGAAGTGGGGCAGTTAATGCCAAACAAAGGGCTTTCAAGGAAGAGCAGGGTAGGAAGCCAAAGGCAGATTCATGCTTAGGAGAACAGTATAGGGTAGACATTATTCCCTGCCACGGAATTGAGGAAGGAATGGGGGCTTGGTTCAGAGTTTTCTAATGATCCACCTGACATTAGAGTCCCCCCTCCATGGAGGAAGTGATACCCTTTGTGGTATATGCCAAATCAGGTACCCTGGCCATTGATACTGCATCCATTCCCATCCCTTGACTTGAAACCTGAAGGGGAAGTTCTGCTTCCTGGGTGGCCACAGAGCCTTCAACCAATCTTAGAAGATCCCTAAAAGCAGAACAATCATACTATTCCTTCAAACCCTGCCGTTGAGGAACCCAGAAGGCATTCCCAACTTGCCAAAACATAATTTCTCCCAGGGTATCTCTAGCAAACTATTTGGGGAAGCTGTCGAGGGGAAAAAATGGACATTGCCTCAAGGCAGGAGGGCTTGTGACCCTATGGATACATATCTCAGGCAAGTATGATGACTGGGTCCCATGGTGATCTCAACAGGAATCACCCACACAGCAAGATCACAATATTTTCTAATAAAAATAACCTCAGGTCCCCAAAGCATCCTTAAGTAGCCTAAATGTAGCCATGGTTGATAATTTATGGAAGGCAGCAATGCTGAGCATGGCGCTTGACAATCTCCCGCCAAGAGCGAATGAAAGTGTCTGTCGCAAAGTAAACAGAACTCTGCATACCCCTGCGGATGCTGCATGCTGAGGCCACAAATATGCTTCACGGTGACAGCCACAAGCTTTCCGAGTGCTGATAGAAAATATGTTATGTACCTCCTTCACTCCTGATGCCCAGAATGCCCTCAAGGGATGATGCCAACCTTCTGTTTTGCAAACCAGGAAGATATGATGATAAACAAAATTTCAGAATACATGGTGAAGTAGCCCATTACTGACAATGTGCTATGAAGGATTAAGAATTCATGGTGGTTTGAAAGAAAATGGCCCCCAAAGGGAGTGGCACTGTTGAAGGAAATGTGTCACTATAGGGGCGAGCTTCGAGGTCTCTTTAGCACAAGCTTCCCTCGGTGTGACTTTCAGTCAACTTCCTGTTGCCTGCAAGTTGTAGATCTCTCAACTGTTCCTCCACACCACATCTGCCTGCACACCACATCTGCCTACACACCGCCATGCTCCCTGTCATGATGACAATGGACTGAGCCTCTGAAACTGTAAGCCACCACCTCAATTAAATGTTTTCTTTCTAAGAGTTGCCATGGTGATGGTGTCTCTTCACAGCAATAAAATCCCCAACTAACTGTTCCTATTTATGCCCATCATGGTGGTGTATGCCTTTAATTCCAGCACTCAGGAGGCAAAGGCTGGCAGATCTCTGAGTTCAAGGCCAGTCTTGTCTGTAAGAGTTCCAAGACAACCAGGGCTGTTACATACAGCATCCCTGTCTCAAAAGGCAAACAAAAAAATTGTTTCTATTTTTAAAGCTCTGCCTGGCAGCATGCACCTGCGACTCTAAGGCTAGGTGGTGGTGGTGGGGCTAACAGGCCAGCCACGGTAGACAAATGGCAAGATCCAGGCTCAGTGAGACCCTGTCTCAAAAAGCTGGGTGGAGAATGATGATACCTGAAGTCAACTTCTGTCCTCCCATGTGTGCACATGTGTACAGACCCACACAGAGAGGAGGGGGGGAGACAGGAATTGCTATTTTTAAGTATGCTATCCTAATTAATTGATTGATTTCTAGAGACTCCTAAGCCAAAAATAGTATCAAGATGAACATATCTGGTACTGGTGCCACAGCATACATTTGGTATATTGCTTTTTAGACCAGGCTGGTCTCGAACTCACAGAGATCTGCCTACCTCTGCCTCCCAAGTGCTGGGATTAAAGGCATGCACCACCACCACCCAGTGTTCTTTTAGCTCCCCCCACCACACACACCTTTATACCATATGCCAATCTGAGGATCTGATTAAATAGATAGTTCTCAGCTGTTTCATCCACTTACAACGGCTTTGTATATACTTCTTTTGTTCTTTAGAACCCGTTTTAATGAGTGTGACAGTCTAGTATGTGGGGGTTTCATGGTTATTTAAGTAAATCCATTCGTGTAATGTCTCTCATCTTTTAAGGATCCCATGAAAATCTTCATTATAAATCCATCTGCATTGATCAGAGTTCTTTCTTAGAAAATATCCCTTGAAGTGGATGTCCTGGTCCACAGAGTATGAAGATTTTCAGATTTCGAGATACACAGGGTCAACATTTTGTGGCTCTATACATCACATAATCAATCAGTCAGCTATTTCCTGGGCAAGCTACTATATACAAAGTGCTGGGCACGAGGAATGTGTTGGCCAGCAGGCTCCCTTGATCTCACAGAATTTATCCTTGAGACTCTCAACCTGAGAACAAGAATTTCTTGTAAATTCAGAGTTAAGTTTCGTGCAGAATTGAGACTGTCATAAGGAAAAAGAAAGAAGGAAAGGCAAGCTCTGCCTCCCGTCATGCCATGCATGCACATGAGTCCCACACACGCATGGCCCTAAAGTACGCTAAGCAATGTGGCAGCCGTCAGCACCCATAAGCTGTGCCTTATGTTTAGTTAGTTAAGGTCATTGAGGAATATAGAAACCGAATTGACTCCAAATGGTTCCTAAAGGGAGAAATAGAAAACATTTACTCATTTCCCAACTTAAAAATGAAGAGGAATAATTCACATACCAAAGGACCATTTTTTTTTTAGCAAGTTATCTAAAACAGGAAGGTTAGGAATGGGACAGTTAGGAGGAAGAGCGGGCCTCCTGGGGATTCCTGTATGACGTGATGGGTTGAGCTGACGTGGATGGGGTTTCTGCCTGTTCCAAGTCTGGTGAGAAGAGCAACAAGAGAGAGGAAGAAGGCAGGACAACATATCCACGTACTAAACCCATGGAGCCTTCACACTCAGAATCTACGTAGAACTTCTAAAGCCAACAAAGAAATAATTCATCTTTTTTAAGGAAAAAAGAGAATATAAAAGACATGAACAGTCCATCATGAGACATATTTCTCAGAACAGAAAAAATTCAATGGTCAAAAACCATGAAAGGACACTCGGTCTCAGGAACAGGGGGATGTGTCCAGAATTCAGATGATACAGTACATCACGTGTGTCATACTGCCTGAAATTGAAAAGCCAGAACATACTAAATATGGACAAGGATTGTATCTGTTAAAGCTTCTCCCAGTCAGTGGGTTGCCTTTTTGTCTTAGTGACAGTGTCCTTTGCTTTACAGAAGCTTCTCAGTCTCAGGAGGTCCCATTTATTCAATGA
>NW_004949102.1:10779466-10814228 GCF_000317375.1 Microtus ochrogaster | reverse complement strand
CGGAAATCCTCAATAAATAAATAAATTAAAAAAAAAGAGGAACAAATGCTCTCATCCCCCTGCCATCTCTCCAGCCCGCCCCCCACTAAAGACAGGGTCTCATGTACCCTATTGGCCTACAACTTACTATATAGCAGAGAATGAAAGACCTTGAACTCATCCACCTGGCTCTATTCCCCAGTGCTGAGATTACAGGTGTGATCCACCACCCATGGTTATGTGGTACTGGGGTTGGAATCCGAGCTGTGTACATCCTGGTCAATCATTCTATCCAGTACATTCCCCAATCCATAGTTACTCTCTTGGTAACTTAGTGGCCAGGGTAAAGTCTGTATTTTGCAAACCTCACAGCTACATCAGGCATTTTGCTATGATTTATAACTATTGCAATTTCAGAGAAAATAGATTAGATAGCTGTACCTAAGTTCAATGACCCAGTAAATATAAAATTTAAATATTCTACTGTGGCCATTGAGAATATTTTTGGCTTGACAATCGGTCGGAAGTACTGTGTCTTCTGGGAGTTGAGGCATTAGAAACATGCATTAGGATAATAGAGTTTTCACGAGAACCTTATAAACTAGGGTGAAAATTAGATTTGGGGCTTTAGTGGCTGGGATTCTAATTTAACATGCTGTGGAATTCACCTCATCAAATGGCTGAACTAATCTCTCATGCCAACAACTGGCTGGGTTCATAAAAACCCGAAGCTGTTTGCATGCTAATAAATAAGAGAAGATATAAAAACCGCAGACCTCTCTCCTTCCAGGGCAAGCTGCATGTGACCTTAATGGAGCCACTTGGATTTGATGGAGGCATTCTAATTAGCGGATCACCTTGTGGTCATGTTTCACAGTTCCGGTTTAACAAGGCTGCCGCGTGTGCTTTGAAAGCAGCGTTCCGGAGACTCTCCGATGCTGAGCTGATTGCAGTATGGAGGAGATTTCATCATCTTCCCATACAGCTCCCTGTGCCAGCAATATGGCCGAGGACTGATCTGTTTTCACTAATCACACACTTCAGGGAAGCGTCAACACCGTGAGCACTTGAGAAAAAGCATCAGAAATGTAACATGCTGTTTGCATTCCCAAGTACACGGGCTGTGTCCCATCCATCATGTCGCGGGAAGCCTTTGTTAAGCCGTGAAGTGTCTGACCGGCTTGGTGTGGTTCCTGGGAGCCCTGTCACCCTTGTTCCTGCCGTGGCCTCTACGTGGGCCCTGCGCTGCGAGAAGCTTGAGGCCTTCTCTGAGTTGCTGTTCTGTCTCAGCTAAGGCCTGGTTTTCAAGCCTTCCCATTTTCCTTCCAGATTTTGGTCTGTTTCACTAGGGAGACAATGTTCTATACAGGGAAACAGGTAACAAATGCTTGTTGGTAGATGTCTGTGTCCTCAGGGTTTTCTTTGCTTTATCTTAGTCCTTCTTTTTCTTGTTCCTATTCGTTCATTCAAACATTTTTTATGTTTCATATTCATTCATAAACTTAAACTATTTAATTTTAAGGGCTATTTTTTAAGATTTGTGATTACATATCTTAATGCAATTCTTTTTCTAAATTTATTTATTTATTGAGGATTTCTGCCTCCTCCCCGCCACCGCCTCCCATTTCCCTCCCCCTCCCCCGATCAAGTCCCTCTCCTTCATCAGCTTGAAGAGCAATCAGGGTTCCCTGACCTGTGGGAAGTCCAAGGACCGCCCACCTCCATCCAGGTTTAGTAAGTTGAGCATCCAAACTGCCTAGGCTCCCCCAAAGCCAGTACATGCAGTAGGATCAAAAACCCATTGCCATTGTTCTTGAGTTCTCAGTAGTCCTCATTGTCCGCTATGTTCAGCAAGTCCGGTTTTATCCCATGCTTTTTCAGACCCAGGCCAGCTGGCCTTGGTGAATTCCCGAAAGAACATCCCCATTGTCTCAGTGTGTGGGTGTACCCCTCGTGGTCCTGAGTTCCTTGTTCGTGCTCCCCCTCCTTCTGCTCCTGATTTGGACCTTGAGATTTCTGTCCGGTGCTCCAACTGGAAAATACAAAAGAAATGGACATTTTTTTAAAAATAAGTACCATATACCAAAGCTAAACCAAGACCAGGTGAATGATCTAAATAGACCTGTTAGTCGCGAAGAATTAGAAACGGTTATCAAAAATCTCCCTTCGAAAAAAAGCCCAGGACCAGATGGTTTCAATGCAGAATTCTACCAGAACTTCCAAGAAGAACTAATACCTATACTCCTGAATGTATTTCACAATATAGAAACAGAAGAGTCATTGCCAAATTCCTTTTATGAAGCTACAGTTACCCTGATGCCAAAACCACACAAAGACCCAACCAAGAAAGAGAATTACAGGCCTATCTCACTCATGAATATTGACGCAAAAATTCTCAATAAAATACTGGCAAACCGAATCCAAGAACACATTAGAAAAATTATCCATTATGATCAAGTAGGCTTCATCCCAGAGATGCAGGGCTGGTTCAACATACGCAAATCTATCAATGTGATCCACCATATAATTAACTGAAAGAAAAAAACCATATGATCATTTCATTAGACGCTGAAAAAGCATTCGACAAAATTCAACACCCCTTTATGATAAAGGTCTTGGAGAGATTAGGGATACAAGGGTCATACCTAAATATAATACAAGCTATTTACAGCAAGCTGACAGCTAACATTAAATTAAACGGAGAAAAAATCAAAGCCATCCCACTAAAATCAGGAACACGACAAGGCTGTCCACTCTCTCCATACCTCTTCAATATAGTGCTTGAAGTTCTAGCAATAGCAATAAGACAACATAAGGGAATCAAGGGGATTCGTATTGGAAAGGAAGAAGTTAAGCTTTCGTTATTTGCAGATGATATGATAGTATACATAAGTGACCCCAAAAACTCTACCAAAGAACTCCTACAGCTGATAAACACCTTTAGTAATGTGGCAGGATACAAGATCAGCTCCAAAAAATCAGTTGCCTTCCTATACACTAAGTATAAGGAAGCAGAGAGGGAAATCAGAGAAGCATCACCTTTCACGATAGCCACAAATAGCATAAAATATCTTGGGGTAACTCTGACCAAGGAAGTGAAAGATCTATTTGACAAGAACTTTAAGTCTTTGAAGAAAGAAATTGAAGAGGACACCAGAAAATGGAAGGACCTCCCTTGCTCTTGGATTGGGAGGATCAACATAGAAAAATGGCAATTCTACCAAAAGCAATCTATAGATTCAATGCAATCCCCATCAAAATCCCATCAAAATTCTTCACAGATCTGGAGAAGACAATAATCAAATTCATATGGAAAAACAAAAAACCCAGGATAGCCAAAACAATCTTTTTTTTTTGGTTTTTCGAGACAGGGTTTCTCTGTGGTTTTGGAGCCTGTCCTGGAACTAGCTCTTGTAGACCAGATTGGTCTCGAACTCACAAAGATCTGCCTACCTCTGCCTCCCAAGTGCAATGCAATTCTTTAAAAATACTGATTTTGAACTTGGGAAGTTAATGTTTTCACCTGATCCGTTGTTTGGAAATTTTCTCTTTTGTGATACTATTTTTTTAATTGAGGATTTTTACTTTTTATTTCTTTGTTTGAAATTCTTGTTTTTCAACTTTCAACTATCTTATTTATCCTTGTGGAAGTTATTTACTTTCTCACATATGTGAACAAAATACGACTCCATATGAGCCATGAGAAGAAGGATATAAACTCTTCTCTGCATGTTTCAAGAGTGAAGTGGAAGCCTTGGTAATAGTCTTGTTGGCACAAAAGGCAGGCCTACATGGTTGGTGGAAAGAAACGTGTATTTATAAGAAGTGGCTACAAATGGGGTCCCGGCAGGTTCTCAGGGCCTTTGACTCTGCTCCTGGTAGAGGAATGGAGTCTCTCCTGCTACCGGCGACTTCCTGACTCTCCATCATTACTTGGCCCTGAGAGAGAAGGCTAATGAGAGAGCTAGCCATAAGAAGGCTTCTTGCTCCTGCTGACAACCTTCTCTTGGCCATCCCTGGACCTTTGGCGGGCAGCTCTAGCCCTCATGCATTGTCAAGACGTTGGAGGGATCCACTTGCCTGCCCTAACATACCTCAGCTGCCTCTGATGAACAGCTGGCTCCTTAGGATACTTATCCCCACCATACTCCATCAAATCTAGGATCTTATAATATACACCATCATTTCATAGTCTACCAAGAAAGAGAAACAATGCTGTCAGTTCAACCATGGCAAGCCGTCAATTTTAAAATGTGCCCCGATTTTACGGATATTAAAATGTGACAAATGTGTCTCTGAGAATCAGCAGGGAAATGCTTCTTTCCTTTCCACTTCATACCACTTGGCTATTAATTCTATTTCAAGACCCAGTCACAGGGGGTTGGGGCTTGAAGCCGAAGGCCTACCTGCTATTGTTTAATCTGATTCATTACATTTCCCCCCAATCTTTCCCCAACCCCTGGTTCTAGTGAAGGAAATAGCCATCAATCCCCATGACTCAGCCTAACAACTGAAGAAGCAAAGAGCCAAGGAGACTGTATAAATCAAATCTGGCTGGTGCGGGATTTGAACTCAGGAATTCTGACAGCAGCTGCACACAGTGATACAAATCATTGTATCACTGCAAACTCAGACACAGCCTCTCTAATAACGGCATTGGTGGAGGTGAGAGGAGATGCACGATGTTTTTAATATACAGTCTACACTGGAGGATGTGATAAATGGCTTTCCTGTTCAGAACCTATGGGCTGCCTCAGCTACCCAAACTGTGGTACCCATATTCATTCAATGTCTGCTTTGGGAAAGCTGGGAGGGAAATGCTTCAAGTCATTCTCAATCATCCTTAAAGAAGCAGGGTTGCTTCTACACCCACTTTCTGTTTCTAGCTTATGGTCACTTTACTTCCTTCCTTGCTAGTAGCTTCTTTGAGCAAACTGAATTTGCCTCTTTAAGTGTCATTAGACCCTTCTGGAAAATGGCAGATAAGGATGTACATTCATACACACACACACACACACACACACACACACACACACACACACACACATTTGAAAACTCAGTCCTTTCTAGAAATTGGAGTGTAGACATCTAGAATCACATGGCAGCATGCGAATGCATGCCTTGCCCTATCCCTGAGTTACTGATTTTCCACTCAACACAGTATTCTAGGTATAGCAGGAAGAAAACATATCCTGATGATAGAAAAAAAATGTGTTTAAACTGTCACTTCTCCTCTATCCTGCTGAAATAGAGAGTCCAGGTGGAGTTCTTTGGTTCTATAGAAGTGCTTTCTGAAATGCCCCTCTTTCTCCACTCTCTGCTTAGCTGTAGACAATGAAGGCTGAGAAGATAGCTCAGAAGGTCAAGTGATTACCAAGAAAGAATGAGGCCCTGTGTCAGGATTCCCAGCACCATGTAAAAATCCAGGCATGACAAGGGCGTGACTGCTGAGGGAGCAACCCTGGGCCAGAGACCTCTGCAGGATGGGGCCCAAGCCAGGGACATCTGAGGGAACAGGCCTGAGCCAGTGACCTCCAGTGACCTCCACAGAAGCAGGCCTGAGCCAGGGACCTCCGCAGGACCTGGCCCAAGCCAGGGACTTCCACAGGAGCAGGCTCAAGCCAGGGACATCTATGGGAATAGGTGTGAGTCAGTGACCTCCACTGGAGCAGACCCAAGGCAGTGACCTCCACAGGAGCAGGTCAAGGGAGTGACCAATGAGGGAGCAGGCCCGAGCCAGAGACCTCTGCCAGAGCAGGCCTAAGGCAGTGACCTCAGCAGGAGCAGTCCCAAATGACCTCTGGAATTGCAGAATGACATCTAGGAACACCGAACAACCTCCAAATGACCGGAATCATGACCCTGACTGCACCATGGGAACAATCATATGAGCCTTGGATCTGCTGGCACCTGGAAGACTGATCACCAGAGACACAGCCCCAGCAACACCAATCAGAGAAAAAAAAATGGGTAGACAGGGAAAGAACACACTCGACACCACAAAGAGCAACATGACACCGACAAAACTTAGTGGTTTTACAACAGCAAGACTTAAACATCCAAATATAGATGAAGCAGAAGAAAATGGCCTAAAAAATTATTTTAGGAGAATGTTTGAGACTCTTGAAGAGGAAATTGAAAAATTCCCTCAAAGAAATGGAGGAAAAGGCAAACAAAAAAATTGGAAGAAATAGACAAATCCCTTAAAGAAAATCAAGAGAAAGCAATCAAACAGATGAAAGAAACAATTCAAGAGTTGGCTCTTCAAAAAAAAAATTCAACAAAATAGAGAAACTTTTATCCAAACTAACCAAAAGGCAGAGAGAAAATCAGAAATGAAAAGGGGAACATAACAGCAGATGTGGAAGAAATCCAAAGACTCATTAAGTCATATTTTGAAAACCTGTACTCCACAAAATTAGAAAACTTAAAGGAAACAGACAATTTTCTGGATAAATATCACTTACCAAAATTAAATCAAGACAAGATAAGTAAATTAAATAGACCTATAACTGCTAAAGAAATAGAAACAGTCATCAAAAGTCTCCTAACTACAAAAAGCCCAGGACCAGATGGTTTCAGTGCAAAATTCTACAAGATTTTCTTTTTTTTATAAATAAATATTTATTTATTTATTATGTATACAATATTCTGTCTGTGTGTATATCTGTAGGTTAGAAGAGGGCACCAGACCTCATTACAGATGGTTGTGAGCCACCATGTGGTTGCTGGGAATTGAACTCAGGACCTTTGGAAGAGCAGGCAATGCTCTTAAACCACTGAGCCATTTCTCCAGCCCCTCTACAAGATTTTCAAAGACGAACTAATACCAATACTCCTCAAATTGTTCCACACAATAGAAACAGAAGGAACATTGCTAAACTCTTTTTATGAAGCTACAATTACCCTGGTACCCAAACCACACAAAGACATTACTAAGAAAGAGAATTACAGACCAATCTCATTCATGAACATTGATGCAAAAATATTCAATAAAATACTAGCAAACTGAATCCAAGAAAAATCATCAGAAAAATCATCCACCATGATCAAGATAGTTTCATTCCAGGGATGCAGGGATGGTTCAACATATGAAAATCTTTCAATGTAATCCACCATATAAACAAACTGAAAAATAAAAACCACACGATCATCTTATTAGATGCTGAAAAAGCCTTTGACAAAATACAAAATCCTTTCATGATAAAGGTCTTGGAGAGAGCAGGGATACAAGGAACATACCTAAACATAATAAAGGCAATATACAGCAAGTCAACAGCCAACATAAAACTAAATGGAGAGAAATTCAAAGCTATCCCACTGAAGTCAGTAACAAGACAAGGTTGTCCACTCTCTCCATATCTGTTCAATATAGTACTTGAGGTTCTAGCTAGAACAGTAAGACAACAAAAGGAGATCAAGGGGTTACAAAAGAAGTCAAGCTTTCACTATTTGCTGATGATAAGATAGTATACATAAGTGACCCCAAAAATTCAACCAAGGAACTTCTACAACTCATAAACAGCTCCAGTAATGCAGCAGGATACAAGATTAACTCACAAAAATCAGTAGCCCTCCTGTACACAGATGATAAATAGGCTGAGAAAGAAATCAAAGAAACATCACCCTTCATAATAGCCACAAATAACATAGAATATCTTGGAGTAAGTCTAACTAAACAAGTGGAAGACCTGTATGACCAGAACTTTAATCTTTGAAGAAAGAAACTGAAGAAGACACCAGAAAATGGAAAGATCTCCCATGCTCTTGGGTAGGTAGAATTAACATAGTAAAAGTGGCAATCTTACCAAAAGCAATCTACAGATTCAGTGCAATGCCCATCAAAATCACAGCAAAATTCTTCACAGACCTCGAAAGAACAATACTCAAATTCATATGAAAAAGCAAAAAACCCAGGATAGCTAAAACAATTCTGTATAACAAAAGGACGTCTAGAGGTATTATCATCCCTGACTTCAAACTCTACTACAGAGCTACAGTACTGAAAACAGCCTGGCACTGGCATAAGAACAGACAGGAGGGTGAAAGGAACTGAATCAAAAACCTACATATCTATCCACACACCTACAAACACCTGATTTTTTTTTTTTTTTTGGTTTTTCGAGACAGGGTTTCTCTGTGGCTTTGGAGCCTGTCCTGGAACTAGCTCTGTAGACCAGGCTGGTCTCGAACTCACAGAGATCCGCCTGCCTCTGCCTCCCGAGTGCTGGAATTAAAGGCATGTGCCACCATCGCCCGGCTCAAACACCTGATTTTTGACAAAGAAGCAAAAAAAAAAAATGGAAAATGGAAGAAAGAAAGCATATTCAACAAGTGGTGCTAGCATAACTGGATATCAACATGCAGAAAAATGAACACAGATTCATATCTATAGTCATGTACAAAACTCAAGTCCAAATGGATCAAAGACCTCAACATAAAACCAATCACACTGAAGAGAAGAGAAAGTGGGAAGTACGCTTGAACACATTAGCACAGGCAACCACTTCCTAAATAGAGCCCCAGCAGCACAGACACTGAGAGAAACAATTAATAAAAGGGACCTCCTGAAACTGAGAGCTTCTGTAAAGCAAAGGACACGGTCAACAAAACCAAACGGCAGCTTACAGAATGGGAAAAAAATCTCCAACCCCACATTGGATAGAAGGCTGATCTCCAAAATATACAAAGAACTCAAGAAATTGGTCATCAAAAGGACAAATGACCCAATTTTAAAAAACGGGGTATAGACCTAAACAGAGAACTCTCAACAGAGGAATCTAAAATGGCTGAAAGACACTTAAGAAAATGCTCAACATCCTTTGTCATCAGTATTTTTGATCTTGGCCTTTCTGACAGGTGTAAGATGGAATCTCAGAGTGGTTTTGATCTGCATTTCTCTGATGACAACTTATGCTGGAGAGAATGTGAGGTTAAGGGAACACACCTGCTTTGCTGGTGGGAGTGCAAACTGCTTTGCAAATCAGTATGGTGGTTTCTCAGAAAATTAGGAAACAACCTACCTCAGGACCCAGCAATACCAGTTTTTCACAAGGACATGTGCTCAACTATGTTCATAGCAGCATTGTTTGTCATGGCCAGAACCTGGAAACAACCTAGATGCCCCTCTACCAAAGAATGAATAAGGAAAATGTGGTACATTTACACAATGGAGTACTACATAGCAGAAAAAACAGTGACATCTTGAAATTGTGGGCAAATGGATGGATCTAGAAAATATCATATTGAGTGAGATAACTCAGACCCAGAAAAACAAATATAATATGCACTCACTCATAAGTAGCTTTTAGACATAAAGCAAAGAAAAACCAGCCTAAAATTCACAATCCCAGAGAACCTAGACAACGAAGAGGACCCTCATAGAGTCATACATGGATCTAATCTATGTGAGAAGTAGAAAAAGACAAAATCTCCTGCGTAAATTGGGAGCATGGGAACCATGGGAGAGGGTAGAAGGGGAGGGGAGTGGATGGGAGGTGAACAGAGAAAAATATATAGCTCAATTAAAACAATTTTTAAAAATCCAGGCCTGATGGCACATACATGCCTGTGATCTCAGCACTGGGGAGGTGGAACAGGAGGATCCTGGGGTGCACTGGCCAGCTAGAGGCTGAATTGGTGAACTTTAGGTTCAGTGACCCTGTTTCAAAAAGGATGGTGGAAACCAGGCATGGTTATGCATGCCTTTAATCCCTGTTCTAGGGAGGCACAAGCCGGTGGATCTCTGCATTCAAGGCTAACCTGGTCTACAGGATGAGTTCCAGGACAGCCAGGGCTATGCAGAGAAAAGAAAAAAAAATGTATGGTTGAAAAGAAAAAGGTACGGTGATGACACCTGACATCAACATTCGAGAACACATACACTCACACCCAAGTACATAGACACATAAAAAATAAAATAATGATTAATATTATAGTACACCTTGAACGGCTGGAGAGATAAGAGGACTGGCTGCTCTTCCAGAGGACCCAGGTTCAATTCCCAGCACCCACAATGGTGGCTCATGCCTGTCTGTAACTCTAGTTCCAGGCTTCTTCTGACCCTGTCACACAGACATACATCCCTGTAAAATACCAATGAACAAATAAAAAAAAATAAAACAATTTTAAAAAACCCACTGAAACTCCTGAAAAGTTCAGAGAGGACTAAAACAATACAAATATTAAATATAAAGCAATACAAATTGTGTAACCAAAAACAGGAACAAGTTAAGGTTTCTGTTCATAGCCAAGACAGTTAAGAATACGTTCCTGTTTATCCTGGGCAGGCTAAGTTCCTCTTTGTGCTGTGTCAAGTCCTTGCAAGTTAAAGTGTTGTTGGTAATTAAGAATAAATTCCTGTTTCTTAGAGCTGATGAAAATGATAAAGCTTGTTTTTCCACCTACACTGAATGTGTGGTCCCATTCACACTGTGCACATCCTTACTCTTGTTCCTCCCCTTCCATTGTGTTCTTCTAACAATGTATAACAGCCCACTCTTGCCCCTATGTGCATCTTATCTCACCTTTAGAAAGGATTTCAAGGGGCCGGCAGGGGCTGCTTCCTGAAATCCTGACTTAGGGAGAGGCCGCCGGACTGGCCAGGCCCAGGTGCACGCCCAAATAAAGCTTGCTTCAATTGGATTATCACGGATTTGGGTTTTGTCCTCAAAATTTTCAGGTTTAATGAAATATTAATATAAAAACAGGTCTTAAAGGCTTATTTGGGGAAAATAGTGAATCTATAAGACTTTTTTTTCCTATCATGAATCAAACCCAATGCCTGTATGTGATAAACAAGCGTGCTACTACTTAACTACATCCCCAGCTCTTGGGTTTTGTTTGTTTTATTTTGAGACAAGATCTTTTGTGTGATGTAAACTGGCCTCGAAGTTGTCAAGTAGCCTAGGTTAGCCTCAACTCCATAATCATCCTTTCTCAGCTTCCCAATCGAAAAGATTATAGGCACACGCCACCACGCCATACAGAGCCCATAACTCTCAATGAACCGGATAATTTTAGGACTGTGAAGAAGAAATAAAGAGGTTTTAATTTACACAATGAAAGGAGCAATGTGGGCAGCAAAAGACAGACCCGTCACTGAGATGGAAGGAAGCAAACACAGCACCACCAACAAAGATGCGACCCCAGCAGTCTCAAACCCATCTGAAAATATACAGCAGTATGATAGAAACGGGACTGAATTTATATTAAAATTAAATTTAAAAAAAAAACAGCATTGTTCCATAATTGAAGTCAAAGTCAGACTTGTATTTGGCTAAAGAAACACAGCCAGACCAAAATGAGATTGCAATCAAAGACTTTGATTAAAAGGCGAGGTGAGTGGAGCAAGGGAAGGGGAGCGCGGTGGTGCTGTCACCAAAGGGAAGTTCAAAGCAGAACCGTCCACTAGAATGGGGAACAAAGGGGCCCTTTGATACTAAGACCAGATGAAATCTGTGCGCTCATAACAATGGCGCTGAGCATCTATGGGCTAATTAACATAACATCAAAATTGATAGAACAAAAACTATTTGATACATAAGAAAGGGACAGAAACATAATTATATCATGGCACTAAATACTGCTATTATGCATTCTGGAGCAAATTGATAAAAAAAAATAAAGGATGTGTCTGGCAATTTAAATAGCACAATTAACAAAACTTAATTAGTAGAAATAGAAACATTTTACATACTAGATTTTTTTTAATTGAATAAAAGGAAAAGTTTCCGCCTCCTCCCAGCCTCCCATTTCCCTCCCCCTCCTCCCACCCTTCTCCCCCTTCCCCCCCCACTCCTCTCCCCCTCCCTCTCCAGTCCAAAGAGCAGTAAGGATTCCCTGCCCTCTGGAAAGTCCAAGGTCCTCTCTGCTCCGTCCATATCTAGGAAGGTGAACATCCAAACTGGCTAGGCTCCCACAAAGCCAGAACATGAAGTAGGATCAAAACCCCGTGCCATTGTCCTTGGCTTCTCATCAGCCCTCATTGTTCGCCATGTTCAGAGAGTCCGGTTTTATCCCATGCTTTTTCAGTCATAGTCCAGCTGGCCTTGGTGAGCTCCCAATAGATCAGCCCCACTGTCTCAGTGGGTGGGTGCACCCCTCGTGGTTCTGACTTCCTTGCTCATGTTCTCCCTCCTTCTGCTCCTCATTGGGACCTTGGGAAGCTCAGTCCAGTGCTCCAGTGTGGGTCTCTGTCTCTATCTCCATCCATCACCAGATGAAGGTTCTATGGTGATATGCAAGATATTCGTCAGTATTGCTATAGGATAGGGTCATTTCAGGTTCCCTATCCTCAGCTGCCCAAGGAACTAACTGGGGACATCGCCCCACTGATGGTTTTTCAAATCTTTAAGGATATAGCACATAAAATTGATAAAGATTTTAAAATGTATGCTATTTTTAAAGGTAGTTTTATTTACTCATAGTCTACCTCTCTAAAAAATTCTGAAAGTAGCTGTAGGAACCCAAAGAGTAAAATCTTGAGGAATTTTCCAGTGTTAGGCTTTTCAACATGACAGCCATCAATCTCCTACAGTAGTTACATTTAAAGTAATTACACATTAAGTCACATTCCAAGCAAATGGCTACTGTATGAACAACACAGACATCTCTATACAGTTTACCACAGAAAGCCTTCTTGAACACTGAATATTGCTTTCAGAAGCCAGAATTCATGAATAGACCAAAGCAAATACCACATAAGAAAACAGACATAAAAGCCTATTTAAAGTAAATACGCCCTAACAGCAGTGGATTAGTATAACAAATGGATGGGTGGGTATAACAAATAAGAACTACAGAATTAATATGTAATAGACTAGTTCATGAAAACTGTAGGAGAAAACTCTAATAGCTTAGAATAGAAAGAACAAGGATGTGACCAGAAGGTTGACTAAAATAAAAGTAAAATAAAGTATATAAAAATAGTAACCCCAGGGGCTAGAGAGATGGCTCAGTGCACAGCGACACTGGCTGCTCCTCCAGAGAACCTGACTTCAGTTCCTTGCACGCACATACTGGTTCACAACCATCTGTAACTCCAGCCCCAGAGGTCTCTGCAGGTACCGCGTTCGCCTGGGGCTCAGACATGCATGCAGGCAAATACTCACACCCGTTTACAAAGAATAGAAGCCTATTCAGGAAGAGAACATATTTTCAAATGTCACGACAATTATGACAAAATAATTAGGTTGTGTGGTGAGAGGACCACTCATAAATTACTGAAGGCAAAAATATATTAAAGTTCTGATAAGGTCATGCTAGAAAGTCCCCTCTAAACTCTGGAGAAATGACTCCCAACCTGGCTGCAGACGGGATTCGTTCTGGCGACTTAACAAATGAGATACCCGAGCCCCCATCTCCAGACACTTTTATTTAATTGGCTTGAGATAGAGTCTTGGAATTGATGATTTTCATGTTATGGGAAATCTGATACACAGATTAAGTTTAGCACCACAGAGGGGACCAGAGGCATAGATAGCTTCAGGGGCAGAGACAGCCCATCTGAGTGGGGCATGGAGAATGGGGGCATTCGCAGGCTGGGTTCCCACCTATAGCTCTGCCAGGCAGCAGGATCACCACAAACCGATGCTTCCATTTGGTGGGACCTCATTAAGGAAAGGTGATTATGTGGGCGCCAAAGCAGATCACGTTGAGACTGACCCCAGGGCAGGAAAGTATATGGCTTCTTACATACATTTATGAGCTAAAGTTACCTTAAAAGGAGGGTTGATACAATTGACCTGGAATGGTAGAAATGGTAGGACTCTGGCAAACAGGATATATTCAAATATGAGTTCTTCCACCAGCCAGATGACACCTCCTTATGTTTTGAATAACTGTGGCTTCCTGGAAGCTGGTTTTGATCTAAAATGAAAAGCTAGAGAAAGAGAGATCTTAGATGGGCTGCAATTGTTCCGAGTGGACTGGTGAATAAGATTAAGTTTCCTTCACGTCAGGGTTTAACCTGTGGCATGAGGTAATCTTACCATATGCTATAATCGTGCTAAGAGGTGGAGCCAATTGGCATAGGATGAGATGGACACGGTTCTGCCTCCGTGAACAGATGGATGCTGTCAGGCAGGAAGTACTCTCCCTTGGCCTAGATGAAAATGGTTAGAACATGATCTAAAGGCATCAAGTTCTGCAATAGCCAGAAGTCCAGGACTAACTGAAAGAGTGCTGACCGGGGATGCACTTTGAAGAGGCAGGGCAAGCAGCAGTGATTATTGTGCAGTTTCCTCAAGGTGTCCGTGTACGGATAGTCTTTTTGTTCAAGGCAGGCAAGTTGGCAAGTTGCCAATTATGAAGTGAAATAGCCCCTCCCCCATCAATATCTTTAATTACAGTAAGATGAGCATTAGGGGTGCTTATAACATGAACCTATGGATGTTACTGTTAGCACTGACAGTGATTCTTTTTGTTAGTTTTGTTTTGTTTTTCGAGATGGGGTTTCTCTGTATAACAGCTCTGGCTGTCCTGGAACTTTGTAGACCAGGCTGGCCTCAAGCTCACAGAGATCCCCCTGCCTCTGTCTCTGCCGTGCTGGGGGGATTAAAGACATGTGCCACCACCATCTGGCAACAGTGATTTTTTTAAAAACAATATGTAACATCTTCCCAGCACCCCAGGAAGAGGTAGGTCCCCTCAAGTACCTCAGCATCACCCTGGAGGAGGTGAGGATGACTGCTTCCCACAAGCTGGTTCCAGCTGGTCCCAAATGTGGAGTGAGGTCATTGCTGGCTTTCAACAAGACCTTGCTGGGTTCTGATCTCACCCATGGATTGGCAGTTTGATAGGCTATCAGAAAATGATAGATACTTTGTAGATGAGGCGTAGTAGAAAGGACCAGGTCCTTGGAATACTCTTGAAGACCCCATCTTGTCCCTGGGTCCTTCCTTTTTCTCTCTGCTTGCTGGTGACCTTGAGGTAAGCAACTTTCTTCACCTCAAGCTCCTGCAGAAACAGAAGTCTGTCTGTCTCAGACCCAAAACAATGGAACCAGAGACCCATGGTATAAACTGGAAACCAAAGTCAATCCCTCCTCTACACTGTTTATCTTAGGTGTCTTGTCACAGGGGCAGAGAGCTAACTAACACAAAGTCCAATCTGCTCCAATTTGCAGTAAATTAAAGTGGATGGAAGAAAGGAACCAATAGCAGATCATGTTGGAGTGGCATTTTTGTTATGGAGAAGGTTATTGGCAGGGCTACTGTTTTAAGATGGGGATGCCATTAGGTAATAAAAAATAGTCAACAAAGTCAACAATAGCAGTAGTATTGTGCAGAGGGTCTTGGTACCACTCACCAATCCAGAAGGATGTGTTCTGATATTTTCGTAGTGAAGATAGCCTTATGGGCACACATTAACTGAGGACCCGCTTCAAGTACTCAGTATTATTTTCCTGTGAACCATGGAGTGAAATCACAAGGATAATGAAAGTTGTTTGAAAATATTTCTAATAATAAGCAGTACAAAATTCATCTAGAAAAGGTGAACTAAAAGAATTAAGATATTTTTTATTCCTTAGTGGTACTAACGAGCTCCCCAAATTATATTGATTCATCCTCTTTGAGAGATGCAATTGATACCATGTTGACTACATGTTAAATAGTGCTCTATCATGTTTTCATAATTAAAATTTAAAAACCTTAATATTTTGAGTACATCGTCATAGTGCTGAAGATCCGAATCATACAATCCCAGTTGAATATACCCAAAGGTCACGCTGTGCATAAAACGAAATATGTTGGGAGATTTTGGTATCTTAGATCTCAAAACAGGAAGCAGCTGGGAAAATCAGTTGTGGGAAAAGAAAACCTCAAATGACATTTTTAAAAGTTAAGAATAGCTAATATTGCAAACAAAAAAGAAATAAAGTATGCTTTTCAGAGAATCACAATATAAACTGATTCAGGGGTTTAGAATCTTTTTTGGGTCATGAGTTGGTTGCACGAGAAACGGCTGGGAGCCATAGCTGTGTAAGATGGAAGGACTGTACTTCGTTAGAACAAGGTTCCCACTGTTCATGTTTAGATCAGATGCCAATGGTGCCGGTTTATGTGCGGAGATCCAAGCTCACGGCGTTGGTTTATCTGCGGCCGTGTGGGATTGGAGGAAGGGTAGGTTTGATGTTGGAACCTGGGCTAGTTATTGGAGCTGCAGAGTATCTTTTGTACTGGGCAGGTGCTCTTTCCTGTAGAGAGGATGGTATGTGCAGAACTGGAAAACATCAAGAGAAAAGATCGTGCATGCCGTTAGTCCCTTGGTACACCAAGAAAATAAGTTTAGAATTCCTTAACCACAAAAGATCAGCGACAAATACCATCCTAAGATTGAGTAGGAGGCCCGACATCTCATGCACACAGTTGGACAAGATTAACTTGTGCAGATTTGCCCAGTGACCAGAACTTTTTGGGAGGAGGAGCATCACGCATGCGAGACAAGGGATCCAAGGGATCTACCACAGTTGTTTATTTTTTATTTTAATTCTTTTAATATTTATTTAGAACTCTTTCCTACTGACAGAACCAGGGAAAGGGGGAGAGTCACTGCCTTCAATTGAGGACCCTCTGGTGAGCTCCCCCGCCCCTACCGCTGCTCCCAGGCTCCAGTGGGTAGTTCCCATCCACCGATCACACAAATGACTCTGGCTAATCTAAATGCATGACAAAACCAAACCAAAGTCATGGATTTGGGAAAGAGACAGGTAGGGAGATAGAGGTGAGAAGGAGAAGAAAGAATGGTCAATTGACCTGGTCTTTCTTCTCCTTCCTATGCACTCAGAGATGAGTGTATACTTTTGTTTGGCAGACCCTTGCCTTAGTCTTTCCTTCCCTTAGGTAACACCACCCACTGTGTCCTCACGGCTGGGGCAAACTATGACCTCTAGCTTCTTTCGAGACCCTCTAGTCACTCATGAGCGGGGGTTTGGCCAGAGCATTCTCTTCCTGTTCCCAGGCAGGACATCTCCTGGGGCTGGGCATAGTTCCTTTCTTCCTATCCTCCAGGTTCTAGGGAATTCTGCCAACTAAAGCATCCCTCTACCAGTGACTGGGAAAGTGCCCCCTTCCATCCTGACTTTGGGGCCTTCCCGTTTTGACCTGTAGCCCTTCAGTTTCTCATGTTGCTTAAGAGCTTCTTCACTCAGCGTTACTCGTGAACAAGGCCACACAACCTTTGGGGAAAAGTGCAGTGGCCACTCTGCACAGACACATGCACCCACATGTGTGCTCCGGAGTGAGAAAGAGAGTTAAGGGGAAGACTGGGCCGGATCCTTCAACACTAAACCTGTCAGAATTCCGCCAGTCCACCCCTCCTCCTCAGGAGTCTGGACAGCGATTTGAAACCCTCTGTGCCTTCTTTCACTTTAACTAGGTGGAGTCACCTCAGAACCACCACTCCCATCCCGGAGAGCTTGTGGCCTAGACCCCAGTAACCATCATCGTGGCTTCTACTCTGAGTTGCTAAGTGACCAACCATTCAGAGCTCTGTCCCTCATCTCTTACAGTGGGGCACCTCTGACTTGACACAGTCATTGACTCTCTAATCACTGGGAAGGGGCAGAAGAGGGGATGTGTGATTATGGCAGTAAGTACAGACATCTCACATAGAACAATGCGTACCTTTTAAGGGCCCATCCACTTCGTCGCTTGTTGCTGATCCTGGGCGCGAAGAAACCCCTCCCTCTGGGAGCTGGACATAAGGAACATCTTTGGCCCACGGACAAGCATGAAATAACTGAGAATACTTCATAGAACTATGGGGATCCTTGCTACAGAAAACATGAAAAATGAAAATGGTCTTGAGATTCAAATCTCCTAATAGTCATAGAATTTACACCCATGGCTTTATGGGTTACGTTTGTCATGTCAGGTCAGTAGTTTACAAATGTCCCTCCACTGACCTAGTTCTAAACAGTGTCTGCAGCAGGTGACCTGGCTAAGTACTGCATGCAATGGTAAAACCTCCTTATCCGTTGCACAAACCCAATGCAGGACATAAAGAGAAAAGCATGGACCATAACTGCGGTGTAGAAAACAAGCAAGCATAGATCCTATGGCTAGGAGTCCAGAAACAAGTGTGGTTTTTGTATTTGTATGAGTATGTGTGTGTATGTGTGTTGTCTGTACACATGCATGTATGTTCATGTGGGTATGTGGGTATGAGAAATACACTTATTATGTTTTTATATAATATCGACCCATAGTGTTTTGCTATGGCAGCCTCAATAGACCAAGACATTATCAATTCCCACTAGTAAGATAAGTGGCCCATAGTAAACACAATTTTTAGACTTCTGATCTAAGTAATCTCTACTGGTCAGTTTGCCACATGGAGTCACCCATGAAGAGGGAACCACAATTTGTCTCCATCAGATTGGTATGGGGCATGTCTATGGGGGCATTTGATTCCACTCTTTAGTGAGGAGCGGCGGGCCGCTTCCCGCTGCCCAGCTCCTGCATTGCTAGCTTTATACCCAAAATAACAACACACAAATTGTATTCTTTTAAATACTGCTTGGCCCATTAGCTCTAGTCTCTTATTGGCTAATTCTCACATCTTGCTTAACCCATTTCTAATAATCTGTGTAGCACCACGAGGTGGTGTTTTACCAGGAAGGATCTTAACCTGCGTCCATCTTGGAGAAGAGAGGCATGGCATCTGCTTGAATCTGCTTCTTTCTCCCAGCATTCTGTTCTGTCTACTCCACCTACCTAATTTTCTGTCCTATCAGGGCCAAGGCAGTTTCTTTATTAACCAATGAAAGTAACACATAGATCCTCCTCCATCTAGATTGATGTGGGAAGCCAGTGTTGGCCAAGGGGAGGGCCTTCCTTGGGTTGGTGATCCTAGGTTGTATAAAAAAGCAAGCTCAGCCAGCCATGGGGAGCAAGCCTATAAGCTGTACCCCTCCATGGCTTCTACTTCAGCTTCTGCATCCAGGTTCCTGCCCTGACTTCCTTCAGCCATGGACTATCACCTGGATGTGGAGGCTGAAATAAGTCCTTTCCTTCCCAAGTTGCTTCATGTGTGTGTGTTACTACCACAGGAACAAAGAGCAAACTAAGACGGTTTCAAGCTGATTTCCAAAACGCTGTGGATTTTCCCCCCAACAAAATCTAGACCCTCTCACAGCATCTTTCTCTGCTCTGCCTTAAAAAATAATTAGTAAGAGGCTTTGTTAACTCACTAAGCAGGGAGTGCTCCATTACTCGAAACTGCTTTCCAATTACAAGCAAGATTGAACAGTGTTCCTCTTACGTATTTATTAGCCCTCTGTAAACACGGCATAACTTCTGCTCTCTTATTTGTTAAGGTCTCTGGTATTTTTTTTCCAACTCACGTTGTGCAAACTTTTTATTAATCTTAAATGTGCATAAGTAGTCACAACAGCTTTTGCCTCCTCGTCGATATTTTTCAGATCTTCAACAACATTTCAGTAACTGTCAAATTCATTTTTCAGTGCATGTGTGAGAGAGCACATGTGCAAGCGTGCGTGAGCCACAGAGCATCTGTGGCGGTCAGAGGGCAGCTCCATGGAGCTGTTCTTCATGGTTCATCTCTCCGTGGATTCTGAGGCTCAAACTCAGGCCATCGGGCTTGTACAAGCGCTTTTCCTGCTAAGCCACCTTGCCAGCCCCTAATGGCATTTAAATTTCTTTAAAAAAAATGTGTGTGTGTTCGCTCACACATGCTTTCATGTGTGCATCTATGTCTATGTGTCTGTGTGCTGATGTGTGTGCATCTATGTCTATGTGTCTGTGTGCTGATGTGTGTGCATCTATGCCTATGTGTCTGTGTGCTGATGGGTGTGCGTGTGGGGGTCAGAGGTTGATGTTGCCACTAGATGTCTTTTTCAATTATTCCTCACCTTTATTTTGGACAGAGTCTCTCATCAAATTTATTCAGCAAAACTGTCTGGCCCACAGAGCCCAGGGATCCTTTTGTCTGTATCTTCTGGGTTGTGGGATTACAGATGTGCACTACTGTGCCCAGTTTTGGGGGCTGGGGGTCCAAATTCAGGTCCTCATGCTTGTGTGGCAAGCACTTTACCCACTAGGTCACCTCCCCGGCCCTCTCGAAATAAAATTTTAAGCAACCTGTTGTATGCAGCATTTGTACCGCCTTTTGAAATATCAGAACATTAGGACCTTGAAATGGCCTTTTAAATGTCAGCAGTCCGTCGATGGCGCATTAGTTAGAGATGTTGGTTGCAAATTACAGGCACCAAGCTGGCTCACTTCCACATTAAAGAGGCTGTTATTGAAAAGCTACTGGATGACCTTGGAATGAGAAACTGAGAGAACCGAGAGGCGGTGAACAGGGACAAGGCTAAGCCAGGAGTCCAGGTCACCGCTGAGTCATTGCAGGACAAGGCTATACCCCTCCGCTCTACCAGAAGGGACACTTGTGGCACTGCCGGGTTCTTGTTTTATCTGCTGCTGGATGTGATATCTCCACCTGCTCTGCCTTACTGTGCCCCTCCCTCAAACTGCAAGGAAGTTAAGTTCTTACTGCTCCACGCCTCGCTGCAGGTCTGCTCCTTGCGCATCACGGTGACAGGCAAACCTGCAGCACCGTTTCAGAATTTCTCTGAAGCTTACAGATGAAAATAGCGATTTAAAAAAAAAAACCTGCAGAAAATAACTGTTTCAACCCAACTGACCTTATTTCAGTGTATGGTCCAAAGGGAGTTTTATCATTATCTTCACTGAACTCAAAACTTTTCTGTAATTCCTCTAATGTTGTAAAATACTGTAGGCCACTGACAGTAGGTATTGGTACTGGACCCCTGAAAGCAGAAACAATTCTATAGTGCCATGGAGTATACACACATGCAAAACCTAAATACTGATCACTGCATCCACAGAACTACAAATGTCAGTAGAATCCACCTGGAATCACTCAGTTCGGAACTTGCCCTTTGCAGCCTAACTTGAAGGTGAAACACACAGATATTGTTGGAAACATTGCTTATCCATTAAACCATTGATACTGGCAAATCATGTGCACTTCATTATAACCCTAGTCCATCTAGGCCTAACCAAATAGAAATATACCAATTGCTAGAAAAACTGAAATAGGTATTTCCCTATTTCAGTTATAATTGAATTCTTTGAAACGGTCCCCACGTAAAACATTTCTGAAAATTCTAATATTATATTCTGAATTAAATACTAGTTATGAAATATTATCTTTCATCTATTCTCAAATGTGTCAGATTGCTATGCCTGCTCCCTCAGATTGTCTTGCAAGAAAAATAATCATTAACTAGCCATAAACCTGCGGCATTCACCTCGGCCTTGCTAGAGATGCTGTGTACACAGTGACCACCTTCCACTGAAATGCACGTATGTTCCCAGCATCCATCTGCGGTGATGGTCCATGTGGAGTTCGTATTTAAAACTGCTTAGATCCTCTGATCATGGCTGTGAAGGAGATGCATGCTGTCTGCTGCTCAGTGCTCACGGAGGCTGTGGCTTCAGATGCGGGGGTGGGGGAGACAGTATCTTCTAGCTACCACCTGCCCAACCCTCCAGCACACTTTATATATATCACACAGCCTTGTGTTTTGAATTGGACCACTCAAACATAACCTAATGTGGGGAAAATTAATTTACTTTCATTGATGTTATAGCAAATTGGCAAAAATTTAATTTCGTCTCTACTGAGTAAAGATTCCCAACACGTATCACGGACAAAAGAGGCAACACAGAGAAAACTTCAAATGGCTTTTAAGGTTCAGCTTCCTGGGTCTTTGCATTCTTAGCTTATTAAAGAGCACTTTTGAATGCTGTTTCTGAGATTTGGTTATTGATCTTAGCAATTTTATAAAACCTGGGACTTTCTCCACTTCATTACTCAAATATTCTACACCTGATTTCAGCCAAAAGGCCAAGACATGGTCATTACTCAAATATTCTAAAAGGTCACATAGAAAGGAGAATTCAGAACATTGAAACCCCTGACATTAATGAGAAAATAACAAGAGATATGTAACTATTCCATTATCTGGTTATTTTGAGTAAAACCTAAACCTTTTCATACATAGTCATTAATAGAACAATAGCTGTCACAGTCCATAATCTCTATGATGCTCTCGCTATGTGACAGGCATGAACAGTTTATACCCAGGACCAAAAATTCATGGATTAATAAAGACACCACGGTCCTCACACTTCTGGGATTTATGACCCCACAAACAATTACCATTGTTTGGACAGTGGTGACAGAAGCACAGGGAACTCAACAGGATGCTATTAACCTTCAGTCATGAACAGCCTTGCTACTGGTGGATACTTACATTCAAACACTACTAGAAATGCCGTTTTGTTTTCAGTCAGACAAAAAACCCATCAGTTCTAGCAGTTATAGGCATAGAGTGCCTCTTAAAAGAATAATATATAAATGAAGATCTCCAACTTTCAGAAACAGTTTGGTACTGAACCACAAGTGTCCTTTTGGGTGAAGAGATCTCTGCCTGTATGGATGATTGAGGGTTCGTTTGGTACATGTAGACACTGGAACATCATCTGAGATCACTCAGGCATCAGCCAGTGTGAGAAATCACTACCTTTGAAACAGGAGTGTGTGACCACGGGGCGTCTTTCCCATGAGCGCTTGCCGGGCTGTCTCGTGCTGTCTTTGGAAAGACTCTCTTTCCTAGGCAAGATACATGATCAGAAAATTAATGTGAAGAAGATGTCAGATGAGCAAAATTGCCATAATCATTTCCTCCTTACTAGAGATTTCCAGATCCATGAGAGGAAAGGGGGAACAGGGCAGACAGACATAAAAACAATTGATAGCTCTTTAGTGGAAAGATTAAAGCAAATTTTATAAATAAGCCAAATACTTTTCAGACACTAAAATTTAATAGGGAAATTTTATTTGACCAATAACAATATCTTTAATTTGTAATTTTACTTTTTATTTATTCAGAGACAGGATTTCATGTATGTGGCCTGGTTTCAAATACACTAAGTAGTAAAAAATGACCCTGAACTTCTGACCCTCCTACCATCATCTCTCAATGCTAGGATTATAGGCGTGTGCCTCCATGCCCATCTGATGCTGTACTAGGGATTAAACCCTTCATGTGCCCCAGCAGATCATATATGGGGTGAATATTGAGGTGGGCCAACTCATAGCCCTGATTCTGGGCCTGGCTAGGGTTGGTCAGCCTGCCAGCTCTCCCTTGTCCTCCCCACATGGGTGAGTTCTCCTGCATTGCCTGGATGACCATTGCAGAGATGAGCAAGGGGCAGGACAGTTCTCCTGCTTTCTGTCCTCACGCCTACACCTTCAAGGTCAGCTCTACCGCTTAGCCCAGACAAGGTGTAGGGGCCATTCTCCTCCGTGCTACAGCAGATGAAGAGGCAAGGGATAGCTCTCCAGCTCTTATGACCTCAGGGACAGCTCTCCCACCTGCCTCAGGCATTGATGGGGGGGGGGCGGCACACATCTCTCTCCTGCCCATGTTGCCACATGACAGGTGAGTAATGGGGACACTCTTCCATGCTCACATATTGGGGCTGACTGGCCCACACCTCTGCCAATGGGGTTGGCTCCCTTGTGCTGCCCAGCCAGGTGCAGGGCCTGCTCTCCCGAGTGTTGCCCCTGGTGGCAGGCAGGAGCAGCTCTCTCACCCTTCTGACCTCAGAGCCAGCTCATCCACCTGCCTCAGGTATTGATAGGCAAGGGGTGTGTGTGTGTGTGTGTGTGTGTGTGTGTGTGTGTGTGTGTGTGAGAGAGAGAGAGAGAGAGAGAGAGAGAGAGAGAGAGAGAGATTGATTTTAGTTTCATTCCTTGATCACGTGTTTTACGCTTGTTTGAGATGAGTTCTTGCTGTCTGATTCTAGCCGACTTGGAACTCATTACACAGACCAGGTTTGCAGTGATCCCCCTGCCTCTGCCTCTCGTACTAGGAAAGCAGGTGTGTGCTATCACTTCGGGCCTTGACTTTTTTAGAACTTCCTTATGAGATTGTAAACTTCTGAAGGGCATTGAGGTGGAGTTGGCTTTTATCTTTTCACATAAAGTAACTGAACAAACATTCAACCATAATTAAGCATGGCTTGAAGACAGTAAAAATCGAGGGTTCCTTCTGTATTCCACCTTCATCGTGATCAATATAAAGACTTAGGGAACACTGGGTGGTAATACAAGAATATAAAAGACACATTTTTTTTCATCTAAAAGGTTTATTATTTCCATTAAAAGGAACCTGGAAAAACACAGGACAATAAAAAAAAAAAGAAAAGAAAAAGGAAAAAGAAAGAAAAAAGGAAAAAAGAGTATACAGGCTGTTTTATAGTCACTACAGGTGTTTATAATCAGATCCCCCAATGGAATGCGGCCTGCTTAGCAACCATTCAGATACTTGAAGTGCCCGGATATAAAGTTCTTCCTTTACTACACAAAACTTAGAAGTGGTTATTTATTTGACATAAAAACCATTATTCAAGGTGTGTTGCAGCATGTACTTTATACAGTAAGTGCGCCTGAAGTACGTTGATCATAACTTAATCTGAAATAAGCCTCACTGCCTGGCTGTCTAGTTCCTGACAAGACCCCACTGTAAGCTGGCTTCCACTTAAAATCCAGAGGGAACAGCGGCAAACAGGCTTGCCAGGGTTCAAGCTACAGCTGGTCACAGTGAGCCTTGGGAACTGGCATGGTTTCAAGGGTTTAATGTCTTTGGGGAGATTTTTTTTTTTTTTGAGAACGACACTGATGTAATCCTAAACATGTGTTTTTGTTACAAGCACATGCCCGTAGGTATGGCTCTGCCCTGTACTAATGTCAGAATTGGCATCTCTGCCAAAGCCGGCAGGCACATCCCGAGACTACATCTCCCTCAGGCCATTGCATCACTCCTGTATGCCCTGCACACAGCACAAAGTGAGGGCTCAATAATTGTCTTTACTGAACAACAGAATGGATGCTATTTCCCTTTTTAAGACGAACGGGGGTGGAACTTGCTGTCAGCCGCTCCTTTCTTGACAAAGCTGAGGTCAAGTGTTGGAAATTAAAATTAGTCTTAGAGCCCGACTCATGGACGTTTTCAGGAGCTCGCTGGACACCGGCTCTCTGGGGGGCATCGCCTTACCAAGAGCATTTCCTCTTCCTCTAGCCAGTGCTTGTGTCTCTTAGAAAGGCGGGAGGAGAAAATGTATGTAGAGAGGGCGAAGGAGGCTACACCACCACGAGAAAGGAGAAGCGAGCTCTATTCAAACCCGCGGAGGAAAATCTGTGAGTAACTGCAAAAATGCATTTCATGGCTTCACACTGAAACAAAATAACTATACTCCAGCAAACTCTGTGAATATTTTGCTTTTAGGATTATTTATTTACTATTTATGTTATACGTTATTGGTGCACATGTGCACTCTATGAGAGAGGTGGGATAAGCCACAGTACCAGTGTGGGAAGTTGAAAGACTTTGTGGGGTTGGTTCTTTTTATCATATTCTTATTTAAAGATTTTTTTTATATAATATATCCTCATTATATTCTTTTTTCTCCTTCAACTTCTCCCAAGTCCCTCTTCCCCACCTCCCTACCCATCCAACTTTATGATTTTTATCTCTCTCAAAATACCGCAAAAAAAATGAAAATCAAAATAAACAAACAAAAAATAAGACAACAAATACAAACACATAAAAGGAAGCACATGAAAACAGAGTTCATTTTGTGTTGGTCAACAACTCCTGGACCTGGGGCCTGCCCTGGAATGTGGTTGATATGCCCAGGGATGCTCCATTGCAGAAAATGTCCCTTTCCCAGCAGGTATCATGGCAAACGGTTCCTTTGTGTCCACCCTCCCCTTCTCTGTCCCGTTGGAAGCTGTGCGGGCCTTGTGTGTGTGGTCCCGGTGTTTGTGTGTTCATATGTACACCAGGGCTGTTGTGTCTGAAGGTGCTGTTTCTTTGTATTCATCTCCCGCCTGTGGCTCTTACCGTTTTTTCAGCCTTCTCTTCAACATAGATCCCTGAGCCTTGAGAGGACAGACTTTATGAAAACATCTCCTTTAGGATTGACTGATCCGGAGTTTCTCAACCCTCTGCATGCTGTCCAGTTGTGGGTCTCTGTGTTGATTATCATCTACCGCAACAAGAGGCTTCTCTGGAGTCGAGCGGTGCTCTGGTCTGAGTGAGTCCTAGCCAATTGCCTTTCTTTCCATATCGCCAAGAAAGACTCAGCTTGGGTCTCTGTTGTACAGCTCATGCCTGTAGCCACTGAGCATTTTGAAGGAGGCTTGCAGGCTCCTTCTTGGTTATTATTCAATGTCATGTAAATACAAAATAATACATTCTTTTGCCCTGAATCACTCTGGGTTCAAACATTTACTGCGTGACTTCTCTTATGCTCTTCTTATTATTTTGATAATTTGATTCTGATTTAAACTATGCTGTAACTGGGCAGATAACTCCTCCCGGTGGAATGTCAACATGGTTTTTATTTTTGTTTTTCTTTGGAGGTGCTGGGGATAAAAATCTCAGGCTCACATGCTCGGCAGAGCTCAATCTCTGTGCTAACCCCTCCCCACTCCAAGTCCCAAAGTAAGTTTTGGATCTCCCACGGCCTCTGCATGAAAATACATGGCAGCCTTAACTATAGCTGCGCTCACACAGGCGGCTCTAATTACACGCAGTGGGCCACACACACACCCAGTACATGCGGAGGCAGGAACCGGTCTTATTAGGAAGAAAAAAGGCTTCCATGGGGAAAGGGTGAGGGGCAGGGGGGAGGGGAGGGTGAAAACTATTCAGATTCATCATAGCCATATACAGAAGCGTCAAATAAAAAAAAAAAAAACCCTAGGAGCCAAATAGTGAAATCAAAACCAGATTAGAAAATTTGCAAGAAAACCAGGTGTTCAAATATCCCTTCAAGCCCACAGCTGAAACACAGGAGGGGTGCCCCACTCTCCAGGGGGGTGAGGAAGGACCTCCACAGTTAAAGGAAGTGAATTAACTAAAATTTTCAGACTTTTCTGAGGACTGCTCCCGCCCTGCCTTAGCTATTTTTCTGTTGCTATGACAGGACACCGTGGCCAATGGAAGCCCTTACTTGGGGTTTATGACTCCAGAGGGTCCATTTGATGAGAACGGAATGACAAGAGGCGGCAGACACTTGGTGGGAGCTGGAAGCTGAGAGCCGGGGCTCACATCTTCACCAATCACAGAAGGAGAGGGGGGTGAGGGCACACCGGAAATGCCTTTTTAAAACCTCGAAGCAGGCCTCCGAGTGGTATATTTCCTCTATCAAGGCCACACCTCCTAAACCTGCCCACAGAGAGATCCAACTGAGACCCGAGGATTCAGATGCCTGCGAATGCAGAGACATCTCATTCAAAGCGCCACACACAAGAGACGCCAGGAGCACAGGATACACATTTCACGGGACAGCATCAACAGGGAGAAAGGAAGTTTTAGACTGAGGTAGAGCTCAGGCAGCAGACACTGCCAGGAGAGCTTGGGAGGGGAACTGCCATATATTTTAGGGTTGTTTGAAGGAACCGTGGTCACTTCCGAAGCTCTGAGAAAACTAACTTCACATAGTGGGCATCAGAAAGCATCTAGTCCAATTTCACACGTTATCCCAAGGGGAAAACATAGGTGAACACCTCCTTTTCAGACAACGCTTACACACAAAGCAGGTGAAACCTGTAATCTCGTGCTTCAAAGTAAACGCAAAGACAGAAGTAAAAGACACAGGGTATTACAGAACAGATACATTATAATCAAAACCCACAAATGAGGTGGCAGAACTCTGGAATGAACTAGAAATACACGGAAAAAGATGATTACAGAAACAACTAAACCAGAAGAAATACAAGTATGAGAGAGAGAGAGAGAGAGAGAGAGAGAGAGAGAGAGAGAGAGAGAGAATAGCTTAAGAGAACTAGAAAGTGGGTAAAGAAAAAAAAAACCTGAAAATCCAAAAGAAAGAAAGAGGTCAAGGGATTTGGAAAAATAGGACAAATATTTCCGATGTGGAGATCTAACAAATGCTGAGAACACGTGACGAAAACAAACAAGGAAAACCATGATTTGAATACAGTGCCTCAGCATCAAACAGACTTGATATCCGCCTAGGAGAACTCAGGGAACTGTTTTAATGGCTCTTTCTGTATACAGAGTGATTGATACAAAAGCCAGATACTGAGCTATAGCTAATGAAGGGTCTTAAGCGGATGCGGATTTCAGAGTTAATACAAATGAAGAATACGGAACAATAACATGTAGCTGTCATGCAGCCTTAAACAATGTAGTGGACCATGAAAACGAGCCAGCCCTAGCTGAGAAGACACCTGTGGTTGAAGATGCTGGGAGGGGAGTCTGCAAGGGAGTGGCTCAGGGTGGGTTGACTGCCCTCCAGTGAAGACCACATAGCCAAGAATTTTCGGGCAACACAAACTGTACTTAACGGGGTTTGAAAAATAAACACAAAATTAGTTGGGTAGGGAAGAGAGGAGGGGTCAGGGAGGAGGGGGTGAATATGATCAAAATGCTTTCTAGGAAATTCTCAAAGAACTAATAAAAATGAGAAAAAGAAAGAAAATGACATTTGAAAACCATGGTTCAGTTTTCCTCACGGGGGCTGGTTGTATTAGCATCGCTATTCAGAGGCTGTTCTCATGATGTTGGGTAAAGCCAGAGAGTAATTTAACAGGCTATCATAATCCTATCATCGCCCAGGTTCTTGAGAAGCCTTTGGGAAGGATTCTCAGTGTGGAAGAAAGATAAAGGTATAATAGAAGAAGCAAATCTCACGAGGCCCTGAATTTTAATTAGAAACATCAAGTTGAACTCATGGAATATTTTATCTAGTTCCAAGAACCAGAGGACAGAGACTATTACCCAGTGGTAGAAGCTTGACTAGCAAGAACAACGCCCTGGGTTTGGTCCCTAGTGTCTTTTCTCCTAAACAGAGTTCCAGAAGTAATGGCCACTCCAATAGCAACAGGCATCCCTGATCACCACACTGTGTTGTTGGACCAAGACCTGTCACTGAAGGAAAACTGTCATGTGAAAACAGCTCTGAAATATCTTAGTCATTTATCTGTGGCTGTGATACGTTCCCTGACAGAAGCACCTTAAGGGAGAAAGGGTCTACTTGGTTCCAGAGGGACATCTCTGCACCACAGAAAGATATAGCAGTAGGCAGAGAAGGCATAGGGGCAGGAGTAGGGGCTGGCTGGTCGCATCACAGTGACTATGATCAGAGAGGCTCCACAACTTTCCCAAGCAGCGCCACCAGCTGGGGACCAAGTATTCAAACAGCCTCTGGGGAACATTTCACATCAAACCTCAGAGTCAGGTCTGGACCAGGTGAAATACAAGGGCACGAGATAGCTTGTCATGCTAAATGGCAAAGTGGCATCAAAGACTCCAACTCTTCAGAGACACAGCCGGAAGAGACATCACTGACCAAAGGTGAGATTATTTGAATTCGGATAGGGATGAAAACTGCAAGAAGTTAGTGTCTTTCAAATATGCTTAAATCAAAATACGTTCATTTCCATTACTGTACATAGTTCATTATGTATTTAACAGTTACACATTTGGATTTCCCGTTTAGGCCCACTGTGGCCGATGCTATTGTAAACAGCCCTGAGCTCCTGGTGTGGTGTGTATGGCCCTCTTTGCATTTCGAAGCATAGGCCACATGTATGTACAACATATGTAAATATGTTCAACTGCTGTCTAAGCATGCTGTTTAACCTCCCATGAGCTGTATAAGAATTTTCACTATCACGTGTTGAGTCTGGTTGATAATTTTAGCACTTTTAGTTTATTCTTAGGAGCATCTTGTTATGATTATAACCTGCATTGTCTCTTGGTGATATGTATCTCTCATACCATCACTGGGCACCTGGGTGTTTTCTTTGTAAGGGACCTGTTTTGTCCTGAGTTTCCTGTAAGAGTTCTTTATATATTGTGGATACAAATATTCTGCCACTTATACCTCACGAGTATCTCTGCGGGTTTTGCCTTTTTAAAAATTAATGCCACTTTTATTAATATAAGTTCTTAAATTTTTATTACATTTATTCATATAGTATATATGCATTTGTGTATGTATGTGTGTATGCATGTATGTATGCATGCGTACATGCCTCAGGGTACATGTGGAGCTCAAGGAACAACTTTCGGGACTTGGTTCTGTCCTTGCACGTATTGAACTCAGGTCCCCACACATAGCGGCAGAGCTATTTCCCCTGATCAGAAGTCCTTAATTTTAATGTAATTCAGTGTTTCCAAATTGCGTTGTAGTTAGCATTGTTTGTGTTTATGTTGAAGACACTATTCACCATGTCATAGCCATAAAAATTTGTCATAATCTTTCAGGAGTATGGTCGTGTTCTTCATATTTATGCACTACACCCCTTAGGTTTTGCACATGGTGTAAGGCTGGAATTAAATTTAACCCCTCCCCCCGTTTGCATGCAGCTAATGCTAGGCAAAGACCTCATCTTCTTCCTGCCCACCAGTGCCAGCCTCCTCCTAAGTTGGTCCCATCTGTGAAGAGGTTTGTGGAGGGCTCTCATCCAGTATGTTCTTAGTCCTCTACAATGCTGCCAGCATCCCCACAGAAATATTAAGTTCAACTTGTCAAGTTTCTCAAAGAGTTGTGGGAATTTTTGACTGGCTTGCATCGTAACTATGGACTTGAAGAGAGCTGGCGTATGTACAGTAGCAACTCTTGTAATTCTTAACTGTGACCTCTTTGCTTATTTAGGTTTTTAAATAATATTTTTATATTTTTTCTATGCAGAGACATTATACATCTTTTATCAGATTCATTATTAACCCTTTTATTTTTAGATGCTAGTCAGAAGATATTTTAGGCAGCTGCAGAGATGGTTCAGGAGTTAAGAGCATTGCAGCTCTTGGAGGAGCCACTGGGTTGGGTTCCCAGCACCCACAGGGCAGATCTCTACCATTGTAATTCCAGCTCCACAGGCTCTGCCGCTCTCTTCTGGGCTTCACAGGCAATGCATGCATGTGATACACATACATCCATGCAGGCAAAACACCCAAATACATAAAATAATAAAAGATAGCCTTTTTGTTTTGTTTTTCAAAAGAGTTTCTCTTTGTAGTTCTGGCTGTCCTGGAACTCACTCTGTAGACCAGGTTGGCCTTGAACTCACAGAGATCCTCCTGCCTCTGCCTCCTGAGTGCTGGGATTAAAGGCGAGCTACTATACCTAACTAAGAAATATCTTTTTTAAAAGGAAGAAAAAATATTCTTCAATTTTAAAGATATGTAATTATTGTTATTATATTGAAATTCCTTGTACTTTTTTATGCTTATTGAATAAATGATAGCTTTGTCAAGTGCATTCCTTTTTCTAACATACTTTTATTGATTCTCTGGGAATTTCACATCCTGCACTCCAATCACACTCACTAGCCAGTCCTTCCATGTCCATCCCCTACTGTTGTGATCCCCTAAAAAATAAAAATAAACAGAAAAAAAGAGTCCAATTTGTGTTATCTATATACTCAATGGAGCATGGTCAAACTCTCAGCGGCCTGCTCTTTAAATCAAACTGAGTCCTTCCCTTCCCCTACCCCCGCCAGAGCAATCATTTGTGGTAAGGTAACATCCTTACCACACTTTTAAAGTGTTCTCTTTGAGGGCTTGCTGTTTAGGCTGTTACTTTTTTAGGGGGTTGGGTGGTCACTGCGGGAGTAGAGTTGTCACGAAAGCCTCCCATGTTCTCCTTTTTCAGATGTGTGTGTCTGTAGTCATTGCTGTCACTGCCAGAGTAGCTTCCTTGCTTTTTACAGTCAGCAGGCGTTTCCAGACCATGGTTTTGCACATGTGTGACATCACGCACAGACATGGCCACTGGCTGTAGTCACGGACTAAGACGAGGCCCCTCGGAGGCAGCCTGGATTGTCAAGGGCTTTCTGAGCTGTTTCTGCACTTGGCACTGTTTTCTTCCTGTTTCTTTGTCCCGCTGGTTAGCAAGGCTGATACAATGTTACACTATTTGTCATTCCGGTCCCGTAGCCAATTAGATTAAAAGCTGTGTTTCTCTTACTCCTCTTCTAGTGACTTCCCAGACACTAAGTAAGTTATGTGTCCTTGAGTTACCACAGTCTGACCGGCTTTTGTCCTCTACCTGGACTTCAGATAGAGAGATCCTTGGACGTCGCATCTCCATTTAAACCCTTCTCCTTCTCCTCTCTTTTCTCCTTTAAGATTTTTTATCTTATGTAGATGTGTGAACACCTGAGTGTGGGCATGGACCACATGCATATTGCTGTTGGAGGCCAAAGAGGGCATTGGATCTCCTGGACTTGGAATTACAGGGGATTCTGAGCCAACATGGGGTTGCTGAGGCGTGAATCTGGGCCCTCTGCAAGAGCAGCAACTGCTTTAACCACTGAGCCACCACTCTACTCTCGTCATTTAGAGTCTGATGGATATAAATTTTAGACCCCTGTGTCTTCATTATAATTGAGGTACAACAAATAGTTTACTTAAATTTTTATATCAAAAGTCTTAATGATATGTACATGTAAAGAAAGATCATTAGTATTTCATATTAGCAACCTCTTTGTGACATTTATCAGTTTGTGCACACTTGTGTAGCATGGCATATGTGTGAGGCCAAAGGAAAGCTTGCTGGACTCAGTTCTTTCTTTCCAGCATGTGAGCTCAGGGGATCAAACTCAGACTGCCAGGCTTGGCAGCAAGCGCCTTTGCCCAATGAGCCATCTTGCCGGCCCCTGCATTCTGTCTGAATTATATTCTCAAGTGTCCCCTCTCAAGTGTCCTCTCTCAGGTAGGTTTCCTGTGTCTGGTCTTCTGTGGTGTTGTCTGGAATTATGCTTAGTTCACATCCCTGCTAATATGTCACTAGGGATGAAATTCTTGGCTAGTAACAACTGATCACTTTAACAATCTTCGGTGATGTCTTTTGCAAAGTTACTATGTACCTAAAATGCTGTACTGTAGACAACAATCTTTCCCCATTTGATTATTTTTTAGATGAAAAGGAATCTTTCATTTTAGTGCAGTATGATTTCAATACAAATATGTATCTAAGTTGGATTTTTGAGAATTCTCCAATTCTTGATGACTTCCTTCCATGAGATAGAAGGATTTATCCCTTACCTCTCCAAGTGGGGCCTGTGTTCTTGCTCTTGTCTCTCCTTTTAGGACCCAGTAACACGGCTGGGGTTCTTCACTCTTGGCTTTTATGCATCTTCCCTTTTGCCATATTTTTGTCATATTGTCTAAGAATAATTTTTCTTACTGATTTCCCCATCTAGTGATTTCTATCCTGAGCTGTATCTAATCGGGTACTAATTTCAGTTACTGTCCTCTGTCCCAGGTTTCCTAACTTCCACTTATACTTCATGATCTCTACTTTTCAGATTGATTTTCCTATGCATTGGGGGCTACAAGTAGAGTCATATTAGACTTTGGAAGTTTCAGACTCTGTATTTGATACCTCTGGTATCAGGAAGTCCTGGAGGTTTATTTCTGTATCTGTTGATTCTGTTATTTTTGCCTCATATTTTCCCATCTCTTTTCCCACCTGATAATTTTCTTATTATGTACTAGACACTGCATTTTCAAAATGGCTCATAGAAACATTGCCGTGGGTACCTGGCGACATTGCTGGAAGCAGGTGCGCTTGCAGGAGCGAGGGACTGTGAAGTCCTATGTACTTCTGCCCCAGGTGAGAGCCCTTCACTTACCAACCCCGGGCCCAGCTCACTAGGCTGCATTTCTTCATGGTGCCCAGAGTTCAATGCTGCTGTCATTCCACAGGAAGGTCAACAGTGACTTCCGACCCTCAACCAAAGGTCAAAGGAGATAAGCGACCTCTGGTACAGGCTCACCTCTCGGGATCTTTTCCCCCCAATTCCAGGCCGGGCCACTTTCCACTCTTCTCTTTGTTCTCAGTAGATTTCTTTTTAAATCCACATTTTCTAGTTGTCTTGGGCAGGAGGGCTTATCAGAATTACCAAGCCTACTGTAGCAGAAGCATAAGTCCAGGCAACTGGCTGAAGTCTGGGGTGATACAAGGCTGTTGATGATCTCACAAAGGAAGAGCTGCTGTTTCTGAACATGGACCAGGATAGCTGAAGGCCTTAGCTCTTCCCCACTCCCTGCCAACCATCACCAACAGGGCAATGATGAACATCTGTTTCATAAGTCATTAATTTATGAAGACATTTCATGTGCATTTACAATGACGTCATAAAGTAGACAGGATTTGGAATGTTCAGAAGAGAAAGTGACATCCCATGGCAAATAAGTTTCATTTGTGAGAGACTCTCACAGAAGTGAGTGCATTTATTGTCTTATAGAAAAAGACAATATTAAAAAAAACAGTAGAAAGAAGCACAGAGAAGTACAGAGTTACGTATATCTTACTCAGCTGCCCATGGCATGTACCATTAGAAATGCCTAAGGAATCAGACCATTTTCATGTCATGGACAAAACTGGCCTCATTATCTTGTGACCACACCTTGACCCACATGACTGGCACACTGCAGTCAAACTCTAGCCCCGGTCAGAGCAGAATGCTCAACTGGAGGGGCCATGCTGAAGAGGCCTCGCAGAACAATGCATTTCAAGGTGGGTTTGATCAAAACCACAAGAATGCAATCTTCAACACAAGTGAGAAATATGCTTCAGAGAAATAGAATTTCAAAACACCCCAAAGTAAGTGGGGTACAAATTCTACTTGGTCTATCACTGTCAAGGGCTTTCCTTTTCCAATCCCCCCCCCCCCC
>NW_004949102.1:10754553-10779366 GCF_000317375.1 Microtus ochrogaster | reverse complement strand
CCCGGTGTGTGTGTGTATATAGGTATACATACATACATATATATGTGCATCTCTCTCTGTCTGTACACACACACACACACACACACACACACACACACACACACACACACGAGGCCTCTCTGTATAGCCCTGGCTGTTCTGAAACTAGTTCAGTAGACCAGGCTGACCTCTAACTCACAGAAATCCATCTGCCTCTGCAGGGCCTCACCACCAAGTACTGAGATAAAGATATACACCACAGGCCGGGCTTCTTTTTATATTTTCTTTCTTTTCCTTTTATACAAAGATAGTTTTATTAGTATACAAAAACATAATTTCATTATGACAGTTCATATAACTGGTTCTTATTCTTCCCCCTTTCTTCTTTCTCGGCCCTCTCATCTCCTTCCCCCTTTCGCTTTTCATGGCATTTATTCCACTACCCTCTCTTGTTCCTCCTTCCTGCTTCATTAGATCTCCTCCTCCTCTCATAATCCCTTCTACTTTCACGTCACACACACACGCGCGCGCGCGCACACATTCACACATGCACACACACACATGCACACATGCACACACAAACATGCACACACATGCACACACACATACGTCACACACACACGCGCGCGCGCGCACACATTCACACATGCACACACACACATGCACACATGCACACACAAACATGCACACACATGCACACACACATGCACACATGCATGCACACACAAACATGCACACATGCACACACATGCACACATGCACGCACACACACATGCACACACATATGCGCACACACATGCGCACATGCACACATGCACGCACACACAGGCACGCACACACACATGCATATGCATAGAGGGAGGCAGAGACACAGAAAGATACATGTGCAATCCAACAGATCCCACAGATGGAACATTCAGTATTGTCTGAGTCTTGTTTATTCCACTAACACAATGGCCTCCAGTTCCATCCGTTTCCTAGGAGTGTCATCATTTCATTCTCCTCTAGAGATGGCTGAACTTACATTGTGCACATCCCCACATTGTTTTATTCCATCCACTCATCTTTTGATGGACATCCAGCATGGGTCCATATTGCGCCTATTGTGAATCATGTGGCAATAAACTCAGATGTGTAAATATCTCTGCGGTACGCTGGCTTAGTCAGGGGATGGATTTTGGGTCACATGGTCGTTCTATCTGTAGCTATTTAACAAGTTTCCACATTGACAACAATAGTGCCTGCCCTAGTTCACATTCCCACTGGCATGTACGGGACCTGTCCATCCCCATCCTTGGCAACATTTACTGTTATTTGTTTTATCGCTACTAGCCATTCTGATTTGGACAAGAGAGAATTCCAGGGCAGTTTTAATCTATATTTCCCTAAACTAAGGATGTGGAACACATTTCAAATATATTTTGGTCGTGTACATTTTTTTTTCTTTGAGTATTGACTATTTATTTCATTATTGCATTTACTGACTGGATAGATTGTGTGTGTGTGTGTGTGTGTGTGTGTGTGTGTGTGTGTGTGTGTGTGTGTGTGTTTAACTTTTGGAGTTTTAAAAAAATAGATCCTAGATAATAATCTAATTGCTTACTAGCCATACTAGCTAAGATCAGGTGTAGCTATCAATCCCCCGCCTGGTGTGTAATTGACAAAGGTTGTTTCCCACTCTGAGACTGACTCTCTGTTCTGCTGGATATAAATGTTTCCTTTGCTGACTAAGAGGTTTCATTTCATGTAGACCCACTAGTAAACTCTTGAGCTGTTTCCTGTGCCCCTGCCTCCCTTTTCCGATTGCCACCTTGAGCCTTTCCCCTGTGCATCTAGCAGGTTCAGAATCCAGGTCTTACATTAAGATTTTCTCACTCATTTAGGATTGATTTCTGTGCAGGGCAAGGGATGGGCATCTAGTTTCTTTTTTCAGGGTGTCATGTAGTCCAAGCTGCCCTTGCAACTGAAATGATGCTGAACTTCTGATCTCCTCCCCTGACCTGCCAAGGGTTGGGATTGTAGACATCGCTGCCCGTGTCCAGTTTCACGTAGTGCTGGGACTGAACTCGGGGCTTTATGTATGCTGGGTAAGACCTCCAGCAAGGGAGCCGCATTCCCGGCTCACTGTCCCCATCCTTTCACACGAGAACACCCAGCATTCCGGAATTTTCCGAACGCGCTGTCTTTTTTGGCAATGTGTTTTTGACACCTTCGTCAAAGATCAGGCGACTGTAGCTTAGCTGGGTGCGTTTATTTCTGAGTCCACTATTCTATTCCACTGGCTTATGTGTTTGCTTGTGTGAGCCATCTTGATTTTGTTGCCATAGCTCCATGGCATATACCGTGAGATGAGTCACTGTGAGATTGTCAGCAAGGCTCCTTCTCCTGGATTGGAGATTGCTTGGGCTCTTCGGGGTTTTTGTGCTTCCATATGAATTTTGGATTATTTTTTTCTAGTTTTGTGAAGAACACTATTAGAATTCTGATGAAAATTTCATTTAGCGTAAAGATTGCTTTCTGTAATATAGTCATTTTGACAGTACTAATTTTGCCAGTTCATGACCATGGGAGACATTGCCATTTTCTAGTGTCTTTTTAATCGATGTTTCAGTGTTTAAAAGTTTTTATAGAGGATGTTCACTTCATTCATTAAATTTATTCTTTTGTTGTTGTTGTAGTCTGTTTACTTGAGACAGGGTCTCTGCACCACCAAGTCTAGCCCAAATCATTTTTTTTTCTAAATTATCTCTAAACTCCAGATGCCCAAGGCTACAAAGGGAGATAAAAAAAACTTATGTCTGGGAGCCTCAGCTCTTAGAAGCAACAAGCCATACCTTTCAAGAGAACCGGGATGTCGAGGGCAAATGAAGAAACTGGAGACTGACTTGAAGGGTCCTGTGTTTCCCAGAACCAGAATGGCAGAGAGCAGTGGGCACTCCCCCATTAAATGCCTTTTCTGTTGATTTCTAACTGATATCCAGGGGATGGTAAGATTTCAGGGCTACCTAAGCCTTAGCTGGGAAAAAAAGAAAACCAACCTACCAGCTGGAGAAGAGAGAATGTAGGAAACACCAGAGCCAGTGGTTTGAAAAGGAATCCAGGCACTTGCAAGAGGAACATCTCCAAGGTTACCATGTGATTTACAGGTCCTTCTGAAACCTCCCAGAACAGCCAGAGGCCTTTGATGGAGCGTGATCTCCATTACTGATGGCTGATGTTTGATTTCTCGTAACTCCTGGTGGGTAGGGGAGAAGTCTAGACGTGGTTGGCTTTGGTCAAACAACGTCTCTGTGCTCAAGTATCACGTCACTTGTAGAGGTTTAAGAGCTTATGCATGTCCTGCTGCCTTGACGCTGCCCGAATCTGGAGTCCTTGGGATGGGGCGGGGGCTGCAGAGTCTGTAAGGCCTGAGAAGCGTGGCTAAGGAGTCAGACAGGCTGACTATACTCTTGCCTTCAGCAATATGAACTGAAGAGCAAGCAGGACGCTTGTGGGGATGTGGGAGACTGCATCTAAGGGAGTGGGCGAGAGAGGCAGGCCTGTCTCCAGTTAGAGCAAGAGGTCACCCAGAAAAGCAAAGCAGAAACATCTACTTCCTGCACTTAGAGTCCCTGACACCTGCCATGTCTTCCGGTAGAATGCTTAGGCACAAGTCTGGTACCACTGATTCTTCTGACCACTGACCATGGCTGACTATGGAAGGTGGTGTTGTAACTTGCTTTGAACAAGCGGGCCTTGAGTTGACCAACTAGAAGTTAGGTATATTCTGCAACTGCAATTTTTTAAGTCTCTGCATTCCCAGATCATTACATAAAAACCATTACACACAGAAATGAGTAGAGCCTACTCTGAACACAGGCCCTGCTGTGCGTTAGGCACTCCTACCTGGGCTGGTTTCTGGACACGTTGGGGTAAAGTCGGGGGCCCGCTTCACATAGTGTTACATGAAGCACACTCTGAAGTGGACTTGGTTTTCCAGTCCAGCTCCCAGATACTCATAGTCACACCCCAACTCAGAGAACTCGACCCCTGAAACAGACATTTTCCCGGGTTTGTTTTATTGTGCTGTTTTTCTACTGGAAACAAAGGAGCAGAATGCCAGGGGTTTTGCTGGGAACCTGAGGTACTCAAAAACTTTACTCACACTGAAAATTCAATTTTAGGAATAGGAACTGTTCCTAGAGGTCAGGGGAGAAGGAATTCTGTCCTCAGCTCATAGATGTAAAAGAACAGTTTGGGAAAACTTAATAATCTCCAAATTCTAACCACCTTTTTTCTTTTTGAGGGGAGGGGCAGCATTGAGACAGGGTTTCTCTGTGGCTTTGGAGCCTGTCCTGGAACTAGCTCTTGTAGACCAGGCTGGTCTTGAACTCACAGAGATCCACCTCCCTCTGCCTCCTGAGTGCTCAGATTAAAGGGGTGTGCCACCACTGCCCAGCTACCCCCCCTTTCTAAGACAGGGTCTCACTATGTAGTCCAGACTGGCCTCAAACTCAGAGAAATCCACCTGTTTTTGCTTCCTGAGTGCTGGGATTAAAAACATGTGCTACCATGCTAGGCCCATGGCCCCTTACCCCCTCCCTTTTTTAACCTTGGACAGAGTAGCTTCTATGATAATGTATCCCACCCTTACCACAGGTGACTTTTTGGATGAAAGCTTGGCCCATAATTTTGCATAGTAGTTTCTGTCTGTTGAATCCAAGAACTCACTGGGCTTCCTGGAAAAGTCTTCAGATTTCAGGTAAGATGTCTTAATAGCTGGCGAGAAAAAGATGAATTTGTCAATGAAAACCACGTTAACAGAGTAAATTTCCTGATGTGACCACCATGTTTCCAATTTTATTTGTCCAAACATATGAAACTGTATAAACTTTGTGAGTTTCAACTTGAAGATACATAAGACACATCTTACTGTATTGATAATATTAGTAAGTCAGCCGATAGCATCCAGGAGGTACAACGCCTCGGAAGGTAACCAGTATTCAGTCAGCATGGCTTGGTATTCGCATTAACATGAAACATATCAAAACAATGGCTCTTAGTATTTAAAGTCACCCTTATAATTACATTCCATTTGAAAAAAGTCTCCAAAAATCTTAGAAAAAAATTAAAAGATACAGTTCTAAGAAGTGTTAAAGTTCAATGGAACAAGAATTATCCATGATTAACACTGAGCCTTTCCTCAAAACATCAGAACATCTAGAGGTATAGAATACACACTTCAGGTCTTGCTCACGCAGAAAGGTCCTTGGGAGCAGCAAACATTTCAGGAGCATTGCTTATAAAATGCTAAAATAGTAACTTTCCCACACACCTTCAATTGACATGCTTGATTGAGCAGATGTGGGAAACTATCCCACCCCAAAGACATAAGGAAGCATGAATGTATGGCAGAAGTATGTTTTGTTTTTAATATATATGCAAAATAGAGTCTGGAAAGAAAAACTTCAAGGTGAAGAGGTCAGAAACAGAATAGCTGCCAAGAAGCCAGAGGTACCAGGGGCTAAAGCTTGTGTCCCTGAACTAAGATGGAAGGCAAGGTCTCTGAGCTTAGGAGGCAAGGCCTGGGCTCCTGGGTCTGATGAGAAGCTGCGGTGAGGTATCTGGCATTCAGCCCAGAGACAGAACTTTACACACAGAGCCTCACCCAGCCTGAAGACAGAAATCCCATAAAAAAAAAAACATGAGACCTCAAGGCTCATTCTCAGAGTGGTAACTTAACATGCACAAAGCTCTCATCAGGGGGCATGAAGGATCTGGATGAGCCCAGCATTTGGGAGGTGGAGATAGGAGGGTCAGAAGTTCAAGGTCATCCTCAGCAAAAACAGAACTTGAGGCCAGGCTGGGATGTGTGAGATACTGTCTCCAGAAAAAGAGACCAAGGGAGAAGGGAGGTGAGTTAGGGGCAGGAGGTAGGGTGATGTGGGGCTGAGGGCAGAAGAGTGACCTCTCTACTCTCTGCTGTGTGCTGGGACTGAATGAACATGAACTTAAGACACACTGTGCTGATCCCAAACCAATAAAGGAAAGTGAATGTTGTTGCCAAGTAATCCTGGCCGGAGAATCCAGAGTCCCTATCCTAGCACCTGTCTTCAAAGCGGAGTGATTGGTGTGCAGTAAGTGGTAGGGACATATCCGGGAATTCTAGGTCAGGAGGAATCTCGAGAGGAATGTTAAAGTAACCGTACTTATCACAACCAAACTGATCAAAAGGCACCGTGTGTGAGAGCATTCTTTGTTAAATCTTCTTGAGAATATTGATTTGATCCATATTTATTGAGCACCTGCCATGCAGAGGATGTAGTTCTGGATGCTGCAGATAAAACAATAAACAGAACTCCTTGACCCGGGGGACTAAAGCTGGAGACAGACAACACAATTTCAAATGTTAGGTAATAAACACAATGAAGTCAGACAAAGGGACAGAAAGAGATGGCATGGTGGTCAAAAGAAGTCCTCGGAGGAGGGGAGGGGATAGAAGGAAATTCTCTGTAAGCTGGAGACACTGTCAGAAGTTTGAAGAGATAAAGAGATCAAACATGAGCACCAGGCAGGGAGGTCAGTTTTATATGAAGAGCCAGAAGAGGGTTTTTATTGTTGTTATTGTTTTGTCTCATAAAGCTTTGTCTGGGATTTATTTTCTTTACAGGTCTGTTGCTTACACACTATGTTATATAACATTCAGTTTCCAATTCTGTGTTTGTACGGGATTTCCATGTGTGCAAATGTGCCTGACTCTAAAGCCATGTGTTGCACGTGCTTTTTCTTTAGCTCCTTTGTTTTGTCTCATTCTGGTTTGTTTGTTTTTATTATTTTTGGATACTCGCTTGTTTTCTAATGAGAGAAAGAAAGAAAGGGTGCAGACTTGGGTGGGTGTCGAGATGGGGAGGATCTGAGAGGGGAAACCGTAATCAGACTTTATTGTATGAAAAAATCTATTTTCAATAAAGAATAGAATTCACCTCTAAGGCTGGAGAGATGGCTCAGTCGGTGTTTGCTACAGATGCATAAAAACCCAAGTTTGGTTCCCCAGTGCCCACATAAAATTCTGGGTGGCAGCACCTGCTTGTAATCCCAAAGCTGGCAGTGTTATCAGGTCCTGTGGCTAGACAGATCACAGGTCGGGGCAGAACCTTCTTCTTTACTCTGTTTAGTGGACCTAGTAATTTAAGCTCAGTCCAGGTGATCTACCATTATACATTAGCGCATCCCTCAAACCTCAGCACCAGTCAAGACGTAGAGAGTAAGAGGCCACAGAATCCCTACATCACGCTCACTCCCTCCAAGGCTCAGGGATCACTGCGGAAGAGGAGCCTGGAAAGATGGTAAGAGCCAGGGGCAGTGAACGAGTAAAACAAAAACTGTTTTCTGGACACAAGGGGCAGATGCACGCATGAACTCAGCATCTGTGACAGTGTGCACAAGTCAGGAAGGAAGTGGAGGTGGGCATGAAGCCCCATGGCCAAGCTGAGGAGCAACAGGAGTGGAAAGGTATTTTGTTGTTGTTGTTGTTATTTTAAGGTGTGGGTCCCATTTGGTTGACTGTGCTCCAGCAGGTAGCCACAAGAGTAAAAACCAATGGAGACAGAAGGCTGGGCGGATATGGAAGAGGGTGTGGATCTGGGAAGAGCGGGAAGGGAGGTGAATATGATCAAAGCAGTGTACAAGATTCTCAAAGGATTAGTACAAATATTTTTAAAAGGTAAAAACTGGAGACCACATTTCCTGAAATAACTGCCACAGAGAAGATCATAGATCATGTGTGTACATGCATATATTTTCCTACCTACTTGGTCTTTTCTGTGGAAACATTATATATAAGCTAATTGAAAATATGGTTTTCGCGTGGGCTCCTTTCTCTTGCTTTCTATCAGCCATCTGTACTGTGGTATAACGAAGCCACGCTCGATCTGACGCTACAGAGCAGCTGCAGTCCTGACAGTCAATGTCTTACGAATTAGCAACGCAGCATCTGAGGCACAGATAATGTGTTTATATTACTGAAACTACATTAGAACGCGACCACTGTAGTGATATGGACTAGCATTTCACATCACTTAAAATGTATTTTTCATACATCAGAAGACAAAAGGCCTTCCTTCTCTGCTGAAACCCGACAGAACTACCCACGTTCCAAGGCACCGAGTCAACTTCCTGGGTGTCATCTTGAGTCAGAGCATCTATATTTAGGTGTGCCTTGAGGCTATGCTTAAAAAGCATGCAGACTACTTTATAGTCCACGAAAGACACAAGCTCGTCATTATGTAGGCCGGTTAAATTTATTTAAATGCCTACAATGAAGCTTAAGTGAGTGTAATGAAGCATGGCGGATTTTAGAGCCGTTGATGGGGAGCAGCGTCACCAGACGCAGGAGAACACAGAAGGATGTGGAACAACTGGAATTCATTTCCAGATGATCTTAAAAGGCTTGCACCTTGCACTTAGACACATTCCCTTGAAGCCAGATGACTTAAATACTATTTGGCCAATGTACTTTAAAGGAAAAAGCACAGACTCCAGTCTGACCAGCACACGTGGTGGAGACAACACACTAGGAACAGACCATGGATGTGTTTAATGTTGTATCATACAGGCAACATAGGATATCTCACACAGAGGAAAGAGGAAAATAATCTATGCCAAGGATATGTTATCACAGGAAAACATCCAGGTCAGGAAGCACTCCTTAAATTGCCATGTGGGGGCGAGGCTGTGAATAATATGAGAAGAGACAGCCCATTTAATAACTCTGAGGAGAGCAGCAAGATGACTCGGGTAGCGTATTCATGTGGCCGCTCTCCATACACAGAGGGCCTATCATCTTTCAATAGGAAAGCCTGTGGATATTTAAATAAAATTTTGAAAAGGAATTGTATTCCCACCAGTTTTTCTCTCTTTGAAAGAAACAGTCTCTGGAATGGATGACTTGGGAAACAGGCTCCCATTTTGAGAAATAAATACTCACTACCCAATAACTCCAAAAGCATTCATTTTTTTTTTCTCCCACACAAAGGCAGCTATGCGGTTTTCTTTTAACTAAGAGTAATTTATCAATGCCACGATTAATATATAAACACAAGTAAATTCCCACAACAAGAAATATACATCATGAAATATATACAGCCACGAAAAAAAAGGCTTAAGACAACTTAAAACACATAATGGACTATAGAATGTAAAATATTTATTTCTAATAGAATAGTTACACAATTTGTGGTAGAAAGTAAAGAAAAGCAATGAGTTCATTAGGGAGTATTTTCACAAAGCTGAAGGAACCAAAAGAAGCTATTTTTTCCAAGACAGAATTGCATTGCAACACATCGTGTCTGTTTGTGTTCTGAGAAAGGAATAACAGCAAGCAGAAAATTCATTTCGTATAATACCCACGATAATTTTCCATAGCAAAATAGGATACTACGCAGAAAGCTATCTCCTCAGTCCAATGAAATAGAGTAATAATGTTCATGTTTCTATGGCAAGATGAATATATCTGCTAAAGTACTGGAAGAGTGGGATGCTCTAGTCTTTGGTGTCCTCGCAGAGGGATAACCAGCTACTTAAACAGAAACAGACCCCACACCAGGAAAAAAAAGAACGCTTGTGAAAAATATTCATACACAGTGAAAATCAAGTTTGAAACCTTTTCTTCCTTCTGGACTTTGTTTTGTGTAATGTCTTCCGTGGAGCTCAACTAACAAGCCAACATCCAGACACCGACTCCAGAACACTCTGACGAAAGCTATGGTAAAGCCAGATCTTTTTACAAAATGAGTAAGTTTGCCATGAAGTTGTTAGTTGATGCTTTGAAGGAAATCAAATGTAGAGGGGACCAAATGTCAAGAGTGGAAGCTTAGTATCTAAGCGAGACAAGGAGAGGAAGCAGTGACAGGCAGGAAGGGACAGAAACCTACAGGGAGCTTTAGCACAGGCCGAACGTTTCCTCTGCGTTGACCAACATGCTTAAATAAATCTTGCTGATGCACTGCACTGCCACCAGCTGAAACATCCCTTGTTTGCTAGCCTCCCTTAATTTAAGGGAGCTTCTTTTCTCCGCCTCTGGAGTAGCTGGTACCCAGGCACGTGCTGTTGCACCTGGCCACTATTGAGCCTTTTGAGCAACTGTCCCCAAGACCCCACTTCAGCGATTGCTTTCCCCAGCAAAGGTTTTCCTGCTTTTCTTCAGTTTAGCTTTGTTCTCAAAAACCGAGGGTTGGTAGATCTAGAAGTAAAAGCCAGATTTCATCTCAACCCACCACGAAAAGAAAACACATAAATGTATCTGTTTATTACACAGAATGTGACAGCATGTGCTGTATGCCCAGTAGAATACACAACAATAAAAACAACAGATAGCATTTACTGAGTGCGCACTACACGCCAGCTGCTCTCCTAAGTGCTGCATGTTTGTGTCAGAAGGGAATTGACCATCACCTCGGATTTGATGCCTCTCCTTGTCTTCTGCAGACACAGGCAGCCTGTGAATGCCCAGCGAAGGAGCCTTCTATTTTAGGGGCAGTACACTGAACTACCATTTCTTTTTAATGTCGTTCTGATTTTGTTTAAGCTCCTTAGTTTAGTCATGGCTGAAGTCACAAAGGGATTTCCAGAGAAGACAATTTCACTTAACAAACACTTCCACCTAGTTCAAACAGGACACGCTCTCCTATTCTAATTCATGACCAAATGCAATATTTTTTGGCTGTTTACATGGTAGGGCTAACAAATGCTCATCTTGGTACTGACTTGCCATGGGCAGACATTGTTCTGGGTGCCTTAGCATACTCCTTCATTTACTCCTGACTAGACTGAGTTTCCAAAGATTATTTTGACATTCAGTATTATTTGTAATTGATGCTTTCTAATGTTATTATTATCATTAACAGAAGACCTTCAGCTTTGGCTGCTTGTGATGGCCATCCCACAGTCAGCTTTAAGGTCTACTCTGCTAACAGTACCTACCATCAACACACAAAAGAGGGGCAGGCATTTGCTCTCTTTTAGGATGCCTAGTCAATGTGAAAACGTCATTACTAAAGTTAGTCTCTCAAACCCTACCATGCATGTAAACTCACTTATGAACATATCGTGCTAGGTACTATATCAGCACCTCAATGACCTCAAGGGGAAATTTGGGGGCTCCTTTATTATCACAGTGCTGTTTAGAGGGTTGCTATGGAGCTAAGGGCAAGGGAGCTGTCTAATTACTTACTGGGAGCATCACCGCTGATCAAACGTGTTTTAAAGTGTTTTGTAAGCTTTATAAAAGAACTTATAGCTATGTATAGAAAGTTAGGATAATATCCAGCCTAAGGCCAACCAATAACAAAAGACTTAACTGCCAATATACCAGATCCTGTTCTCAGAGTAAGTTGAGGCTAACCTATCCAACCAACCTGAAGGCAGATAGAGAAAGTAGGTGACCTGGCAAGCAGGCCCTAGGAACAGGACAAAGTCGAGATCCAGAAGGCTCAGTAGAGTACAAACTACGTTGTCAAACTGATTTAGTGAGCTACAACCTGAATTTAGAAAATTTAAACTCAGCACCATAGAAAATGTGAGTACATCATCTATGAAAAGTGTAATAAAAATATTTCCTATATGTGGATGTACTTCCTGGGCTGCGATTCTGTGAAATGTACTCTTCTCCCTATGGAGCTTGCTCAAAAATGTTTTAAGCCAGTGAGCTAATGAATACAAGGACCACTCCATTTCCACTACAAAAACATGCTACTTAATGGAAAAGGCAGCTGGATTCTTCATAACAAGGAGACCAGTTGTTGTAAGTGAACCATAAATCAGAAAGAGAAACTTCGGTTCGATCCACTCTATGAAGTCGCCCAACACACGGAGGCTCCATTGTAAGATGATGCACTTCATGTCTGGAGGAGGCTGCTCTGTTTTTCTGCAAGCCATCTGACTCTCAGAAAGTCATTTATTACGTCAAATAGACGAGGCAGCTCTCCAAAGTGTGTGTGTGTGTGTGTGTGTGTGTGTGTGTGTGTGTGTACATGCGTTAATTCTGTTTTCCCTTTTAGAATAAACATGAACTTGTAGAAAATACCAAAAACATAAACAAGAGAAGAAAACTAGTCTCAATCTAGTGTCCCATAGCCAACACAAGAGCCACATTGACTGCCTCCTTAACCCCCTTCTTCCTCATGTGTAATGGACACTATCTTCTAAGTAAAGAGTCTACAGTATTATAAAGGCAACACCAGGCAGATGCCTCTAGCAGATGGCTGTGTTGTAAATGTATTTCAAAAATCCCATTACGTGGAGTATTGCTAACCTTCATTATAAAATTTGGTCTGAACATTCTTACATACTTTTCCTCATCATAATTCTTGGATCTAAATGATCAGATTAAAGGTCTGCAAAGTGTAACTCTTTGACGGGGTGGGAAACTGTTCCCCAGAAAAGGCAAGCCAATTTGCTTCCTCACTGTTGACACCAACACTTCACCCAATAAAGCTTCATCTGTTTTATATCTGATATCAAAAAGTGTGTTCTGCTTTAACTTAGAGGTTAAATTGCTTCTGACATGCTTATTGGACATTTTTACTTACTCTTTTGTGAGCTGTTTGATCGTGCCTTCTCTATCTTTAGGGGGCTTGGCTCTTTACATACGTGAAGAAGGCTCTTACAGCTGGTGGAAGCGCTCTCTGTTGAACTGAATGCTAAACACCAGACTTCCATAAGAAGGTGACATTATGAACGCGGTGACTTTTAAAGCCCACCATGGCTTTTTTCTCTCTCTCAGGATTGCTTTGTGATAAACCCCAGGCAGAAGCACTGTGAACTTTGCCTGTTAGTGTAGATGGAAAACGGTCACTTTATATATTTATGTTCTGCATTGAAAAAGTGAAGCTTTTCCTTGTGGCAAGATAATCAATACTAGCAGTAAAAGCCTCTCCCAGAGACAACGGGCTTTCACTCTCCTTTCAAAATGTCCAACAGCAGTGAATAAAACTTCAAACCACAGAAAACCAAAAAGAAAAAAAAAACTGTCTTATTGTGAATCCCAGGGGTTAGAGCCTCCTCCGCAGCAGAGGGAACCTTGTGCAATGTATCTCACTCAGACACTAAAGAAAAATGCAGCTCCAAACATCTCCAAAACAGCAGCCAAAGAGGACACCCCAACATGGTTCCAAAACTCAAACCTAGGTGAGGCTCCGGCCCACAAAGCACCCCAATCTCTATATATAGAAAATGAACGGTGTACTGGGCATCACAGTGCACACCTTTAATCTGAACATTCAGGAGGCAGAGACAGGTGGATTCCTGTGAGTTCAAAGCCAATCTGATCTACATAGCAAGTTCTAGTCCAGCCAGGGCTACATAATGAGATGGTCTCAAAGAAGTGGGGGGGGGGGATTCTTTGCTTGGTGTCTTTCATAATCTACCCTCTCCACAGCCAAGCTAATTACCAACCGGCTTTGACCTCCCCTGACAGCGGTGCCATCTTCCAGGCCCTTACTAGCCCTATCCTAACTCCTGTCGTGCCGTTCTGTCTCTAGCATTGTCTTCCTTATCTTTATCGCTAAAGTACAAATTTAAGCACTCTGCCCTTCCCGTGTTGTAACAAGATGAGGCTTCCAAAGACCCGTCACAGATTAGATTGGCCTGTGGTCCACCTGGCAGCTGGGTCTAAGGAGACAATCTCTTCCCCTGCCTGTGCATTTAGGCAACAGCAAGCATCTCCTCCTGCATCCGTCTACTGACCAGTTCTGCAGCCCTGAAGCCTCAGCTGAGGGACAAGCTTCTCTCTGAAGTGTTTCCTGGTGCATTTCTAGGAGGTGGAACTTGGTGCCCTTCCTTGGCACTCCGAGAGGGAGTGCCCTTACAACAATCTAGAAAAGTAAATGATCAGGTTTTCTTACCCTTGGGATGCCAACTACAGCTAAGCCGGCCTTGGCATCTCCAGGTACCCCAATTACATGGTGCAGTCATGGGCCGTTTTGTCATAGTTCCCTGAAGTACCGGCATCATCTTATGCTCTACCTAGCAACCATTGCTTTGTCTGGTACATAGAAAATGCTCAATAAACCCTTCTTGGTGATGACTTCACTTAGTAATTAGAAATTACTTATAAATCAGAGGATAACCACTAATATTCCATAGTTCTGAGAAGAGTCTTGTTCACTCCCTATATCGCTGATTTTTAAAAATATCAGTGTCCTCTATTGTACTTGAGATAATATTTGCTATTCATACAGGTTTGTGAGCACGTACCTTTTGTATAAGATAAAACACAGGCACTAGTCACTGGCTATATGCTAAATACAGAATATATCAGACATAGCTTCGATACATTGCCTGTACACACAGTAAGGACTCAATGATCATCTTCTAACTTTTTTTAAAGAGTAGAATCGTGGACTGATGGCCTTGATGCAATTATCCCCCCTGGAAACATAGTCTCCGTATGGAGCAGTGAACCCAGTGGGTGATAGGTCATGATAACCATGCCCAGGCCAGAGCTGATTGTTCTAAATGAACGCTTGATCCAACGGGGCAATCAGCCTTTCTCTGGATGTTCTTTTTAAACTCAGGATTAGGGATGATTTGGATGAGAGATACCATCAGATGTAACTTAAGAGCTGTTGGCGGGCATGTCCCTGCTATGCAGAGAGAATGACATACAACTGGAATCAGCGTGCAGAATGGCAGAGGTGAGAAATGATGGCAGTCTAGACTCTTGCTTAGTCGGGAAGATGACAAGAACCTTGGTGATGATCAGTAGCTGGCCCCTTGCCTCTGAGAGACGGCTGCACCCTGGCCCTTCCCACAGTTTGCTTGTGTGAGAAGAACATATACTTTCATCTAATAGATTTCCAATAGGCTGGTTTTGGCCGTCCCTTAGTCATTGCCGGAAGTATAACATAACAATAAATATGGAGAGATGAATGAATAACCGATTCCCCTGAATTTCCTCCCCACACATTCTTTTAGGTAATTCGACCAGATGCTTTGGCATACTGAAGACGTGGACTGTGAGATTTCTATTCAAAGACAGAAAGAAGACACTCGTTTTGAAATGTACAAACAAAACAGATGCCAATTCAGACCTCGAGTGCTTGGCTGGCCAGTACCTGGCTCGCAGAGATGGGTCCTCATGAGTTAAGTGAACGTGCTGGGAATCTCTAAAAAACAGCAAGGGTTTTTTTTGTTTGTTTGTTTGTTTGTTTTTGTTTTTTCTTTTTCTGCAGGCCCTTCCAATAATGCAAAAAGCATGAAGAAATTAGAAATTTTCCAGCCTAGAAGTGAGCTTTTCTAATGAAGAAAACAAAACATTATGGTAATCTGCCCTTCTTCAGCCATCAGTGCTACTGAAATTCATAAGAGCCCCTTGATGGCAGCAGCAACAAACCAGCTGTCTCCCCTGGCTGCTGCCACAAGGGGAACAGAGCTGCAAAGGCTTCTGAGACCTCCCACCCCAGGCAAGGCGTTGACTGGTGGTGGCAGAAGGAAACCAGCACCAGATGCGCATCTCCAAGCCTGACAGCACCAGACCTCACAGCTTCTCAGGAACCAAGGCTTAAACTTTGATGCTCTGGCTGCCCCTGGCTCGGAGTCTTCCTGTCCGGCTGCCCTGCTCCTCCTCTAACACCTGATTCTGGGGGGCAGCAGCAGGGCTTCTGTTCTCTGGCACAGCCCCATTTTTTCGAGTTCGTTTTTCTTTGGGTTGCTGCTTAGACATAAGGATGTTGTGCCTCTGGGCGTAGCCCTGTCTGAGCTCACTGGTGTCTCTGTGGGCTTGGGGCTCTTTGGCCCGCGGCTGGCTAGGGGCTGCAGTCTCCTGCTCTGGAGGTTTCCTCACCCCCTCTCTCTTCTGAGACCTTTCCTTCTTTTGAGCCTGTTCTCTTCCCCCAGGATGCACCACAGGAGCAGAACCCTCCTGTGCTGACTTGGCGGTGGGCTGCGGGGGTTGACCTTCTCGGGTTGGCTGATTCTCACCGAAGGCCATCTCATTTTCTTGAACTACCCCCTCAGACATTACTGGGTTCTGGGATGCACCTACAGACTGAGCCAGGTCCTTCTTTCTGGAATTGTGGGCTTTGTGGGTTTTCTCCTCCTGGTTCTGGGGGTCTGCTGGCGCTGCTTCAGCGTGGCTCAGAGGGGACATGGTGGCAAGCGGGTCAGACACATTCCTAGGAGTTGGCTTACTATGGGACTCTGACTGCTGGTTAGTCTGAGACTTTCCCGCTGGCATCTTTCCTGGGTGTGGCGACCCTTTAGCTATCTCTCTCTGCCTGAGGTTTTTTTTCCTAGCGTCTTTCTGCTTAGCAGCCTCCTGGCTGTGAGTTGAGGCCTGCAGATCTAGAATCTTCTTGCCGGAGGCATGGCCTACTTTAGGAGTCTTCTTCTCCTTTGTAGGCTTCGAAGCAGACCTTGGCCCGGTGTTCTGAGGGGGCTGAGGTTCCACAGAGGGAGCAGGAATATGAGGGAGGCGGACTTTGGGTGCCTCCTCTTCCTGGGGAAGATTGGGGGAGTGCCGCTGGGCTTGTTCCTGCGGGCTGATAAGCGGGAGCTTCATCTCACTGCCTTTCCCAACGTGGGCTTGCTGTGGACTGTGGGCTGTGTCGGGGCTTGGGTTTGGGGGTGGTTTGGACTGGGGAGGGCTGATGGGAGGAAGCTTACTGGGGTCTCCATCCTGAGTTGGAAGAGACCTTGGAGATGGAGCTGGGGTCTGATCTGAGCTCGTCCCCAAAGCCTCTTCTCTGCTGGGAGAGAGAAGCTTGGGTGTGGGTCTTCTGCTCTGGAGAGGAGCCAGGGTCTGGGGCTGGGGAAGCCTGGTAGGAGCCAGCCGGCTTTTAGGAAGCAAGGCCACTGGCTGTTCCCTAACCTGGGTATGTTTTGAGTTTGTGGATGAGTCCTGGGGAGGGGAAATTTCTGGGTAAGGAGTACCAGCCCGGGGAACTTCTGCTTTGGGGGTTCCCTCCTTTGGAGGTGGTTGAGAGCCCCCAGCGGCCTTCACCACATCAGAGGGGGTAGGATCTTCTGAAGCACTGTGAGCGGAGCTGCTGGGCACAGGGTTGGTTGGCTCAGTTCCCTTATCCTGCACAGAAGCTGGGTCAGGTCCCTGTTCAGATTCAGAGAGGGGTGGCTTGCTAGGGGCTCCTTTGAGCTCTCCGGATTCCTTATCCTGGTCTGACTGAGGTCTGGGTCGGGGGGAGGGGTCAGGATGCTGTGATGGCTCTTGAGATGCAACAGTAGAAGACTGTCCTTCTGCTTCTACCTCATGTGGTCCAGGCTCATCTTCAGAGCTGTCCATGTCAGTGGTTATCTTCGGAGGAAGGTGGGCTGGCCGGCCATCCCCTTCCTTCTCCTTTGGTGGTATGTCTTGGGCTTCCTGAGGAATACCAAGGGTTGAAGAACTGACCTCCTGAGGGGGATCCAGGTGGCTGCTGGGAGAAGGATCCTTCTTAGGGGGTTCTCCCTCCTCAGTTAACTCTTGGCTCTGTGGGGGAGCTGGGTTCTGACTTTCAGAGGTCGTTGCAAGAGTCTGCACTTCCGGGAGAGCTTCTGAGTTTTGGCCGTCTGCTTGCAGTCTTGCCAAGCGCCTGGGGGAGGGGACCAGATGTGCCGGGACCCCAGAGATGGTCTTCTTGTTAGAGGGAGCCCCTGCTTTAATATAAAGAGAGTTAGCTACAAAGACTCGTTACTGCCAGAAATAAAACAACAAAAAAAGCCCATTTCCCTTTGTGTCGCACAAAGGACCTTTAAAAGAAAACCACAGGTAGGACTTCCCTTTTCCTTGTGGAGACTAAGTAGCTACAGTTCTCTGAAAGACGTTAGGACCATTTCTAGGGCACTGAAAAAAACAAACATTAATGAATAAGCATTCAGATGTTTGCTCGAAACCGAGTTTGGATCTGTGGGTGGTAAAGAGAGTTTCCAGATGAAGAGACTGGTTTTGCTGGTTAACAGTTAAGACGTAAGCTGTGACCACTGAGAGCAGTCCTGTCTCTTTACTAACACCCTCGAGGACCCAGCAGGAGCTCAGTAGGATGGAATGGAAGAAGGAAGGCATGGGTTCAAGGACGGCCTAAGACACCAGGGTCTGCTCCTGAAGATCAAGGGTCCATGCTGCTGTCCTCAAGTTCACCATCACCCAGATCTCCCTGGCTCCAGAAATGGCTCCCAGACGCTATTGGCAATACTGGTACTATAGAGAGGGCCTGTTTCCCCCAGTCACATCTTCTTAGAGTTCTCTGGTGTCCTGGACACAGTCACCCCATCTGGCACTTACTTATAAATGATAGAAGCCTTGACATCCTTCTGGGGACCTATACACCGGCCCAAACAGCATAGCTCTGAACCGTGCAGTGGTCAGACGTGACGCATCAGCCTGGAGCAACCTTGAAGAACTTGGGGGAGACTTTGGTGGCCCCAGAGTGGTCCATCTCCAGCAGTAAATGTGTCCCTGACCACTGTCCCCCCACTAACGAGGGGTGGGTGGGTGCTACTCTAGATTCACAGTGAGCCTTTCTAGTCTGGTCCTCTTTTGTACCCAGTCAAACTAGACGTCTCCTGAGAGTGGAAGGGACAAGCGGGCTGAGTGAAACGCCTCCCCCGTGCGGCTTCTAATGCCACCCTCTGTTCATCGTTTTTATCACCAAATTTACCACAGATACAAACTAAAACACAACTTTAGACAAGAAACAAGGTTAAATTTAAAACAGGTATATTTACAGAGCCTAGAAAGTAGGTCAGAGGTTGCCAGGGGTAGGGGATAGCTACTGAGTATAGACTTTGTTTTTTTTTCTTAATAATTTATTTTTATTTTATTTGCATTGGTGTTTTGCCTACATGCATGTCTGTGGGACGGTGTCAGATCTTGTAGTTACAGACAGTTGTGAGCTGTCATGTGGGTGCTGGGAATTGAACCCTGGTCCTCTGGAAGATCAGTCAGTGTTCTTAACCACTAAGCCATCTCCCCAGCCCCTAGAGTCTCTTTTTTAAACAGTGAAAAGCTTTGGAAATCGGTGGTAGTGATGTTTACACAACACTGAGAAAGTAGTTAATGGCGCTGAAATTCACACTTAACGTAATTAAAATGGCAAACTGGAGCTGGCAAGATGGCCCAGTGGTTAAAGCTCCTGCTGCCGAGATCAATGACCCAAGTTTGATCCCTGGAACCCACGTGGTGGAGGGGACAATCAATTCCCACAAGTTGTCCTTTTGCCTTCATGCACATGCTGTGGCACACACATGCACACACACACGGAAATAAACGCAAAAAGTTCTAAAGGATAAAAAATGGCAAATTATGTATGCTTACACGATGCATGCAAGACATGTAAACGACTTACAAAGCAAAGAAAAAGGCCAATGACACTCGGCGCTGAAGGTTCTCTCTCTCCTTTTACATTCATGGGCAGACACACAGGCTTTCTTTTTCTACTTTGATGATTTAACGATTTAGAAAATTTGGTTAACTGACACCATGCCCTTTACTAGAAGATAAAAGCGCCATTTTATAGACTGGCAAATTGCTCCATTTTTCCCTTTATCATTAATCAGAAATAGGAAAAATATAATTTCATTTCATAACCTTTATGGCAAGAACCCAGATTGCTCATTAGCTCCCCTGCCTTAAAGGCTCGCTGGAAGCAGTGGCAGGCCGGGACACGGGAGCTAAAGCAGCACTTCTCAGCCTGTGGGTCACGCCCCCTTTTGTCAAATGACCCTTTTCCACGGGCTTGCCTAAGACCATGGAAACACACAGCTGTTTACATTATGATTAATAACAGTAGCAAATTACAGTTATGGAGCAGCAATGAAAATAATTTTATGAAGAGCTGTATTAAAGGGTCGCAGATTTAGGAAGGCCGAGAACCACTGCTCTATAGAGATGGAGGGTGAGCATACCCTTGCACTGAGCTGCAAATGAGTGAGCGTCTCCTTACTTCATAGAAACTATACTGCTAACTTCATGCTTTAGAAACAAATATTTCCTACATTACCCTGGGGAAAAACTGGACAGTTCTGCACTTAACTGGTCTGCATTTAAGATTGATGGCGCATTTAAAGTCGTAGGAGCTTCTCTGCACTAAATACCTGAAGCTAGTAATGCATGCATTCGGTGATAATTCAGCTAGCCCATCCTGGTGAAGGTTCACCGCTCTAAGCTTAGGTGGTGGATGCTTTCCTCGGAGCACACAGCTCTTGGGTTTTCTTTCACTGTTCTGCATCCTCATTGTGACCTGGATGTTATCACTGTATTCCCAGTGACAGGCGAGCAGCTTATGATTCCCAGGGGTGAAGCCGTATATTATTACTCCAAATATTTGGGAATTGTCTTTAGGTTGCACTGGCACCGGACTATCTCTTTTGGAAAGATGGTGCCATGGGCATAAGATTTCTGTTTGTACTGAAGCTCAACACACAGATACCCGTAATCCAGCTGGGGAAAGCCTCAGCTCTCCAAGCCCGACTTCAGTAACGCGTCACAATATTGCATACAGTTTTCTTTTATGTTTTAAGAAAAAGATGATTTTGCAAATTCATAAATTTAAGACAGAAAAGTAAGGCTTCAGATGCCCATCCAGTCAGTTATGCAATTGTTCAGACTAACCTCTCATAGAATTGTAAATATTTATTTCACTTTCTCTCTTTTGACATTTTAATTATTTTTTTAAATCCCCTATACTAAGACGTTTGTTTTAGTTTTTAGGATATATATATATATATATGAATATATAACAAATGAATATATATGACATATATATCATAGAAAAGAGATCTGAACAACTCACCTCAGAACAGAGGTAAAGAGGCAAGGCCCCAACTAGGCCGAGGATGGTCCTTCTGCTCCCTTTTCATGGAGTCTTTACAGTTTCAGGGGGAGGCAATTAAGTCTGTGCCCCATGATGACTACTTTTGTCAACAAGACACAAACCCTAGACTCTCCCGGGAAGGAAGTCTCAGTGAAGAATTGTGTACATTGGGTTGACCTGTGGACTTGTCTGTGAGGGACTGCATGTTAACTGTGTGAGAAAACTCAGCAGCTCCCTGTGGACGCCCCATTCTCTAGGCAGGGGTTCCTGAGCTCTGTAAGAACAGAGGAATCAAGCTTCGGACTAGCAAGCAAGCGAGACACACTCATCCATTTCCCTCTGCTCTTGACAGTAGATGTGATGTGATGAGATGCTTGAAGTGGCTGCTGCCTGGACTTTGCACAGTGATGAACTATTGCCTGAAATTGTGAGACTCTTTTTCCCAATTGCTTCTTTGTGAGGGCAATTAACCACAGCAGCAGAAACAAAACGTCTGTATTGACCCTATAGCCAGGTGACCCTCACCCTTGGCAAGGAGTTCACAGTCCTGGCATTCACAGAAGCCATTGGCTTGGCTCCTTGGGGGCACCAGAGATACCCTAAAAGCTTATTAATAAGGACTATATTCATTAGCATTTCAGATATCCTCCCTTGAATACTGTCTGATGTGTGCACTGTCACTGAAGGGGAAGTTTATCTTTAATTATCAGCTGAAAAAATAACTCCCTCTGCAAATTAACTGTAAACATGAGATAAGGTTTTTGCCTTAAGAAAACACGGTCTGTTTCAGAAAATCAGGTTCTGTCGAGGATATAGATCTGATGATTGATTGCAATCCATCCTGTCTACTTTGCAAGCTAGAATTCCATTATTCAATAACTAGATGCTTCGGTTTCGATTAGTAAGTGTTTCTGAGAGTTGTGACATTTTTATAAATTCTATAATTTATACCTTTCATTAAATCAGATAAGCCTAACCTAATTATTCCAAATAAGTAAGATTTTATTATATGCTTTAAAGCGGGAGTCTATTGTCCTGTGCACACATTATCTTGCCTCTTAATTTGCCAAATAGTAACTGCATGCTATAGTCAGGGTCCTGATCACTGTAGAAATAATAAGAGCTACAGAACAGCATGGCGGAGGCTGCGGCTGCTGTGCTAGGCCTTGCTCACTGCTCCTCTGTTCAGAAGCACCATGCAGATCATGACCATTTTCAGTTACTCGGGGGACTTGGTGTTTATCCAAATTCACAAGAGGGTGATGTAAAAGCCAGCACACCAATTTATTAATTTACAGTGGGACATGGCTCGGGTACAGGGAGCAGGGCAGTGTGCTCTCACGTAAGGTACAGCCTCCACAGGGGCCAGGGCCACCCAGGAGACTAAATTAAACATCACAAGGTTGCTTGGATAGCAAAGAATTAAAGCAAAGAGAGCCCTGTTTCCTCAAGAGAAAGCTCCGTGAGGTTCAAACCGCACTAGGCGCACTGCAGTGAAGCCTATTTGATAGACCAGGCTTACTTCACGTATTTTCTGTTTGCCATGCCGTCCCTTAGTTCCTTTAACACGCGAGACACTCACGGCAGGAAAGTCTGCCAATAACCGTGAGTTTACTGGTGCTGCGCTGACCTCAGCCCGAAATGCAAGGACTAAGCGACCTAAGAAGAGTGCTTAGAACTGCACACAGTGCAGTAAGCTCGAGAGTTTGAACTCCGTCACAGTCTGTCAGAGTGCCACCAGGCAAACAGGATCCTAACGGGAACTACCATGCTGCAAATACGTCTGTGTGACTGCAGTTCTGCCCCGGAGGGACCTTTAGGAAAGATCCCTGTTATGGTAGCGGTACAGACAGTTTGCCATCTTCCCCCACATAGCGAGTAGTAGTCACTGACATTGCTGTGGCATCCTCACTGTTCATCTTGAGAGCTCATTCCATCTTCTGCAATCTTAAACTCTACCCATCCAACAACAATGCTCCATCCTCCACTTGGCTCTGATCTCCATTTCTGTTTTCTGACTGTGAATTTGACTGCTCTAAATACCTCATAGAAGATAACCGTATGGTGTCTGTTCCTCTCTGATCCTTTAATTCACCACACTGTTTTCGAGGTTCATGTAATAGCGTGTGTCAAAATTTCCTTCCCTTTTAAAGAGGAAATAACATCAATGACTGTATACAACGCCTCCTTCACCCACTCAGCCATCCCTGGACTCCGGGGGCGTCAGCTGTTGGCTATGAATGGGGCGAACATTTCAAATACATCTCGGAATAGTCATGTCCCCAAATTCGAGGCTCAGAATGCCTAGATTCCAAGTGAAGGCTCTCACACATCCCTTGGCATTTGCTGCTCAGGGTCCACAAGGCAGGAGGGAAGTGTGGTTTCTATTCTTCAGGAGGAGAAGCTGAAGCCCGGAACAGCTAGGCAGCTTGGCCAAGGGAGCAGTAGAACTAGCCCCCGCCCCCTCCATCACATGTTCTGGCCAGTGAGTACCCACTGTTCTCTGCAGTGCAACTTTTTCAGGACTGGCAGTCCAAAGAAAAAGAGGAAGAAAACTCTCACACTAAAATTCTTAGACTAAATAGATACTTGATAGGTCCGATACTCTAGTTCCATATGGGAATAGTCTTTTGGAAGAACTTTTGAGCTCTGAGCATGAGACCAACTCTTCTCTATTGTCCACATCCAAGGTACTGCCTAGTGTCTCCCTGGGGGTGGGGGAGTGTCCCACTACAGGCATAGAGACATTCAGAGTTACACACCCAAAGGGCTGATTCCTACACCCCAGAAAAAATGCAGGAAGTAAATAGTGCAAACCAGCTTTAGCCGAGCTAATGAATACCCAAGCAACAACAGGGAATAAACTTGATACGGAGGAGACTGGCTGGTACCTGCAGTTGGAGCCAAACCCTTAGTGCCTTCCTCGGTCAATCCCAGGTATTCTCGAATGAGCTCACTTAGCTTTTTGTAGGCAATGTCCAGATCGTCTATAACAAACAAGAGAACATCTTAATATACCAGGATCACGTCCAAACACAGTCAGCATTCAATGGCGAGCCAACTGGTTTGCTAACTGCACCCCATTTTATTACGGCTGTGGCAGGTACCATTCTAGATGAGCCTAGTGACACTTCCTTCTCCTGTAGTCTCTGCACGTGGGGGTAGAACCCACGGAGATGAAGAGGGTTCATGCCCGTGATTACATTACATCATATATAAAAGGGATGTGCAGGTATAATTAAGGTTACTAACGGCACAAGTGTTGCGGGCTACCGTGAAGGGGGCTTCCCTCAAATCACAGCCACAGAAGGGTAGATTTGTCTAGTCAGTGGTAGATCACAAGTCAGAGGCTCAAAGCACAGAGAGGATTCAATGCGCTCTTTGTGGTAGAAGAGGGCCGGCACTGTATAGACAATGCCAAAGAGAATCCTCAGGGACTATGCACAGTCTTCAAGAGGCAGCCAGCAGAGAACAGCCAGCAGAGAAGTGGGAGCTCAGACCCACACCCCAAGGAAAAGCATTCTGCCAATGAGAAGGGACCCGGGTGCTAAGATTTCCCCCAGAGCCTTCAGACAAGACCTCAACTCAGCTGATTCCTTAATCTCAGCCTTGAGGCACTGACTGCACGCCCTGCTATGCTGTCCTAACCTGCTGAGCAGGCACTGCGTTAAGCATTCACTGTGAGTATCTGCATGCAGCTGTATAAAACCAGCATGGATATGCAACACAGTAACAAATTCAGAGGTTTGAAAATACGATTATGTGAACCATATAAAATTGTCATTTGCGTAGTAGTTGAATACCAGCAATATCATATGGCTCAATTTAATGTCCCCCTTTCTATTCAATATCTCACCAAAAGGTGGTTAGAAATTTATTTATTTTATTTGTTTGTTAGAGACAGAGTCTTACTGTGCAGTCTTGGTCAGCCTGGAACTCTATGTAGACCAGGCTGGCCCTGAACTCATGGAGATCTGCCTGCCTGCACCTCCTGAGTGCTGAGACTATAAGGCATGTACCACAACAGCCCCCCCCCTTTTTTTTTTTTTTT
>NW_004949102.1:10737104-10754453 GCF_000317375.1 Microtus ochrogaster | reverse complement strand
TGTAGACCAGGCTGGTCTCGAACTCACAGAGATCCACCTGCCTCTGCCTCCCAAGTGCTGGGATTAAAGGCGTGCGCCACCACCGCCCGGCTAAGCCCCCCTTTTTAAATTACTGCATTTCTTTATTAGTTGAGGGGCTGCATGTAGCAGTCAGAGGACAAGTCACAGAAGTCAGTTTTCACTGGGCGGTGGTGGTGCACGCCTTTAATCCCAGCACGCCCCTTGGGAGGCAGAAGCAGTTCAAGGCCAGCATGGTCTGCAGAGTGAGTTCCAGGACAGCCAGGGCTACGTGGAGAAACCCTGTCTCAAACACGCCGCCCCTAAAAGCCAGTTCTCTCCTTCCACCACATGAGTCTGAGGGAGTGAACTGGTCTGGCAGCAGGTCGGAGCCATCCCACCGCTCCTAGGTATCTTCTCATCTATACACAGCATTTACCATCCCTTCACAGATGTATGAGACCGTATAATTAAAAACAGAAAGTTCCCTATTTCAATAATTTCTCTATCTTTCTCTCTTTGGCTTCTGTTCCAAATCTAGTAGCCTTTTTTATTTAATAATTTTTGTTTTGTTTTGTTTTGACCTGCTTTGCCTCCCAAGTGCTGGGAGTAAAGGCGTGCACCACCACTATCTGGCTTATATGATAAAATTTGAATCTACATAATTGCACACACTTATGAAACACAACACATATATACATGTGGGTAATTATCATATCCCTTACCTCAAACACTCATTATTTCTCTGTGGTGATAAAATTGGAAAATATCTGGGCTAAAAAAATAGCATGCTTTATTCTGAGGTAGTTTTTGAAAATGTTTTACTCAGATACTTTCAAATTTCCAATATTTTCAGTAGTTGTATTTCTTTGTATAAATAGATTATGATAAAAATTATGTGAGCTTCATATGCCTTTAGAAGCTTAAACATATATTTTAAATGAGATATTATCCATCTTTATTATCGCAGTGCCCCCAGGGGGAGGAATCTATATGGGCCCATTTTATACCAACTTTATTAGTCACAACTTCATGGACCAACACGATTCAACCTTCTGATGGAAACTGTGGGAGATGAGAGCTCACACGTTCTTACCCCCTTCTGCAGCTTTTTGCAGCTTCTAATTACAATAAATATCTGTTTCCTAAGACTTTTCTTTCCAGGACATAAATTGGAAGTGCAGTGATTATATACTTCAAACAAGAAAGCATATTAAAAAAATAAATAAAAATCTGCCGGGCATTACTGACCTGCATTAATCACTGCATCGAAATACCCTGGAAATTTCCGATTAATTTTAATGTAAAGGTCCACCCTGGAGACAGCAAAGTCAATTTCTGCTCGACTAAACAATCCCTTTCTCCGCAAGTATCCTTCATATTTTTCCTTGTCCATGGGCACCACCAAGATATAGCGAGGCTCGAAATAGGAATATTTCAAACTTCTTACGCCCTGGGAAAGAAGAGAAAAGGTGAGTAAGAAGCAGCTCCCCTCTGGGGACATCACTGTGGAAGGTGACAACTCAGAGGGCGCACACAGAATCACACCGAAGAACACATTTTGTCTGTAGGATCAGCTGCTATTTTCCTATCAATATTCCAAGGTTGGATTACTTTCCTTTCTTCATCAAATATTAAATTATGATAGGAACCACTACAATTCATTCCACCTGGTTGTCCTCAAGTTAATTGTTCTAATGAATATGGCTGTTAGAAAAGAAAATTGCCAGACATAAAATGGGGATATTCATGGCAGTACTGCCATGTTATTATCAAAAAGTAATTCAATTCCATATTTCAATAGGCATCTTGAAGCAATAGAAGATAGAGATCTTCCCAGGGATAAAGGCTCCCCTGGTACTCCTCTGCCATCCATCACTTTGATACCATTCTTGTTTCTAAGTCAGCAACTCAAAAAGGCATACATACATACGTACATACATACATACACGAGAGAGAGAGAGAGAGAGAGAGAGAGAGAGAGAGAGAGAGAGAGAGAGAGAGAGAGCGCTTCAGCACCATGATCAGACTACTATGGTCACAAACACAGTCCTTGAGCTTGGGGGAGTTGGGGACGGGGTTGCCAAACATGTCTTCTTTGTAGCAGTTAGACCTTGCTACCACTGTACTTGGCTGAGTTCAGAGACTCTCCTGATACCACCATAGCTACTGCTGTTGCTGCTAGAACTACCAAGGCTACCTTGCTTTTATGGTTTGTCAAAGTATTAGCCTCCCTTATCTAGGGCCAGAGCTTCTGCCTCCAACACTTCCTCCCATTGTAGATGCAAAACTTAAAGACTGGTTGGAATAACCGCCAACATCATTGTGGTTCCACATCTTCTAGCCTCTTTCTGGAGGGTAGAGACCAGAGTCAGCACAGCCTGCTACCAGATGGCCACAGGGTGATGTGGTATGGCCTGCAAACTGGGAGCTCTGGGCTGTGACTTCAGCTTCGTAGATCCTAAGGACTCTGCACACATCCCTCAAACTCTCTGGGCAGAAGTTTCCTCATTGGGTGACGTGGAAGAGTTGTTCCAAGTGGACTATGAAGTCCCTTCCATCTCAGTTCTAGCGTCATCGGTTTAACTCAAGTTCAAAATTTCTGCTTTAACGATTCAGTGGGAAGAAATACAGGCTGCTTTTAAAACAGTGTCTGAAAAAGTCGGTGACAAGGGCAGTCAGGGAAAAAAATACCTCAGCTGGGGAGAAGCAGGGAAACAAAACAGTTTATAGATTTGACCTCCTGGATATGAGGAGTGGTAAGCTCTCAGGAGGGAAAGAAAGGCAAGCAGGAGCTGTCACTCAGGAAACTGTTGCACTGGAAAAAGGTGGACACAATAAGACGGAGCGCTGCTTCGCTCAAACATGCATTAGTTTTTGTTTCCTCTGTCCAAGGCAGACATTTTTTTTTTAAAGAGTAAAGAAGACTTTTCTTAAAGGTACAGAACCAGTCAACTGCAAAAAGAATGGATAATGATACAGGAAGTTAAAGAGCTGACACAAGTATGCCCAGCTTCAATAAAGGTGGGGAACAGTTAACCAATACTAGATGCCAAAAGGGGCCACTGTCTCCTCCTCTGGCATTACAAAGGAAGACAAAGCTAACGTTCAGTCAACAGGAAAGAACCGCCTTGTGAAGTTTTGTTTTATGTTTGTTTTAATTAATTTATTTTGTCTGATCATAAGATTTCTATTGCTTAGTAAAAGTATTTTTTTAAAAAAAAAATCAGCCATCACTGAAGACCTGATTTGTTTGGCTGAGTTACATGTTCATTCTTCAGACAAGAGGATAGGAAATTCATGGGCTCAGAATTTTGAAAAAATGTCTATACATTCTAATTTGAGAAGGGAGACAAAAATCTGAAATCCGCAAGCCTAGCTTGCAGAAGTATAAAAACATTGCATCCAGTGAACAACCAGTGCCAAATGACAGCACCGCCCGCTCACCCTGCCCCTGTGAAGAATGAAGGAACAGAGTGACCACTCAGGCTGACACAGTCCCTAATGGAGGGGAGCCACCCACGCCTGTACCCACTCCATATAAATGAAGGCACGCTGCAACAGCAGAGGGATGCGTTAGTGAAGAAGAGACAGTAAGTCTTGAATGAAGCTATGACCTAAATGTCACTGGACTTTCATAGATCTTCCCTCCCACACTGACGATAAACTTAACACTTCATGCCTCTGTAGCATCTCTCTTGTGCCCAGCAATATGTTATCCAGATATTGTAGCCCCAACCTGACATGCCATACACACACACACACACACACACACACACACACACACACACACACACACACACACGAGCACAGGTACTCACAGCTCAATGAAGAATACTTACTTCTATTTCCATATGAATGCAGCTTGCTAGTCCATCTCTTGCAATACCTTCTACAGTGTCCCTATTTAATCCATAATTGTGGTTACCATAACTAAATGTTAGGATAAATTTCCCCTGGAATTAGAAAAATACAAAGATTTGCACATAGCAGGTGCTTTAATGCAATGGTAAAATCACTTGATGTCTTAACTTTCACCTAATTCCACACAAACTAAAGTGTTAGGAAGTACAGAACGTCACAACGGTAACAGGTAGTGGGACACCACCAAACTCTGATAGGGGCTACTCAGAATTCCTCCTGATGAAAATAAGGTTTATTGAAATAATCTATAGACAAAATGTCTGAGAAAAGTTATGGGTGGAAGCTTCTGGTAGGACAGACCATGATAATTGTTTACCTATTTCCTGCCAAATCCACACCACAAACCTTCACTGTCAAAAGAGTAAAACTGATGGCTTGTCCTGTCCCTTGTGGCTATGCCAGCATCCCAGGCTTCTCGAAAAGGACCCCGATCCTAAACTCCTTACATTTCAAGATAAGCCACGAGGAACAGGTAATCCTGAAGGCTGTGGGCATCCTAAAAGCTTGGAAAAGTAGACCCAGCCTGGTTTTCCTCCTAAAGACGACTTTTGATTGAAACTGCCCCAAATGTTAGTCAGCAGAATGGCTGTGCCCTGTAGTCATTTATCTCTAAATACCACCCTCTCTGTGTATTCTGGAGCCCCATTTCCTGTGACAGCTGCATTCCCTTGCAAAAGGAAAAGAGAAGAAAATGCAGGTAAAAATATACCCTTCAAATTGTGACTTTTCCTTTGACTATTTATTAAATCATTAGGCCTAATCGAAACTGGGGAGCTGGTGACAGCAGAAAGAATAAGAATGTGTGACCTTGGTAAGTGTGCCTTCTGAAACGCACGGCTTTAAAATAAATAACGTTCGGGGATGCATCCAACCCTGTTAAATGGCTGGTGCCTCATTAAAAATAGCAAACAGTCAGGAGTTAATACTGTCGTCATTAACAGCAACAGCAGCAGCAGCGGCAGCAGCATCGGAGCTTCTTGCTACCCTCCTGGCTCCAGATGTTCTGGAGATATGTAGAGACGACAGCCTGGCTGTGTGCCAGAGAGGGTTAGGCAGGAGACGCAGGGTGCCTTTTGAGGCTGGGTAGGTTTCTAGTAACTATGTGTGTTGGGGCCATTATAATCAAAGTTAAAAACCCAACAACATATGCCTTCAATCTTTTACTCTTTCGATGCCACAATCTCTTTCTTCTTTGGAAACAAATGTTCTGAGCCTTTCCCATACGTATGCGTGCATTTAAATATGTACACCTATGAATGGAGACAACGTGGCTATGGCTTATCTTTCATATGTTTGCTTATTTACCATGAGTGATGGTTAAGTTCGTGGGTCAACTTGGAGAATATTTAGGGGTGAGATTAACAATGACACTGGTGAACTTGGAAGAAGCAGACTGCCCTGAAGTGTGGGTGGACTGCACCCAGTCCCTCTAAGGTTTGTACAGAACAGAAGGTAAGCAAGCACCTTCACTGCTGGACCTTCTAAGTCTCCATGCTGCCCCCCCACACAGAAAGTTCTGGCTTGTCAATATCCACATCCATGTGATGATACATCTACCAGACCAATCTGCATGTGTGTGTATACTTATGAGTATATGTGTGTATATATACATATATATGTTGTGTGTATACGTGTGTGCATGTGAGTACGTATATATGTGAGTACACATATATATGTGTATATACATATATATGTGTATATACATATATGTGTATATACATATGTGTGTGTATAAGTGTATGTGTATATATACATACATAAACATATACACATAGACAAACATATATACACACATACACAGAGAGACTATTTACTAGTTCTGTTTCTCTGGAGAATTCTTAGTATTCTATTGTGAGCCCTGTTTGTATGTGTATGCATATCTGAATAATTTTTCAGATATATGTTTGTTTACTTCTTCTACAGGCCTCATAAACACTTTCTGGAAGCATGCATGGTTGGAAGAGACCTTGTATTGTGCATATAATATAAAAGATATCCCCTTCAACTGATTTGTTAAGCATTGAGATGATGTAGCTCCCCCAGCTCTGGCTGGTCACACTCCCTTCATTTCCTAGTGAGTGTGGGTTTCCTAGTTAAGCAGCAATGGCCACACAACCAAAGTCTCCAGCGGTTCCATTTCCACAGGAGAGGGAGTGCTTCTGTAGGGAAATGACTAAGCAAGGTTCCTCTAGAAAGGGCGGATGTAGCTATCTGTGGATGGGTAGGAGAATGGTCTGTGGGTTGGAGGAAGTGTTGGCTGAAAAGACGCGTGAACACGGGAGAGGGTGGAGGTTCATATGCTTTATCCAGCTAGCAGCTAGGTGTGGCTGCTCACGGTCGGCGTGTGTAGTGCCCAGGCCAGAGTGTCTATCACAAGAGCCTGGCTGTCTGGGTGGGTGGTGTGTGGAGGGGTGTTCCATGTGCAGGAGGCCTACAGTGTGGGCATGATCAGAAGGCTGACAATGTGTCCTGAATCTACAACTCTCTAGACTTAGCTCTCTTCATGCAACAGGACCACACTCTGAAGAAAAGGAGATTGGAGGTAAAACTCAAGTTGATGGAAATTACATCAAAGTAATACATGTTGGCAGAAAGAGGAAAAATGAGTTCTTCTCAAATACATGGGGATTTCTGTGGTGCACTAAACTGTAAAGCTAACTAGAGCCTAGAAGTGCGGTGATTTTGCAGGTTGATTTTGCTGAACCAGACTAACTTGACTACAGACCCAATAAGCTATGAACACCAGAGAGCAGGGGGTGCATCTGGAGAACAGAAAGACCAAACTCCCGGAGAAAATGCCCCACTAGAGCAGAAACTAACATTCATGGTGAGAGGGACAGGGCTTCCATCCTAAGGAGGAAATACTTCTCAGTACTGTGAAGGCAAATCTCAAATCTCTTTTAAAGGCGTTTAGAAGTATAAAGTTTTAGGCCAGGCGGTGGTAGCGCATGCCTTTAATGCCAGCACTTGGGAAGCAGAGACAGGCGGATCTCTGTGAGTTCGAGGTCAGCCTGGTCTACAAGAGCTAGTTCCAGGACAGGCTCCAAAGCAACACAGAGAAACCCTGCCTCAAAAAAAAAAAAAAAAGTAAAGAGAAAAAATAAAGAAATATGAAGTTTCAGAAAACTCTTAATAAACCAAGACAGTTCTATGAGAAGGCGTCTGATGTCCAAGACATTCATTTGACAGAGCTGCAGGGAGAGCAGCCTGGGGATTACAGAACTTGTTCACTTGCACTTCTGTGAGGACAAGATGACCCCTGAGAAGACACACCACAGAGGAGTTGGTTGTTCAAAACTCAGCTAATGTAATTGTACTGCCCAAGCCTAGATGCCCCCTGATAATGTGCACACTGGAGGCTTAGCCAGATCCGTTGTTTTAGGGTACAGACAGACAGAGAAGGGAGGAAGAAGAAAAAAGAGGGTGAGGAGAGATAGCTGACCGTTCGTGGCACAAAGAAAAACTGGTCTTCAGTAAGCTTCATAAGAGAATGAAGCGGGGCATGCTTCACTTGGTGACAGAAGGAAGGACACCGTGGTGGAAGCAAAAGTAAGGTTCGTGTGAAGAAAAAGCAAGAGGCACAGAGTTGCTACGAGTTTGGCGCCCAGAGATGCCCTTTAAGGGCAATGCAGTCAGGGCAGGTACGTGCTGCGTTCGTGTATACTTAACAACTGGTGAAACACATTCTCTGTGTGGGTTCCCTTCCGTGTAAAAGGAAAGAAGAAATGTTGTTTAAGAAAATGCATGTAAAGCCAAGGGGATTTGCACCACCCTCCAGATGAGCCCAACAGGGTGTAGAAAACTTTCAAACTGAACCAGATTTCCAAAGTGCACAGCGTTTCATCTTTATCTTTTTAGAAATCACAGCCTTCTCGTATTTCTGACAAAGAACATGTATCTCTTCTCTGATAAAAAGAAAATAGCAGGAAGCAGCCTTACCATGTTGAGCATTTCATCAAAAACTTCTTGAGAGATGAAGTGATAATCAACTCGATCCCCTTCACCAAAGTACGGCGGTCGTGTGGTGTGGCAGGCCCTGAAGTCACAGAAACAGAGCGCCAGCCATTCTTAGGGACTTGGAAGTCATAGTGGAAACGCTTTCATCGTGAAGGGTGTTTAAGAAATGAAACTGACCCACAGATCATAAATCATAAAGTAATGTAATTGTGAAAACAGTGTCTTAGAAGTAAGTGTTAGGCTGTAGTTAATCACAAGCATCTATGTGGATTATACAAGTTTTGGCTCATCAATATCCAATTTTTACTTACCTAGTTATCGCTTTTTGGAACACCCCCTCTGCCGCCACATGAGAACAGTTTAAGAAGTATCACAGTATTGATTGTTCACCCAGCTGCTTCCACATTCTCTTGATGCATGAGCATCTCCTGCCAGCTCCTCTCCTCTCTCTCCACAAGGCCAGTTGGTTGTCAGGACTAGGTTTAAGTGTCAACCTCCCTATGTCCTCTGGTATAGTATGCAGGTCTTCATACCCCCACAGCCTCAGCCAACACCCCTGCATTCCCAACTGCTTGTCATGGCCCATCTCCCCCTCCGCATCAGGGCAGAAACACCTCATTCTCCCTGGACTATGGCTTTGTACTAGAATTAGACATGAGCCTCTATAGGAACACACAGTTCAAGTAGTGAATGAATTCTTAACCAGAGAGGCCTTGTCTATCCACTGTCTTGATATAGCATCCCTAAGCACACATATATACATACATATGCATATATACACATAGATATACATACACACATACATATACATACATGTATATATACACAAATACACACACACATACATACACATACACACACATACACACACACACACACACACACACACACACACACACACACACACGCACCCTTACACTGAAACTTACTTTAATAGTTCTTCCTGTCTTCCCAGCACATTATGCAGCTGGAATACCTTGGTCCCCTACTTTGTCACTGCATTACCAACACCTAGAGCAGAGCAGGCATTCACTGAATTGATTGTGACATCAAGGGAAAGTAAAAAGTGTGAAGTGGTAACAGCCCACCATTATAAAGCTGACAACCAATGTGACCTGTCCAAGGTCACCCTGTAGGATGGTGCTGGCTCCAGAAAAACAAAACATAAAGTTCTCAATGCCCCAGACTCTTGATCTCATATCTTTCGGTTGTGGGGTATTATTTTAACTGTGTAAAGACGTGTTACATTTGTTTATGCTGCAGAATATTCCTTTAACCATGTAGAGATGTGTTACATTTGTTTATGCCACATTAGTTTAGTGATGGAAGGATGTGTTGCATCTGTTTCACCTTCCCTGCAGAAGGCACCTGATTCTAACAAAAAGCTGAAAGGCTAATGAGAAAGGGTAACTGACGCTGGCAGGCAGACAGAATAAGCAGGAGAACTCTAGGCACAAGAAGGAGAGAGAGGAAGATGCCAGGGGCAAGCCACAGACTAAGAAGGAAAGACAGACATATAGAATAAAGAAAGGAAAGAAACCCAGAGGCAAAAAATGTAAAAGAAAAACAGGTTAATTTAAATTAGAAAAGCTGGCTAGAAAAAAGCTAAACGAAGGCCAGCCATTTGTAACTAAGAATAAGTCTCCATGTCTTTATTTGGGAGCTGGGTAGAGGCCCCCAAAAGAGAAAAAAAACCAATGACAGCCTTCTGATTTCCCAGTTTTAAGTTCTGGTAATAAAAGAGAATTTTAGATTATCTAATAGTGCTAAAATAGGAAATGAGAATTGACAGATGCTTGACATGCTAAATCATTTACCAAAAAGAAGAAAAAAACCACTGAGTAGATATTATTTCTTATTTTACAGATGACAAGCTGAACACGGTGATTTACGTGGAACTAAGCAGACATGCCAGGATGACTCTAGCCAACTTCTGTAACAACACACCAGTTAGGAGGGTCAGGTGGAGCCTCCAAAACCTCCACATTACGAAGTCAAAAACGCAGATTTAAAATTCATAGGATGGCTCTCTTTATATTATAATCAAGAATTAACCGTAACAGGAAAATTTCAGGTCTCAATGTTACATTTACACTGTAGACGCCAGAAAGAGAGAACAGTTAAAACATGGTGACATTTGTTTTGTTGTTGGAACACACTGGCATTTCTCCCCATGCCTGGGCAGAGCCCTGGGTCCCTCTGTCTATTGGTGTCCCTGACAGTTGGAGGAGATAAAGATGTGGCCTGGCATCCCTGGCTGGACACTCTCAGCAATGTCTTTACCCGCTACACTGAATTTACATTTCCCAACAAAGGGATTGAGTGGCGGGAGTTGGGAAGAATTTCTGAAAAGAGACAAAGAAGCAAGTTGAAGCAAGTGGGCAGGTAAACAAAGAGATGGCTCCATTCGTGTGGAGAAAGGGGGCGACTGGTGACAGCTGTGGGACCTTCTACTACCTGCCGGCTTTTCAATCTGTCATCCAGTTTTACACACAGAAACCTCCACTGTGTGTGCCGCCTGATTATGAACGTGCAGCAAAGGAAATACTTCACGGTAAAAAGCAATGTTCTCAAGTTCGCTTAGGAAAACCAGCACCAAGTTTAACGGAAATGGGTTTCTTCGGCCCCTCCTCTTCAGCATCGACCCCCTCCTTTGCATATTTCTGTGATTCTATTACCTGCTAATTAATTTACTGGTGAAATCATGATACGTGATTTTATCACAACTTATAATGGGAGCCACACTCCTTGTTAGTTTCTCTTAACCACAAAAAGACAAAGTTAGGGACTCCATGTCTGGTGATAAAGGACTAGGGGGGCTTCGGCATTCCAGAGAGAACTCTCACCGAAGCTCCTAACACACCACACCTGTGCAAAGGTCACCGTCAGGAAGGAAAGGAATTTGGATGGCCGTTCCTAATCATGGCATTCCAAAGCATCTAGGACAAGGTGACAGGAAGAAAAGATGTCTGAGGACAAAGAGTGGGCAGGTGGTTGAGTGTGACTCGGAGACAGACTTAGAAGCTCAGTTCTCGACTGGAGTGCCTCAGGAAACGGTGATCAGGACAGCTAGTCCCATGCTGATGTTCAGGCAGAGCTTGGCCGTGCACCCACGATTCACGCGTGTGATCATATGACACGTGGCTAGGGTTTCTCTCAATGTGTAGCCATGAAAGCTGGAGTGACAATAAAGATGGAGGGAAGAATAAAGTTGGTCTTTAAGGATGCTTCAGATCACGTGACTGGCCTTAAAACTGGAAGATAGTCTCGTTTGGTGGGGTCTCCTTCATCCAATGCTTTTCCAGGAAGTCCTTGGCTTGTACGGTAATATGAAGTTAGAAATAGACAGCCAGGTGGCTGTGGCACACACCTTTAATCCTAGCAGTAGGGAAGCATAGGAAGGCAGATCCTTAAGTTTGAGGCTGTCCTGGTCTGCATAGTGAGTTCCAGGATAGCCAAGGCTACACTGAGAAACCCTGTATTAAAAATAAATAAATAGCCGGGCGGTGGTGGCGCACGCCTTTAATCCCAGCACTAGGGAGGCAGAGGCAGGAGGATCTCTGTGAGTTCGAGACCAGCCTGGTCTACAAGAGCTAGTTCCAGGACAGGCTCCAAAACCACAGAGAAACCCTGTCTCGAAAAACCAAAAAAAAAAAAAATAAATAAATAAATAAATAAATAATAAAATAAAAATAAAGAAATAGACTTTGAAAGCAGTGCACTTTTATCTCTCGATCACTAGTAACTAACACAGGTAAAGAAAGAAATCTGACTGATTTCTAAGCCAAGAAGAAATAGTAAAAATCAGGGCATAATAACAATAGATTGTAACACACAGCCCCACCACTGTTCACTATACAGCAGAATTATGTTCTTTATTCATATCTCTGTACATGCAACCTAGCATGTGAGAATGCCACTGAACATTTTGATCTTGGCGAATGCCATTTTTTTTTTTTTTTTGGTTTTTCGAGACAGGGTTTCTCTGTGGTTTTGGAGCCTGTCCTGGAACTAGCTCTTGTAGACCAGGCTGGTCTCGAACTCACAGAGATCCACCTGCCTCTACCTCCCGAGTGCTGGGATTAAAGGCGTGCATCACCACCGCCCGGCTGATTAATGCCATTTTTAAAAGGAAAAAAAAAACAAAGAAAATAAAAAGAGGGAAAGAAAAGGGCCAAACAAATAGCCAGGAAAATGTTGCCCAATAAGATTGTATCCATGCCTTCTTTCATTTAAATAAAATCCACAGTCTATGCGGGATAACGAACATATAAAAATCAGCTCTAACTGAGAGCAGTGGGTTGTCCCTTGAGATGTTTCTCTATAGTTTTAATCAGAAAGTGGCTTCATATAATGACAGAACTATCTTAGTTTTCTAGATGGATGAAATCCCGAGCTATCCAAGGTCTGTCTTTGTCATCTCTGTCTTGGGTGGAATTCTTAGAAGGATTTGCCACTGACCATGCCTGGCTATCTGTCTCCAGGAGGATGCTGAGGCACAGTGAGTGGACCACTTCTGAGCCTCTGAGGGAGGGAGACAAGAGAAAAGGTGGTAGGAGCTGTCAGTGGGTAGCATCTTGACACTCATCACTTTCAGTCAGAAGAACCACAGTGGCACCACCAAGCATGGCTGCTGCGGGACTCCCCTCTGTATGCTGTGAATACGTTTTATTACCACTGGTTAATAAAGAAGCTGCTTTGGCCTATGGCAGAACAGAATAAGGCTAGATGGGAAATTCAAACAGAGATATAGAGAAAAAGAAGGCAGAGTCAGGAAATTCCAATGTATCTGCCAAAGGAGAGGGATGCCAGAACCATACCGGTAGACCACAGCCTGATGATATACAGATTAATAGACATGGGCTAATTTAAGATGTAAGAGCTAGCTAGGAAACGCCTAAGCTACTGAGCCAAACAGTGTTGTAATTAATATAGTTTCTGTGTGATTATTCGGGTCTGGGCAGCTGGGAGATGAACATGCACTTTCTGCTTACACACGGCGTTCGTTCTGAGGGGCTTGCTTTGCCACCTCACACCTGCACAAGGATACCACACAGTCTGTGATCTAAGGCAGAGGGGCTCCTCACCAGAGCATACACCACACAGAGGAAAGGACCTCAGCCGTCTTTCTCGTATCATCACGGACTAGAACATTGGAGGAACTCAGTACTTGATGAATGAGTTCATCCATCCATCCATTTCTCCACAGATCCATCAGGAAAGTCATCTATGCTTCCTGTCACTGCAACTTCAACTAAATTTGCATACACGGCCATTAACCTGGCTGTCCATTTGTCCAATCAGTCTGTCAGTCATTTAAAAAATATTCATTACACATGTAATAAGCACTTGGGCATATGTTAGACAGCGGGAGCTCATTGGTGAACAAGGCAGATGTGGTCACTCCTCTGCCTGGCTTAGACAAGCCAGGGAAAAAGACACTACGTGAACCAATCGAATCAGGATGGCTAAGCATTTTAATAAGGGACATATAGGATTGGGTGGGGATGAGGAACTGAACCAGATAAGAACATGCAAGCAGATTGAATTAGAATTATAAATGTTGATTGTATGTCAATAAGTATTTCTAAAACATATCAGGCCAAACACACATTGGCAAGAGCATATCACCAGTAAATAAAGAGGACCAGGCCACCACTACAGACACGACAACAGTAAGTGAAAGCCCTGGCTCCCTAGGTCGCTTTGGTTTGCTAAAAGGTTCCAAATTTATGCCCCGGCACAATGGTCAGCATACACCCTACTGCCCTCGCTTGACCTTCTACTCGCTGCGCTCAGCTTATCTCTGAAAGCAGGCTGGGTGTCCCCGCGTGAACGGAACAGCACACTAAGCTTTTTAATGCTAGTACTAACTTTTTAGTTTATTTTTGTTACTTTGTGATATTTATATTCTATAGTATTTGTGTCTAGAAATGTCCAAATGTGTGTTGCAATTTTAAGTATCTACATAAATGGGCCTTTTAAAGATGCCATTTGCATTGTTTGACACATACAGCTTCGGGGGGGGGGACTTTTTCAGTAACAGCATTAGAAACTAATTTTTCTTACTGGCCTATACAGCTTTGTACTTACATCTTCAACTCACTGGCAGATACCACTAATCCCAAAGCAGTTCCTTTGCCACATGTAAAGACCAAAGAGGAAACAGGTCAGACAGTTCCATTCTAAATGTGACTTCTATAAACTTCTAAAACACCTGTAAGTCAGGTGGCCTGGTTTCCTCAGATGTGTGTATGTATATATCTAAGATATATACATCAAAGAGGAAACAGTTCAGACAGTTCCATCTAAATGTGACTTCTATAAACTTCTAAAACACCTGTAAGTCAGGTGGCCTGGTTTTCTCAGATATGTATGTATATATCTTAGATGTCCGACAGGCTGGTTTTCTCAGATATGTGTATGTATGTATGTATGTATGTATGTATGTATGTATGTGTATACACACACACACACACACACACACACACACACACCTGTGTTGTCTGGAGAGGAGACAACAAGGCCAGCTGGGGGAAGGCTGTCCCTGGAAGACAGCCCAGCAGGTAACGGTAACAGCACCCTGTCAAAGTGCATGTGTTGTCTAGCAAGTCCCTTCCAAACTGTTAACAGTCCATACTGGAAGGAAGCTCAAAAGACTCATGGAGTTCTGAAAGGATGTGCCTCAAGACTCAGGAAGTAAGTCCCAGGAAGTTCCAGACATGAGATTCATAAACAGTTGTTAGGGAATATTACTTTTGGGTGTGTGACTTTTGTTTACGCTGCATGTGTTTAACTCTGTGAAGCTGTGTTACTGTGCCTGTCTAAAATGCCTGATAGTCCTAATAAAGAGATAAACAGCCAATAGTGAGGCAAGAATAGGCGGGGCTGGCGGGCAGAGTATAAATAGGAGAAATGAGGTGAGCAAGGAGCAAAGGAGAGAAAAGGGGGGGGGCACCAGGGGCCAGCCACCCAGCTACACAGCAAGCCACGGAGAGAGAAGCAAAGAAAGGTGTACAGAAATAGAGAAAAATAAAAGCCCAGAGGCAAAAAGTAGTCGGGTTAACTTAGGTTAAGGAAAATTGGCAAGAAACAAGTCAAGCTAAGCTCGGGCATTCATAACTAAGAATAAGGCTCTGTGTGTGATTTATTTGGGGGCTCAAAAAACCAAAAGAGTGAAACATCCTACTACAAGCAGTGCTTCCGTCCCCCACCCCACTGCCATACCCACCCCTGCTCCCCGACACCTCCATTTCTCTGAGGTTATATATATTCAGGAAGGCCTGCTGAGGGCTCGCTGAGGAGCCTGGAAGTGGTGTAGTTAGCAGAGGGTCCCGCCTATGCGGAGATGGACGCAGAGATGGTGAAGGAACCGCCTTTGGGTCTCCACACTACTGTAAGTGACCCCAGTAAACTCATTGGTTCAATAAATAGGTCTCCAGGAGACTCACTACTTTGGTCACACAACAGCAAGATAGTAGAGGGACACTTCCTTCCAACACCATTGCGCTCGGTTAAAGCGACCAGTATTTTCAGGTCTTGGAGAACGATCTGAGTTGGCATAACTTAAACATTAGAAGGATTACATATAGAACCCTGTGTAGATTACAGTCTGATTAATGACAAAGAGGCTAAAAGACCTTGCATGGGGAAGGTGTATCAAGGACCAAGTGTGCCCTGCTTGTCTACGTGTTTGGTCACTGAGATCTATTTACTACTGGTCTCACCAAAGACAAAATCTTGTTTCTTTTCACTAATTCGTAAGTTCTGCAACTGGAATATATGCTAATAATCATCTCTACTATATCATTTAGGATGGTGGGAGAAACAAGATTCCACATCGTGCAAGACCAAGTAATTGTACCAATCCAATTGTAGCAATATGGCGGCTGGGACATCCGAGGACTTGTCATACACCTACTTCACTTACTTATCACTTCTAGCTTTTAAGTATAACTTAAATAAATTGTGCTTCCATCTAAGAATTTGCTTAAAGCAGACAGAATTATCAACATCTGAGAACATTATAAAGAAACTATTGCTGCCCTCAGCAAGGCAGGAGACTCTCCCATACTTACATGCAACGGAAAACTTACCCGTATCTGAAGTAAGTATTAAACTGTCTGCAGAGGCGGTGGGCGAGTTCTCGTTTCCCACACGCTGCAGGACCAGTTAGGATCAGCATGGGGTAAGGGGCATCCAGACTAGGCAGAGTGCTGCAACAAGAGCCCGCAGAGACATTAGCTGCCTGCAGGGGCGGGGTTTCTAACTCACAGTCAGAACTGACAAGCGCTCGCTGAATATAGACAAGCAGACGGATGGTCCCACCCTCTGGAACGAGATTGTAATATATCAAAAATAACACTAGGGCTGGAGAGACAGACCAGAAGTTAAGAGAACTTACGTGCCCTTCCAAGAAGACCCAGGTTGGGTTTCCAGCACCCACATGTAGCAGCTCATAACTCCAGTTCTAGGGGAATCTGATACCCTCCTCTGGCCTTCACAGGCACCTCTCCCCAACACACACACACACACACACACACACACACACACACTATGCACATATATACACTCAGGCACACACACACATATACAACATAAAACAAAATATAACTTTCATTCAAAGGATAGATAAGGTAAATACAAATTTCCCTCAATTTCCTTTACCAAGCTTTTCTAAAGGAGAAATATGGTAGGACACATTAGCTCCTGGTTGCTAATTCCCTCCTCCCGGAATTTACCATTGAGCACAGTGAGGGAATTCTGAGGTCAGTGTTTAGCATCCCTATCCCCCGCCTTAGAACACAGGCATGCAAAGCAGGCTTCGGCATAACAGTGAAGTCACACCAGAGTGCTCACCACATGCCAGGCAGTGTGCTAGACTCCTACACACCCTCAGGTAAATAGCGCAGCGCTAAGGAGGCTGTTTCTATTAATCCTCACTTAACCCAAGCTGGAGTAAAGGAAGGCAGACTGACATGCTCAAAGGAAAAGGAAGGGCTGGCATGTGACTCTAGACTGGAAGACCAGAATAAAGAATGAAATTATTGCCTGGCAGAGTAGCACAGTCCCTTCATCCCAGCACCGGGGAGACGGAGGTAGGAAAGGCTCTTTGAGCTGAAGGCCAGCTTGTTCTACAGGGTGTGTTTCAGGACAGCCAGAGTTACGTAGAGAGACCCCGACCTTAAACAGGAATGGATTTATCAACATGGTGTCCTGCATCACACACTGTGCCAATGCTTTGCACACTCTTTATGAGATAAACCGTAGAAACAGAATGAAATGTTTGATTGCATAGCTGAGCTGTGGGTTCAGGGAAGAGTCTATGACGTCCAGGAAACCGCATGGGTTTCTAATCTCCGTGGATAACCATAAAAATGGGGGAAGCTTAAACACAAGCGCCCACGGAGAACACACGCCACAGAAGGAGGTAAGAGTCTCCAGCGCCCACGGAGAACACACGCCACAGAA
>NW_004949102.1:10720701-10736824 GCF_000317375.1 Microtus ochrogaster | reverse complement strand
CCCACGGAGAACACACGCCACAGAAGGAGGTAAGAGTCTCCAGCGCCCACGGAGAACACACGCCACAGAAGGAGGTAAGAGTCTCCAGCAATGTGCCGGCTGCCTGGGACGGGAGCCGGCACTGGAAAAGGAAGCAGTGGGCGCCATCAGACAGATCTAAGGACAGGAGCCCTCTGAACATCTCTAGGCGCCCACTGGAAACAGACGGGCTGAAAGTGACATGCGCAAAAACCTGCTCACGGGTATTCACAGCAACTTTATTAGCGGCACCCCAAACTGGAATCAGCGTAAACACCTTTAATATGTGAATGGCTGATGCTGATACATCTACACCCTGGAATAGTATTTAACAATAAATAAAAGGATTCACCCCCATGGATGAATCTCCAGGAAGGTGCCCTGTATGGGGTGGGAGGATGAGAGCGTTGGGAAGTTACACTGTGTGATCGCTGTACATCATACTCCTGATCTTGTACATCATACATCATAAATCCTGACAATCTTACGAGACAGGGGCAGATCATGGCTTCCGGGGTGAGAGAAGATGTGGAGGGAGAGAGGGATAGATAGAAGAGTCACACACACCTATCTGAAGGCACCACGGGGAGGCCTGGGATGAAACTGCTAAGTCCTGAATGTGGTGCTTGCCAGCTGACAGACTCCAGATAGAGCCGCACAGAAGCAGACAGGACTGAGCACACAGGAGCCCCGGAGGGACGAGAGAAACCCGGTGACTCAGAAGGCTTCTGGGTCAGTCTTCTGGTTTTGGTACTCGACTCACTGTTGTCCAGGGCAACACTGTCGAGGGATGTGGGGGAAAGGTACAGAGTCCCTGTATACTATTTCCTACAACGGCATGCACATAGTGACTCCCTCACTTTTCAAGAAAAAATATATGACAGATAGATAGTGACAAATATTGAAAATCGCCAAAAAGGAAGTTTTCCTGACCGAGAAAATCAAAGCCATGGAGCCAGAAAAGTGTTAGACAATTCAAAAATTCTCCATAAGTAAAAAAAAATTATGATGGCATATATTACGTCCAAAGTATGCCAGAACAAAACCAAGGCCTCTTGAAGAAATGCCTAGGGCCAGAATTGGGGGAAAGCATGCATAAGACGGTTCTGGGGAAGTGGAGCATACTAAAGGGCAGATCTATCAGTGACTACCAGGCCACTCACAGTTTGTCTGCATCATTTCAATCAGGCATCCTCACCCCAGCGACATCCTCACCCCATTCAGGAAACACTGATTTTCCGGCAATGTCAGTATACCATTGACAGACCAGGTGCCTGCAGCCCCTGGTGCCCTCTTCCAGCTGCAATGGCTGATCTTCCCAGCAGCCACTGAAGCAGAACTGTGAGCCATGATCCACACCTCCTTGGCCTCTGCCCTTGTTTGTCTGGCAGCCAGATGTGACTAGGAAGTATGTTCCTCAAACACGACTACTGATATCTTTGATGCGTGATATCTTACATAAATACACCCTAAAGCATCGAGCAAGCAGCGGCAAATCAAGACAGAGACCTTCTCCAAGTCAAATGTACTTCTGATGTACACAATGGAAGGCTAAATCATCTCTCCTGGAGGGCCCTCATGAACATGCAAAACTGCCAATGTCGACATGACGACATTGTTTGCAAAAACCGCGTCCTGGATCGTGAAATCAAACATTCTGCTCTCTTGCGGGAAGCCAACTGTGAGGTACAGGAGCAAACACCGCAGGAAGAAAAGAAGCACTTATATCCAAGAGCTTTACAAGCATTTTTAAAACGCCTGTGGGTACTGATAGAATTTCTGTGTTATACTTGTGGCATAAATGGCCATCTGCTCTGACAGACTGTTTCAAGAGAAATGGAGAAACCGTGGTAAATCTGTCTTCGGATGTGGAGGTGAGAGACTCCTGCGTGCAGCCACGCAAGGTGGCTCCTCCCTGCTGCGCTGGGGGCATCCCAGCAGAGACAATTCAGGTTTCTCCGGGGTGAGCTGGGCTTCCTTCTAGGTACTCCCCTAAAGATCAGCATCCATCCAGAATGCCCGCAGTTAAGGAAGGGTTTCCAAGGGACGGGGTGATGTTAACTGTGACCCTCAGCTTGTCTAGGACATTAGTGAGGTGCACCGTTGGGTGCATTTTGAGGGGTTTTCCAGAGAGGGTTAACTGAGGGGAATGACATGTGTACAGCGCTGTATTGGCTACTTTTTGCCGTGATAGATATCATGACAAAAAGCAACTAAAAAGGGGGGGTTCACCTTGAGTCCATCCCAGCAGGGGAGGGACGGCAGCCAGAGAAAGAAGCTCAGGAATCACATCTTCAATGGAAAATACAAAGCAGAGAAGACAAGCTGGAAGCTGGGCAGAGCTGTACACCCTCAGAGTCCTCCTCCAATGACGGACTTCTTCCAGCAAGGCCGTACCTCCCGAGGTTCCATAATCTTTCCTAAACAGCACCGCAACTGAGGAGCAGGTGTTCAAATACATGAACATAGGGGACATTTCTCATTCAAACCAACACTGGTACCACCCAGGACTGAGAGCCTGCCTTCTCGTCCCCACTTCCCGATCTGCCCAGACCTAAGAAAACCCCTCTGCCGCTGCTGTGAGTTCTTTATTCTGCATCACGATGATGGACCATATCCTCTCAGACCGTAAGAAAAAGTCTACCCTCTACCCCTGATTCGCTTTGGCAGCTAAAATGCAAGGGTCCTGAAGAGAGAATGGAGGGAGTCAGATCACCATCACGCCTGGGAAAGCCACCAAAGGGAAAACACAGCCAAGTGCACAGTTAGCAGCCACAGTGGGAGACGTGGCCCCTTACCTCAGAGAAGGAAGAAAGAAACTACAAACTTTTTTTTTTTACTGTCTTATGTACACATGTGTTTTGCCTGCACGGAGTCTGTCGTCCCTGGGCTATGTGTGTGACTGATGTTCATGGATGCCAGGAGAGAGTCAGATCCCCTGGGACTGGAGTTACAGACAGTTGTGAGCTCACATGTAGGTCTGGGAATTGAACCGGGTCCCGTGGAAGAGCAGCCGGTGCTCTTAGCTTCTCTCCAGCCCTGAGGAAGGAGTGACTCACACGGGAAGGAGGGCTAGAGGAAACAGCAATGCTGTCTGTTTCTGGCATGCGTTCTACCTGTAGAGGGTCCTAATGAATACCTGTCAAAGATCCTCTGTGGCTGCGACACGCTGTTGACAACATGGGTCATGTGATCTCGGACAGCGACCACTTCAGGGGGAGGATCATATATGTTCACGGCAGAAACCTTTTCCAGAAGGAGGAAAGTAAAAAGGAGATGTGTTCGCTCCCGAAAGAACATGAGGGTTGGCCTGCGCTTAGAGAGATTCCTAGATATGCACCCTAGATTGACAAGGTAAGTCACATGCTCCCTGGCCTTCACCCATTTTTCCTATCACTCTAAACTTCCCTAAAATTCCAATAATGGCTGTTACTGTAAAAAGCTGGGCCAAGTCCTTAAATCCTCATTTCCTTTATATTCTCCGGTTTGGGGCAAGCTAAAGACAAAACAATATCTCTGAAGCAGGTGATTAATTTTACTTATTATGTATACAATATTCTGTTTGTGTGTATGCTTGCAGGCCAGAAGAGGGCACCAGACCTCATTACAGATGGTTGTGAGCCACCATGTGGTTGCTGGGAATTGAACTCAGGACCTTTGGAAGAGCAGGCAATGCTCTTAACCACTGAGCCATCTCTCCAGCCCCAGGTGATTAATTTTAATACAATAAACAATCCAACTTCTAGTACGAGAAGAAGGAATAAAATGTATTGTTCAAGATTCTATGTCGTTGACGCCATTGGACTGTTTTCTGGTATCTTCTTGCTCAGGACTGTTCCCACCCCCTCACATTCTCCCAGACTTGCTCCACTTTTCTCTGGCTCTCTCTAGCCAAGGATACAGGCCCTTTCCTTGGTGTTAAAGGTCTCTGTTTTTACTGGCCTCCTAAATACGCGACCCTTTATTTAATGGTGATTTTCATTTTAATTCTACTTGCAAAATGTTAAAAGAGGCCTGGGCCTGGCAGCTGGGAGGGTGGAAATAAGGATGGGGAGGCATCTGGAACTCTTAGTCTGGGCTGCAGGAAGGCATCTGTGGGATGGAATAGGTGCCCACCTCTATACCTTTCTTCATTCCCTTCTCAAATTGGAGCTGGTATAAGCAGCGGTCATGGGAGGAGGGAACTGGTGCTGGCTAGCACTCAAGAGCTCATTCCTCCGCAGCTCTGGACCAGACAGATCACCGTAGAGAGCGGAAGCAGAGACACTACAATAGCAGATAGTGATTTGCGCGCCTTTCGATTACATCGAAAGACACGATACATTTCGTTGTTAATTTTCAAAATAACAGACAATTTCAGAGTCTGCGATTAGATAGGAAAGTGGCGTATACTGCTGTCAGCCACAACCGGGAGTGGGCAGCAGGAGGGGGCGCCTGTGCGCCTTCCACTGACAGATTGCCTACCGCACCCATGGACTGCCTGTCAGTGCCTGTGCTGAGACCCAGCTCAACAGGGGGTTCAACTGACAAACCCGGGACAAGGAGATCCGTCCTGGAAAGGATTAATCTGCATACTGCTATGCGTCTTGCTGATTGGTTGCACTAACCCTGCTACAATCAGCATGCGAGTTTTGAACATACTCACCGGAAAACACACGGAGCACATGCATGATTACATACGTACCTTCTCTTCCACTTTAATCTTCTGCTGATCTAACTCTGTCAGTCGCAGCAGCATAAATATTACGAAGAACCAGTATTCAGATTTGCTCTATTTAAAGCAAGAGGAGACTATTCAATGGCTTTTTCTCTTCCCCAGGTCAGCGAACACCAACCTATTCTCAGGGGCCTTTCTGTTCTAGTTGGGCCTTTTCGAGACCCGTTGCCATGACTCTGTCTTCCACACCCCCCCCACCCCCACAGGGCTCTGCATTTTCAAGTTCACCAGCCCCTTAAATTAATAACAAAGATGCAAAATGTGTCCTATAATTGATAAATCGCTTCACATGTTCGGATCTCAGTAATTTCCCTGTGAGATAAGCAGGGTGGCAGGATTATCCTCAGGGGTAGAGGTGAAGCCTTGATGAGGTGGGGCACCCCATCTAAGACGCCAAGCCCCTCTCTTCTAATGCCAGAGTTTCATTACTGAAAATAATGACATTTGGCTATTTCTTATTATTTCATCATGGCTTTATTATTTAGTGTGTTCTTTTGTATTAGCTGGGATCATTCATTATGAACTTGCCTTGCAATAATAAAATGAGACTTGGCTTATGAACAAATTCCTCTTTACTCCCTGCCAACTGTTAGGATTGCCTGACTTTAAAAGTGGTAACTGAGGGTGTTTTGTTTCATTTTTGTTTCTGGTGTAGGATGCTTCATCTCTTTGAATAGAGAGATACAGGTGGAAGATGCCTTTCACTGATGGGAATGCAAGAGAAGTAAATACATAACAGGATCACTCCTTAGGGTCCCGACACAGAGACACAGGAGACAGACTGCTAGTTACCCTGACGTGTCACTCTGTGTTGTATGTACGAGGGAGCTGCCAGGCCCCGACCCCTGGATGATTATCATGCACCAACTGATGCATTTGTAAAGCTTCTCTTGCACGTGTCACAGTGCAAGGGCTGTGACTGTTTGTTTATAGGTGAATTCACTGGCGGGAGGGGTTCCTGTAGGCACAGACCACTCTCTGAGGGCGGGAGCCTGGGGCTTCGGGGCCACTCAGTCTCTCTCCTCACTGCTTCCCCTGGGAGACTTTTACCTTGGCGGCCACTGTCCACCCCTCCCCCATCTGCTTTTATTTTTCAATATCTCTTTTTTATTTCTGACTTGATATTTTATTTGTCTAGACATACTCGTCAAGATGTAAACAAGGCAAACACAAGAGAAGCTGACATAGCTGGGACTCTGTGGAGGCAAGAGGGGAGACCGTGGGTACAAACACCAAACAAAGATGGACAACGAGTGAAGGAAGGGGGCAGGAGAAGGGCATGAGCGATGGGGGGAAAGAGGAGCCTGGAAAACTGTCCCTGATCCTGAGAGCGCAAAGGTTGCAAACCCCTAGGGACTATGTTATTTTAGTCTATAGTTATTTTATATCCATGCCAGTTCCATGGCTCTCTTCAGGCAAATTACTTTGGGCGTCCACGCTAACACTGCCTTTGCTGTTACAAAACGGAAACCACATTCTGTCTGGACCCCTGGGCTCTTGATTCTCCAATATGAAAGAACAAGAACATTGCTTTACAATCTTATTATTCATCCTCTGCTGTGACGTTTAGCTCCACCCACCACATGACTTAAAGGGCCAGGTAAGAGACTTTCAACTGCAGGCTTTACAGGAACTGGGGCAGTTGACAGATTGTTAGCCCTGAAAGACAACCACACTTCTCTAAAACAAGCGGTTTACAATGCTAGCTCACGTAGCTGTTGTAATGATTTCCAGAGGTGGGGGCTGCACTCACAGCCCTGATGCTCCCTATCAACAGCACGGGCTGACTGGGAAACTCTTAAGACTGGTCCTTGCTCCCTTCCCCTCCCCCTCCCCGAGGGAAATAAACTCTCACCTGAATTGGATTCTTTAGCAGATTGAGAACTCGAAGGATAGGGAGATTTTCAATATATTCTATTTCACTCAGCTCCTCAATCTATTTGATCAAAATAAATAAATCCATTATCAACAGCCAGCGAAGACAATAGGGAGCACAATATAACAGCAGCCAATATAATTGGTTCCTTTAAATCTAATTTATTTCCAATGTGTCCGGTTGAATACCCAGCTTGCCAAGGAGAATGCTCTAAAGTCATTGGAAGAGGCGGGAATTGCTGCGTGACCTCGGGAGATGAGAGCACGCGGGGGGGGGGGGGGGGGCATCTTCTCCCCTTCCTTCAGGCTGGAGAACAGTAATCTCCTCATGCATGCTGATTTTGAGTAGAACTGAAATAGCTCGTAAAGAAAAGTGAGAGAAACAGAACAGTCACCTTGTTCCAGCCCTCCAGGCTCAGGCTTTCCGCCCAATCCAGTTTCTTCCTACTGCTGTCTGTAACTGCCTAAGCCTTCCACTGTAGGAGACAGGCCAGCCTTCTACGCCTTTTCCATAAGGATTATGTCACAGCAGAAACTGTATAATTTGTCTGTTTACTTTGAGACAGGGTCTCTTTAACGTAACCCTCACTAAACTTGAACTCACTGTGTAAACCAGCCTGGCCTCGAACTCACAGAGATCCTCCTGGCCCTGCCTCCTGAGCACTGGCATTAAAGGTGTGTGCCACGCCACCCACTCTACCCCACCCTGCCCGACCTCGGTTGTGTGACCGATTTGTGGTGAGTGTCCATGGATGCGCCTGCTGACTAAGCATTTCTGTGCACAAGCTCTAGTTTGCAATTTGAAAAACCAGAAGTGGCTCCCCAGGTCGAAACGTGGCTTGATTTAGCCAGGGTTACAGCCCGGGTTGCAGCAGCCCTCCGCTCTCCACCACTGTAATGACAAATAGGCTTAAGATTTCTACAGTACACGATTACAATCTTAGTCCAGGGGCAATAGTGGATTTTATAATAAATTAGTATTTCTCACAGCATTCTGCATGTCTCATTGAAGCATTCTACCAAGAGGTTCACTGATAATTTCTAAGTCATCCAAACCCCAGTGACACCAAAATGCAAATTAGTCCAAAACTAAGTGGGGTGGTGAGTCATACTAACCACAGTCAAGGATGCCATTTCCAAAACTGTCATCAGAAAGGCAAACTCCAAAGTTGCAGCATACAGTGTGTGTCCCCCATGCACAAAAAAATAAGCTAGCTGGAGAAGTAGTAGCAAGCTATTATATAATTATTATAATATTATATAAGACAATGAAATTGTCCTTCAGACTGACATGTGAACCATCTATAAGAAAAATAAAATTGTTTTTATATTGATTTTTTTTTTCAGGAAGGTAGACGGTAAACTTGGCTTGTATTTTTCCATCAGAATTTCTGAGCAATGGGCTTGATTTCTGTCTGGCACACAGTTCTTGTTCTTGTATCCACCATGTCTCACCCATAAGGCCTGGCCGTAGGCGCCTGTAGACTGCCGGTGAGTGTGAAAAGTGAGCCTTCTTCCTAACGGGCAATCCCCGAGACTTTTACATTGTATCCTGCCATCCCACTCGCCGAGACTTACGTGAAGAGATCGTCACACAGGCCAAAATTACATACAAGAATATTCAGTCTAATTCTGTTAGTAAAAGCGTTCCCCTTTTCCTAAGAATTTTATCCATCCTTATGTGACTGAATGAGTCACAACATTGTCCTATAGGTGGAATACTATGTACTCATTTTAGAAAATCGTAGTATGTGTGGTAATTGACACAGAAGGATCTCGATGACTTTCAAATGCCATGGCTAGAATAATCATGTATCATATAAGTTTACCACCAAGATGTTGTGGGCGATCAACACGTCTTTGTGAATAACAGAGGAAGCAGCATCTTTCTCAGTCCTCCAAGGTAGGGTGAGACCAGCAAGGGGCAGGCTGGTAACATACAACAGTGCTGGCTGTTCTGTCTGTGTACCCTCTCCTCGTGGCCTCATGAGGGCTCTCCACGGGCCCCCAGACCTAAGACTTCCACAGCACCCAGAATCACCAAAGTAAAACACTAAAAAATTCATACTGTTTTCAAAACTTCAGCCCGCTAATGGACTTGGACCCTGGTAACCACCCTCTCACCCCGAGAAGCCCACTAAGTTGTTTTTCTTTATTTATTTCTGTTTTTGCCATTTATTTCTTGGCCATGTTTTCTAAGCATCACTACCTAGCCTTTTAAAAAGTGATAATACACAGTGTGTGTGTGTGTGTGTGTGTGTGTGTGTGTGTGTGTGTGAGAGAGAGAGAGAGAGAGAGAGAGAGAGAGAGAGAGAGAGAGACAGACAGACAGACAGACAGACAGACAGGCCTGTATTCTGTCCTTGGGAAACTATTGATACAATGATTGAAAGTGTTTTCCACTGCTGCATACATAAGAATTTGTGCAGAAAAGCAGCTGGGGGATGGATAAACTGAGGATAATGATAGCAATAAATGCATTGCTGAAATAAAAATGAACAGGTGAAGCAATGAGGCATAAATTAAAACTAAACTCTAATTCTCCAAAAAATATTACTATGGAGATTATTTTAGCATAGAAATGTGAATTTAATCTCTATATCAGTTATAATACAAATTAAATTATAGATTAAGAGTTGAAGGTAGTTGAGTGTGTTGACACATGACTTTAACCCCAGCAAAGGCAGACAGAGCTCTATGATCTCAAGGTCAGCTTGGTCTAGATAGTGAGCTTCAGGCCAGCTAGTGCTGGAGATATCGTGAGAACCTATCTCAAGAACAAGAGTGAAGGGGCTGGGAAGATGGCTCAGTGATTAAGAACGCTGGCTGCTCTTCCAGGGAACCAGCAATCAACTCCCAGCTGGCACGTGGCTGCTCACGGCTGCATCTCCAGTCCCAGGGGATCTGACTCCCTCCTCTGGTCCCAGCGACATTGCATGCATACGGTGCACATACGGATGTGGAGGCAAAACATCCATCCACATAAAAACAGATAAATGCACAAAAAGATGAGAGGGGGAAATGAAAGTCACCCAGTCTCATGATTGTTTAAAAAAGGTGAAGAAGAAAAAAAGTTGAAAATAGTAAAAACAACACAGGGGAAATAGTTTATGATAAGCATCTATCAGATCCAGAACGAAACAGATTTTTCACAAACATAAAAACAATAAAGGAATATACTATAGGGAATGTAGCATAGTCTATACATTATTTTAAATATACAGCGAAAGGACCTTACATACAATGAGAATCAAAGAACAACTATCATAAGGAAAACGGTGGCTAAGAGGATGGGCAGATAATTTTTAAAAAGGAAATAAAGTTCAACAAAAATGCTTAACCTCATTGAGAATCAAAGAAATATATATAAAACAGTATACAAAACACTAGTTTTCACTTCCAGATTGGCAATTTTAAATGACTGTATTGACCAATGAAGAGCCAGAGATGCCTACAATATGTTATCCGAACTTTATAACTGCAGTGGGAAGCGTAAGCATGAATGAGCTTTATGACACCTATGCCCAGTAATGGCATTTCCAAAAATCCATCATGAGGAAATGATAAAAAAAATGCATGTAACGATAGATTTATGTGTGAGGATATATACTTCAACATTATTTTAATAGCAAGTTAGTTGTAAACACAACAAATTTCAATAAGTAAATAATTCAATAAATCCTGACATATCCATTAATAGATTATCTTATGCTATTAAATCAGATTTTTGAAATATTGGGACCATTTGTTTTCTATATGGGAATTCAATTCCTATTGAACACTGCTCCCCACACATGAACACGCAAGTCCTAGTTAAAGACTAAATAATAAAAAACTAATCCAAAATTTGAAATAAAAAATCCATAAGAATATTTTTAAAATTAAGGTAAGGAAATTTTATTAAAACGCAAAAATCAGAAAAGACAAGTGATTGGCGTTAAAAATAACTCTCATCCTCCCCTCCATTCCACAGACACATAGCAGCACACTATACGAGCCTTGGAGGGCTTATGATAAATCCAAAACTAGGAGGCTGAAAACGGCAGGAGCTAATTCTTACGGCTCTGAAGAAGAGGGTGCAATCAAAGGCTGGCAAGCGGTGATTCCTCTGAAGGCGCCAAAAGAGAATCCTTCCTTGCCTCTTCCAGCTTCTCGTGAAGCCGGACAGCCTTGACTTAAAGCAACATAAACCTGGCCTCCATGTCTGTTTTCTCCCCTTCTGTCTCTCAGGCCTTCAGGTCATCCTAATACCAGCATGATCTCATGTTGAGATCACTAACTTCACCTGTATAAACCCCTTTCTAAACAAGGGAGGCAGGGAAGGGTTAGTGGACCTTCTACCTCACAGGATTAGCTTCCGAGAAGCTGCATCTCGGCCGCATTTACATTCTGAGAGAGATGGCGACCTAGTGTAGTTCCCTACGCTGGAGTGGGATCCTGCCTCTGCAATATTAAGAGAAAGTGAATGTCATGCCTCGCCATGATGCTGGTTGGCACCACCGCCATCCAGTCACCCATCACCTGACAGAGACCCAGCTCTTCAGTCCGTGCTGCCTCGCGACTTCTGCCTCAGAGGGTTCCCCTCTGGGACCTTCCTTTTTACTGCCTCTGACTCACTGTAGCCTCCCGGTCTCCACTCAAACAACTGCTGACCTTGCCCATTTACCTTTCTTCACCCAGGAGGGGGCCAGGTGAGCCTCCTGCGTCTGCACGCACGGTTTTCCCAGAATTTTACTACGCCTTAGACACCATCCACACCCTTCAGAGGTGAGGGGCTGAGGACTCTTGAGAGTCATATTTTCACCCAACAATATTCTTGAGTGCCAACCATAAATCAAGCCTGGCACAGTTTGAACAAGATAAACCCTCCAAGGTCAAGAAGATAACATCTTAGAGAGGTGGTTCTCAACCTTCCTAAAGGGTGGTTTTCCAACACTTTAATACAGCTCTTCATGTTGCAGTGACCCCAAGCATAAAATTATTTTTGTTGCTACTTCATAGCTGTTATTTTGCTACTGTTATGAATCATGATGTAAACATCTGTGTTTCCCGATGATCTTGGGTGACTCCTGTGAAAGGGTCATTCAACTCCCAAAGGGGTCGTGGCCCACAGGTTGAGAACCATTGTCCTAGAGGGACAAAAATAATTCTTCAAGATATAAAGAATGAAGTATGGCATGCTATAATCTTGGGTATAGGTGAAGCTTTTCATTGGGACTGCCAGTTCCCCCAATAAATGCAGAGAGACTTAATATTAATTATAAATGCTTGACCTGTAGCTTAGGCTTATCTCCAGGCAGCTCTTACAACTTAAATTAACCCATTTCCATTAGTCTATGTGCTGCCCCAAGGCTTGTTTACCTCATCTATGAACTTCCCATGTTGCTTCTTCTGACTCTGCCTAGAGACTCCTCAGACTCTGCCCTTCTTCCCAGCATTCTCTCTGCCCTGAAAATCCTGCCTAGTTATTGGCCAATCAGCTTTTTATTAACAAGGAAAGCAACAAATTTTCAGTGTATGGAAGAATTATTCCATAGCACGTGGGCAATAGTAAGTACTAATGATGAAAGACAGTGGAAGAACACACGGAGGAGGTGCTGGAGAGGCTAGCTGTATGGAGCCCCGGAAGTAGACAAAAAGAAAGTGATGACGCCCCACCTCCCAAATCCCTAACCAGAAAGCACATGGCCCCACGCTCACCTCTAAGCCTACTGGTCTCTGCCCTAAGTTATGTGGACTGATCATATCAGGTCTTCTTTCCTCTACCGATGGCCTAATGATCTCAGTCAAGTCCTTGACTTTTTTAGCAGGCTTATTCCACCTCCACAGAGTAGGTTAACAAGAAGTAGGCCAACTTGGCCATTCTGGAGCAGGCATGAAGGGCCATGACTCTAGGGAAAGCGATATCAGTCCTGGCCTGAAGCTCAAATGTTCTGAAGAAGCAATGAAGCAGCTTAAGGACCAAGGCTGCAAGTGAACACCATGGCATTCTGCAGGGAACCATGGGCAGTTTCTAGTTCTATTACTTTGGGGGCTGGATAGCAGCTCAAGCTACCTAGCCTTGGCTGGCCTGTTGAGGTGTAGAGACCACAAGTGCCCAAGGGGCCTCCTTCTTGCGTGTGTCCAGTGGCAGGAGGAGAATGGAGACTGACTTTAACAGTGACATGACCACACCAACATCTCCACTAACCCAGACCCGGCTGCCTCTGCTTCAGCATTGGCCCTGCATAAGACAGGAGACCCCCAGATCATATACCCAGTGCTCCTCTTTTCCGGTCTAATAAGTGGAAGTCTAACCCAAAGAGAGGTCAAGTTCACTTAGCAGTCAAATCCCCACAAATTCTTTATGTTACTATGTACACATGGACAAAAGTACGAACTGGTATCAAGAAGGTATTGGCAATGTCCTCTCATTGCTTGCCTGAGACATTGAAAAGAGTCTATTGCTGAACAATGAGAAGCAAGAAACCCTTTACCTTAGAACACAGACCATCTGTAGCACTATGAAAACGATGCCTCACTGTGGCCACCTCCATCCACATCGAGGGAGACTGTCCAAGGCAGCGTAACTGATGGAGAAGACCAGACTGTCTCAGCAGAGTGCTGAAGTTACTTACAACTGAAGCTCTTTCCTCACATCTGTGGTTTTGAGTACTGTGTTGTGACTCCTTGCAAAAATGGGCAAGAAGTGCTGATAATAAACTCTAAGGTATTAGCTGGGCTTGGTGGTACACACCTTTAATCCCAGAGGCAGGTGAATCTGTGAGTTTGAGGCAAGCTGGGCCTACAAAGCAAGTTCCAGAACAGCCAGGGCTACACAGACAAACTCTGTCTTGAAAAACAACAGCCTCCTGACACATAGAAACTCGGAGGTATAGCACCAAGATTCAGAAGCAGCCTAGCGTTCCCTGAGTTAGCCCTAGCAAGTATACCACAGCTGGGAGTGTGTGGAGGCTGTGGTGGCATTGAAAGTTTGGGTCAACTTTTAGCACTAGCCATGATTTACAATGTCACAGGGACCACAGAGTGGAAGATGGCAGGTGCCCCCTAATCAGCAGACAGCAAACACTGGTAAAGGGCAGGCATGTACGGGGGTATACACAGAATAACATTGAGGAAATGGCTACCGAGAAAACAGTCCTTCTCACATCACACTGAATCATAGAGGAAGCAGCATACCTATGTGGTACTCCCTTTATAAATATATTTTCCACCCCTGAATCAAAAAATTCTCAACCATCCTATAGAAACCCCTTAAGGACTCGTCAGAGGGTTCAAATAACATTTCAAAGGATTGTAGGTTACTCCCACCATGCCTAGTGGGGGACAGGGAATTATGTTACTGTCAAAGATTGATTTGCCAAAGGAGTCCCCTGTAGGGCGAGTGTCCACTTTTTTACAGAACAGAATCTCTAACATTAGGAAATTATAAACGCCTTTCTTCATTTGAACATACCTCTTTTTCTTTCACCCTTTTCCAGTGTAGTTTGGAAAGTGACTTGAAAAGCAAGAGAGAGATACACTCTATGTGGGGTGACTCCAGACCCGCATTCTGGCTAAACGAAGTGAGATGTACTCCCAACTATAACATAAACACCCAGTGCCAAAAGTCCGGTATAAGACAGTAGGAGACAAAATAGCTCAATAATAATTTCATATGTACATTATGTGCTAAAACTGCATTCAGAGATACCTAATAATGTATATCATTAAAGTTAACATCTCCTGTTTCTTTTTCCCTTTTATTAGTGCTGGTAACTTTACACCCATAGCACATCCAAGCCTTGTTGCTGTGGGATAATGCTCTTGTACACTGTATAGATTTGTCACTTGTATTGGTTTAATGGAACGTGGATTGGCCAGTAGCCAGGAAGGAAGTATAGGCGGGGCAACCAGACTAAGAGAATTCTGGGAAGAGGAAAGGCAGAGATGCAGTCACCAGCCAGACGCAGAGGAAACAAGATGAGAATGTCTCACTGAGAAAAGGTACCAAGCCATGTGGATCACATAATTTAAGTTGTAAGAGTAAGTTATAATAAGCCTGAGCTAAGAAGCCAAACACTGTTGTGATTAATATAGTTTCTGCTTGATTATCCAGGTCTGGGCAGCTGGGAAACAAAAGCCCGGTCTCTGTCTACAGCTTGGGTTCTCAAGTCTAACTCCACTCCCATTTCTGAAGGCAAGGCCCTAGGTTCTCATCTACTGTAACTGTTTTATCACCACTGCTGTTACTTCTCTTAAATTCTTAGATGTACTGAGCTTGCATTTAATGAGCTTGTTCTACCTTCTCAACATTCCCTATATAAATATGAGAGCCATTTTAAGCACAAAATATTTCTTAAGTCAATCCTCAATGGCAATTCATAAAAAGGACGCTAAAGCCATTTGGAACAGAAATTGTACTGTCTTCCTGCGACACAAGATACATGGACCAATGTCATCTAATAGAATCATTTACCTTGTAAGAAGTCACTAAATCAACTCAGCTAACAGATAAAGTGAGGTGAAGATCAACTGTCTTGTCTAAGATTACAACTGTGCTTATTCTTAGACTGTAGTAACTGACGTTTGTTGATTTGTTTACAACCTAATGAAGAATGCAAGCTTGGTGGGAAAAAGTTCCTTGGAATATATAGCTTAGTCATGGGCTTGTGAGAGGCCCCAGTACTGTGCAAGGAACCAAGAATGAAAAAAAAAAAAACCAGGAAACAAAGAAGAAAGGCAGGGAGGGAGAGACAACTAACTAAATTAATTAATTTGGAGTTCAAGAGAGAGAAAGAGAATATGAATATAATTTTGAAAGTAAAGGGTACATTGAGCCAGATAAGCAAACAAATTCATTTCCCAACCCACTGAAGAGACACTGTTGCTATAGCAGTATATAAGAAATCATTTCTATGTCTGTTCATTTTGCTTAATTTTTATGGTTAAGCCTTCCTTGTGGCATTTACATTTATTAGATTACAGATACAACTGTATATATTTATATTTAACATGTTCAACATGATATATATACATACATACACATATACACATATTGTAGAAAGGCTAAATATAGCTAATTATCTATTATTTCCTAAAGGCTATTGTTTTGGGGTTAAGAACATTAAAAACTCATTCTCAGCATTTTTCAAGACCACTATTGATAACTAGTGGTGGCTCATGTCTATAAATTCTAGCACTTTGGAGGTAGAGGCAGGAGGACCAATGTTCAAAGCTGGTTTTGGCTACATAGCAAGTTCAAGGCCAGCTTAGGCTACCTGACACCTTGTCTCAACATCTAGCCTCCCCCATACCAAGACACATGCAAAACACTATATTGTTAACTGCAGTTGGTGGTACTAAATAGATTTTGGAATGCATCCCTCTACCCAGCCTCTAACTGAAGCATCCCTCTAGCTGAAGCATCCCTCTGCCTAGCCTCTAGCTCAAGCTTCCCTCTGCCTAGCCTCTAGCTCAAGCTTCCCTCTGTCCAGCCTCTAACTGAAGCATCCCTCTGCCTAGCCTCTAGCT
>NW_004949102.1:10719589-10719955 GCF_000317375.1 Microtus ochrogaster | reverse complement strand
CCTCTAGCTGAAGCATCCCTCTGCCCAGCCTCTAGCTGAAGTCTTGTATCCTTTTTAGCAGCATCTTCTCCATGCCTTTCCCACCAGTAGTCTGAATTTCTGAATGTAGGCAAGAGGAGACATCTGCCTGTGGATATTCTCTTGTCTCTTCTTGCTTGGACATTTTGAATTTTCTGAACACTTTCTTTCTGCAGAAAATGTTGTGTGAACACAACCTCAGAAAATTACACACACGATGACAATTTCAACCTTTAAAATACTGTGACTAAGAGACAGAGACCCAAATTGGAGCACCGGACAGAAATCTCAAGGTCCAAATCAGGAGCAGAAGGAGGGGGAGCACGAGCAAGGAACTCAGGACCGCGA
>NW_004949102.1:10701613-10718873 GCF_000317375.1 Microtus ochrogaster | reverse complement strand
ATGTTACCCACAGAAGCCACGCCCTACACTACCCACGGGAGCCACACCGTATGTTACCCACAGAAGCCACGCCCTACACTACCCACGGGAGCCACGCCCTACGTTATCCACCTTGTTCTCCTCTAGGTTGATCACTTCCAGGAGATCATGGTTCTCCAAGCCCTGGAGACTACTGATCTGATTGTAGGAGAGATCCAGCTTCTGCAAGGCTTTCAGTTCCTCCAGACCTGTGATGTTCTCAATCTGGTTGTTGCTCTGAAATGGATAAAACACAGTTTGTGTTTTAAAGCAATATGCAAGAAATCTTCATATTTGGACATGGACCCCACATTCTTTAAAAACGAAAACAATAAATTGTTCTTTTCCTGCCCCCATTTCCATCATTCGCCTATCTAAACATCTACACAGAGACCCAAGAAGAAATCCTAGCTTTGCACCTGAAAGCTCGGGGTATAGTATTTTCATTAGAATTTTAGTATTTTCATCTTCAGGATGAACTTTCCAGCCAGTAAGATAGTCAAACACTAAGTAATATAAGCTTTTAACAATGTATGCTATGATGTTAGCCCTTTGATTTTTCAAATTATTAAATTTATTTTTGAGATTATAATATAATTATATCATTTCCCCTCTTCTCTCTCTTCCTTCCAAACCCTCCCATATGCCCCTCCTTGCTCTCTAGCAAATCTGTGGCCTCTTTTTTTTTTCATTAAGTTTTGCTATAAACATATTGCCTGAGAAGAGAATCTCAGCAAGGGATTGGTGAGATGGGCTGTCCTGTGGGCATACATGAGATGGATTATAATGACTGCGGCGGGAGGCCCCACCCACTGTGGGTACCACCATCCCCTAGGCAGAGGGTTCTAAATTGTATAAGACTGAAGACATGGAGTTGAACACACCCAAGCATGCTCTACTCATTGTTCTCTGCTTCCGTGACTTCTGTGGACCCCTAAGACATGCTCTCTCAGGCCCCTGGGCTGTGGTTCCCCTGCTAGGATGGACTGCGGCCCAGAACTGTGAGCTGAAGAAACGCTTTCCCACTGAGGTTGCTTTTGTTGCAGTGGTTTCTCAGCACAGCTGGAAAAGACACTAAGGCCACACCCCTGAAACCTAAACATCAGTAGAGCTGCATGCTGGTCTCTGAAGTCACGGCCTGAATGCGCTCTTTCAGCTCCATCGTGGTAAACCTATACTCGGTTTCCAGAAATATTCTCAAGTGACATCATCTCACAAAGTCTGTTGAAGGTTGAGTTGGTAGAGTCTGCACTTGTGTCGTACCTCCTCTTTAACCTATGGTAGCCTATAAAACCTCCCTTAACCAAAGAGTATGAAAGAAACACACTGATTCTAATTCTAAGATACAAGACGACCAAGTCACGCCTGCTTTCAGATCCAAGGAGCTCTAGATACAGATACCATGTTCCAGCCATCCTACTATGGAAACATCACCTGGACAAGCAGAAATCCCAAATCACGTGGGAAAATACCCTGAGACTAAATAGGAGACTAACAGACTGGTACCTATGAGTCAATACCCCGAGACTAATAGCCATCAAAGCAATCCGGATGAGCTGACCCCACCACCCAACATTCCAGCAAGCCCATCAGAAGAAAACAGCCCTCCGATCCAGTCCAGGGTGCACAACTGTTAGTTAAAACAATGGTTACTCCCTCAATGCCATTACCACTGGGTAGCCTACTACATCATGATAACCACATCTACCTCTTCAATAGTTCACATACAAGCATCTCCCAGACATTGATAACAGGGGAAAGTTCCCATACTCAAATGGTTGTCCTCTTTCTCAGTCTCCATACACCCATGGCAATAATAGCAATAACAATAATTTTCATTTTTGAGGACTTCCCAATATACTCTGCAGTCCTTAGCCCCTTTGCCTTAAGGAACAGAAAAATATCACAGTAAAATTTAGCCTTCGGTTTAAGTCGAAAAGTATCATAAAGTTCAAATTTTGAGTTAATACTATGTTTTACTTATCTTTAAGACATTTAAAGTTTTCAGGCTGGGTATGGTGATACAGAGGCAGGCAGATCTCTGTAAGTTCAAGACCAGCCTGGTCTACATAGTGAGTTCCAGGACAGCTTGGGCTACCCAGAGAGAGCCTGTCTCAAAAATAAAATAAAATTAAATTAAATTTAAAAAAAACACTCAAAACATTTAATATAACTTAATATTTGAATAACTTAATAACTGAAAACTTAAACTGCTGTATTCCCTTTCGTTTGAATACTTTCATCGGTAATGTTCACTGGCACACTGAATAGCAAGAAACCCATTTTCATCCTTTTTCAATAATGAACTAGATTTATGCTCACTACTATAATTCTATAGCTCCTTAAAATATCATAATAGAATGTTAATAACCTTTAAAGGTGGGTTACAGCCCATGAGAGCTTATTATACTATTCTTTTTACTTCTATGTATTTGAAAAAATGTAATAAAAAGAAAAAAAAACTTCATAACCTTATTTGCCAAAGTGAAATCAAATTTTCCTGTTCAAAGTTCAAAAAAAGTTATAAAAAGTGAAAAGTAATAGGAAAGAGACCCTGCTGAGCTCACCATCATATCCATATCAATTCAATGTATTGAAATGAGGGCTCAATCTCCCATTCAAACACTGCCCACAGATCAAATTTATATACAGCGCGCTTCTCCACGAAGGACTGTGAAGCACTTTCTATACGCTGGACAGATGTAGTATTCTTCAGGGGTTCTGATGGCTTTCAGAATGGGAGATGGTCTGAGCAGAGCGAGGCATAGAAAAGTTTAATTGGATAGCCTATGGTCGTAAAAGAGGGCAGACTGAGAGACGCTGAGAATCACGGAATCTCTGACTGAAAGCCAGGTAGGCAGGGCCTTTGTCGGGCACTGAGAGCCAAAGGCCCGCTCGGGAATGTGGACTTAAGAAGTTTCTGCACACAGCTCCTCCAACCTCTCAGTGAATAGCAGAAGGAGCACTTTGAGAGCCGTAAATTCAATTAGGAAGCATTCCTCATCTGCCAGTCTGTCAGGGAACCCAACTGGCCTTTCCTCCCACACGGCGAAGTTCAAGCTTCATCACTGTCCGACGCTGTCACGCTTCTGAGGACAGAATGGCCCACCGGCAAGCCATCTTTTACATCTCCCACAGAGGATGAAGGCAGAGTATTCGCGGTTGGTTTGCTCTTTTTACTGTACTGTACACTGAGTTCTTGTCAATAACAAAACCAAATGATGTTCTGATTCCATGAATTAAAAATGAAGTCAATAAAAACTGCTGAAGCAAGTGTGCATCATTTGGGTTATGAATTTTATTCAAATTTGGAAAAGGCAACTTTCTAACTCTCAGAACTTCAGTGAAAATGAGTAACGGCATATTCTGTATTTTCTGGCCCGCCTTGGTGCTGGGTGCAGGAACTAAAACTACTTACTTATCTCATTTATTGGCAGAAAAAAAATAGCAAGAATGCTAGTGCCAGCCAGGGTCATGTGATTAACGAGACACAGGATGAAAGTAAAATGCACAGTTTTAGTAATATCTGTCACTCCTTGAGCACAGAAAACATAAACTCTCAGGGGATTCGTGAAGCTTTTCTCTGAATGGCGCTGGAAGGCCGGTCTTCCACCCTCTCTGAACTCCATGGAGGGCGAGAAGTATTTTGAGCTTTAAGAGGAAGAAACAACATCACAGAGCCAAATCTCAGTGATCTGTGGTTAAATAAGGAATTCCTATGTGCATGTACAAAGATGTGCACGTAGGGCTGGAGAAATGACTCGGTAGTTAAGAGCACTGGCTGCTTTTCCCGTTTCAATCCCCAGGTCCCACATGGTGGCTCAAGACTGTCTGTAACTCCAGTCCTAGGGGATCCTGTGCCACCTCCTTGACTCCCTGAGCACCAGGCATGAAAGTGTTTCATAAACACTCATGTAGGCAAAGACATAGAATAAAAAATAATTTTTAAGTTAAAAAAATATATGCATGCAGGTGGGAGCTCACTGAGTCTGGACCGACAGCTGGGGAACCCGCGAGGGCCTGAAGTAGGCCCTCTGAATGTGAGTGACAGTCTGTGGGGAACTGTCAGCGGCATCAGGATTTATCCTTAGTGCATAAACTGGCTTTTTGGAGCCCATTCCCTATGGAGGGAGACCTTGCTCAGTCTAGATATGGGGGGAAGGCCTTGGTCCAGGCTCAATTTGATGTGCCAGACTTTGTTGACTCCTCTTGGGAGGCCTTACCCTCTCTGAGGAGTGAGGGGAATGGGGTGGGGGAAAGGCGGGGGCTAGCAGAAGGAGGAGAGAGAGGAGGAACTGGGATTGGTATGTAAAATGAAAAATCTTGTTTTTAAATTTAAAAAGTCAAATTTAAAAAATGGACACATAACCCAATATGTCATTTAACACAGCTTCCTGGGAGAGAGACATAAACATGATTAAGACACAAGCCTCATTGAAAAGCTCCCTGGCCACCCTCTGATGGGTGTGATAAAGGCCAACAGAGCCGTCTAAGGCTAGGAGGGAGGGGAAGAGGAGGAAGACTCCTGTACACAGAGCATTAGCACGCTCACACACACACTAGTGACCCATACTGCTAATTTATAGAGACCGCGTGCATCTTTGGGACTATTGGGATCCTGCTGACTTGCTGGCCAACTGTCTCAGCTTTCATTTGCGTTTTGGTCACATGGCATATCACAGGGCTTCAAAAAGGCGCTGTCCTAGGGAAAACAGCAATCGGATGGAGTCTTTCTGACCGCACTACGCATTTCCTCTCTGCGCAGCTTATGACTTCCAGACTGGGAGACCAGCATGCACTTGTATAGATGGGCTGCTTGAGTTCAGAGCCTGGGAAACATCTGCATGCATAAATTTGAGCATGCTTACTATGCTCAACTGTTATTTTCACCAACGAAATATATAATATTAAAAACTACTTGTCGAAATACACTTTCTTCCACAGACTAGAAAACTGACTATCTAAATAATCTGCATACGGAATTTGAAACTGGCTTTACTTGAGCAGGGGCTATTGATCCCATGCACAGGGGCATGAATGCATACCAGATGCTATAAGGCGCAAAGAAAAATCCTAAGTCGTCATAATTCACGCACTTCTTAAACAATAGCCACTACTTCCACAAAGAACGGCGTCTTGTTGGACTCACCAAACAAAGCACTTTGATGGGTAGTGTTCCCAAGCCGCTGATGGTTGTGATCTTGTTGTCAGCCAGACTGAGGTGGGTCAGGCTGATGCAGTTCTCTAACCCAATGATTTCTTCTATCTCATTGTCTGTATATGACAACTATGTTTAAGGAAAATGTTATTCAGAGTCTTTGGAAACGTTACACACACACACACACACACACACACACACACACACACACACACACATCAGTGCTGGGCCAGGGAGATGGCTGAGCAGGTAAAGTTACTTGATGTCAATCCCTAGGTCTCACATGATGGGAGGAGAGGATCAATGCCTAAAAATGATCCTCTGACCTTCACACAGGCACCTTGGCGAAACACAGACACACATACATACATATACACTCAAAAAAATAAAAAAATAAAAATATAAAATAAAATCAGTGTTAAATTATCACTTGAAAAATCAGACAAGAGTTTGAATAAATGAATATTTTATGCCCCATATAGGACAAGCCCTACCTAACTAAATCTTATGTTTTTCATATAGGAGAAAACATCACTTCTATAAAATTTTAAAGGCATAGGATTTGTATCCACATGTGATTCATTTAATACTATGGACGAAAACATCAGTTCAGAGCTGTCTCATGGGTGGTGTTTCTCTGGGTTACTTAATGGTCTCCATGGGGGAACTCATGTGGCTCCCCTCAAGCAGGAGTTTGGAAGGCAGGGTCACCCTGAGGCAATGTGAACAGGGATAGATAGATAGATAGATAGATAGATAGATAGATAGATAGATAGATAGATAGATCATCTTTGCTACAGCAAATGGGTGTGTCTGGACGGCCAACACCCTCTCAGGGAGGGAAGCAGCCCTTTCTTCCCACTGGTATTGGCTTCTCTTCTCCCGTTCAAATACAGGAAGCTTAGAAGTCTGCTCTAATATCACCATCTGCTGTTTCTGTTCTCACCGATCACATTTTAAAGTTTACCTCGTGTCCCAGGCTTGCAGTCGGTCCAGACAGCAATTCCAAAGCTGAGTGTTCAGCTAGGCCTTTTCCGTCCTCAAACCCCCTGACTAGTTCCCAGGGATGAACGCCACTGCTCCACCAGGGCCCAGCTTTGCCTCCCAAGTAGCTGTAACATCACCATTTTCTCTCATTCTTTACAGCATCTAGTTAATCAGTAAGACCAGATATTGATGCTCTGAAACCTGTCTTTAGGAGTCCTTGGTTTTTACCCAGCTGCCAACTCCACTCCCCTTTAGCATCAATGGGTTGCTTTTACAACCATTACTTTCTGCCCTCAAGAGCCTCGCGGGCTAAAATCAGGTTAATTATTTCAAAATGTTGATTAGATGTTCTGTCTAATTAAAAAAATTGTCACGGAGTAGGTGGGAGTGGTGGCTTACTGGTTAAAAGTATGTGCTGCTTTTGCAGGTGACCTGAGCTTGCATGCCAGCCCCCACATCAGATGGCTCACAATCACCTGCAATGTCAGCTCCAGAAAATCCAGTGCCTTCAGTGGGATCTACACTCGTGTGCACATTCCCACACAAATACAAAAACACACATAAATCAAACATTTTTAAATTTTAATAGGATAAATCCAAAACCCCAATCTGGTTTACACAACCCTTCACTATCAGGTTTGCCTTTGTAACATGGTGATAACACCGAGTTGGTATGAGGCTAGGAGTTAAGACATGGGGAAAAATAAATAAAAATTGGGTGTGATACTGGAGCAATAATGGCACGATGATTATGGGGTAACCAACTGTCTCTTTATTTGAGGCGCACTTCACAGGAGAGAATTCATGCTTGGTACGAACACTTGACTGGAAACCCATGGTTATGCTCCAGAGGAACTTAACTGCTATTGTTTAGCTAACTTGACATGGACTCAAACTTCCTTCAAAATGTTCACGTTCATGCCCATAAACAAACACAACGTTCAGTCTTAGTGAGAGAAGCTCCTCTCTGCAGGGAATGACTGTGAACACGGAGCCTCGTGGCTGAACATGGTGTTGAAAGTCAGCGATGGTTGGGTGTGCAGTCCTGAAAAGGATGTTTACACCACCCCTCTTGGGCTTGGTAAGTTAAAGAGGAAAGAAAAGTGAGGGCTGGAAGACAGGGGAAGGGCTGCAGAATTGTCTTCAGGCCATAACACAGCCATTACAATAGTGACCTCACAGTAGCTCTTTGAGCCTGCACTGGGCTGCATAAGACTGGCCTTGTCAATAGTCAAGGCGAAGAAGGGGCTCATGGAGCCCTACCCCTCTCTCTTAAATTGCTGGCTACTGATATATTTTGGGAGTGGGGGAGTGTTGGTCACTCTTTTCCATGAGTTGTGTACTCACTGGTTCCAGCAGGTTGTTTTAAGCTCATGACCACACAGACAGCCCTGCTAAACTAAGTGAGTCATCAAACAAGAAGACATGAATGTCAAGAAGGGACATGCTGGGGAGAGAGGGTACTGACCGGAGTGGAAATGAGAGAAGGTGGGATACGAATAGCCAGAAAATATGATATACATGCATGGAATTGTCTGAGAACTTGTTTGTTTTTAAAAGGGTGTGAATGAGCTATTCTTCAAAACTCTAAGGTTCTCATATCATAACTACATTACAGACACATGGCCAAGCGTCACATTCTCTAATGTGTAGCATGGAAATGGATGAATCAAGGCTGGGACTGAATCCAAAAAGAGCTGGACTAAGGATAGAGATAAATAAGAAAATCGGATAATGTTACCAAAATCGGATAATGTTACCAAATGTAGCAGAAATTTCTAGGCTTCTCTTGCTGGTTCCAGATTCCAGCCATGGGCAGAAACACAGAGTTTTGTGGAGGTCAATATGCCATTTCAAATCTCCTATGAGTAGGGTCTCTGCCAAAACAGCCATACAAACAGATACTTACTCACAAACACTGTCTTTCAGATCCCATTTTCTCTAGGCTGGCTAAACAATGGTTTTGGAAACAGATGAAGGCCAGCTCTTTGTAGATACGGGCTATCATGAAAGATGCGCATGAAATATAGGAAATGAGAGATTAAATTATCTCACACAGCTGTGTATGAAATATCTCTGCAGCACGCAATCTTTGGCAACAAAAACTAAGCCATGAAAACTTCAAATAGCCATCTGCTCAGTGTCAGAGAGAACAAAGTATTTAAGCCCGGTTTAACAGAAACAATGGTGCCCTGGAAACTCTATCCCAACCAGAAGAAGATGCTCCGAATCACAGCAGAGTGAACGGATGCAGTGGGCAGCTGCCAGAAGCAGGCAAGAGCCAGGAGCTGGAACATAGGAGTCCTAGCCATGACAGTGACATCGGGAATTGGAAAAGCTTATTTCTAAGACTCCAGAGACTGTCTCAACTCCCCTGGTGCCTCCAGCTTCCTCTCTCCCTGTCACTGCTACGTGTCAAGTTTTCTGAAATGAGAACTGAGAGGAGAGAAAGGAGAAACTCGGTGCCTCATTGCAACCACGGCCCTGGCTCCAACAGATCCCGCTGTGGCTGCTCAAGGGGTTCTGCAAAAACTGAGTTCAACCAGCATCCCTGTGGAGACCAGTGCTCATTCCCTACTGTCTCCTCCCACTTCCCAAGTCTCACTCCCCTTAACACTGAAGGATTTCAGGCACCATAAGTTACTTGGACTCACAAGTAAAGGATATGCTGGCCTGGTGTGGGATGCCCGTCCGTATGTTGTGAATATGTTTTGCTGCCATTGGTTAATAATGAAGCTTATTTGGCGAACAGCGAGGCAGAATAGAGCCAGGTGGGAAATCTAAGCAAAGGGAAAGGGAAAAAAAGAAGGTGGAGTCTGGAAGACACCAGCAGCTGCCAGAGAAACAAGATGTGAGCTAACAAGCCATAAGCCCACAGTAAAATACAAACTAATAGAAACGGGTTAATTTAAATATGTAGAGCTGGCCAGTAAGAAGCCTGAGCCATCGGCCAAGCCATTATAGTAAATAGTAAGCCTCAGAGTGGTTATTTGGAAGCTGGCAGGTGGGAGAGAAACCTCCAGTCATGCTGGCCCTGCATCTGCATAGATTCTACACCCTTTTATTCAGCCAATCAACCACATGATGAAAACGCTTGATGCAGAAACCATACAACTGTATCGAAGTCATACGGCTTTTTCCTTGTTATTATTCCCAACAGCATGTGACATAGCATCTATCTCATGACATACAAGGGATTTGCGCATCCGTGGCTTGGACGTCTGAGGAGTCCTGGGATACACTTCCCAGGAATGACCACACCCTTTACATGGCCACGCCTCTTTCCTCCTTATTTCAGCAGTCAGGTTACACAGCACTAAGGTGCTGATTACAATCAGTACGCGTGGCTGTGAGCAGCTCTCTGTTCCCAGCGAGGCACACTTCCCAGGCAGAATACCTTCAACCCTCTAATCTCCTGTCTTCTTATTTTAAGATCCTTCACGGAGGGCTTCTTGCCCTTCCTCCTAACATTATTATTTCACATTCTTCCCGAGGTCTGGGGAGTTTCCGATAAGAAGAAATACAATCTGATAAATCACTAAACTATTTCGATGAATTAGCTTACTGCATTAATCCTCTTAGGGGCATTATAATATTAAAGGAGGGCTATCAGGAGAAAGCCTCCAAGAACTCGCAATCGCTGCGTTGCTTTCCAGCTCTGAAGTTTTACTATTTTTGTGAATAAATCATTGACAGTGGGATTTTAGATTGTTATGGAAGCCAAGTGAAGGAACCCTGTGGCACTTAAGCATAACTTTATGACTGGGGCCTGGGGAACCCAAGAATATATTTTTACATTCCGGCATTGCTGTCAGCAGTTCATAAATGCTCGGCGTGAATTATTCACCAGTTCGGCATTTGCTCTTATTCATTTGTCTACAATCATAAAACATGGTTTGGGTGTACAGAAAACAGTAACTGAGAACTGAGGCCGAAATCCATCAGGATTCTCTTAGTGGAGAGTCATGATGGTGGCTTTAACCACAGCCAATCCTGAGAGAGTGGTCTCTGCCACAGAAGTGAGTGTTAAGGGGAAAGGAAATATGCATATAGCTTAAACAGCAGTGTTATAAAAACAGTAATCACTCAATGGATTATAGCGTGCGCAAACTAATAAGATTCAGAATGGTAACTTCAGAGTGATTTTCCAGAGAGCTCCAACAAGTTGACCTTCCCTGGGTCTCCAGCTCCTTTACCATAAAATACGCTGGATGGCCTCTCAAATTCTATGAATCATGTTTTTAATTTATTAACGACCCATCAATACTTGTAAGGTAGAGAATAAACTACATCTTTACTTAATAATAAGCAAATCTACTTAACCTTGACTAAATTTCTCACCTTGTAATTCAGGATGATTATCAAGTAATCATCAATTATCTACACAGGCAAAGATAAAATAATCTAATATGATAAACTAAAAAATTGATTCCTTATAGTTAACAATGTAGTTCAAGATAGTAATATAATCTACTATAATCACTTTATATTACAAGCATAATTGGTTTATTTTCAAAAGACTCAATTAAGACTTTCCACAGTTTGGGACTGGAGAGAAGGCTCAGCGGTTAAGAATATGTACTGCTCTTGCAGAGGACCTGAGTATGGCTCCCAGCACCCACATGAGGCAGCTCACAACTGCCTGTAATTCCAGTTCTGGGACACACAACACCCTCTTCTGGCCTCTGTGGACCTGCACACATGTACACATACAGAAAAGCAAGCATGTGTGGATGCACACACATTTGCACATATGCACACACATATATATAAATAAAAATAAATGAAAAGAAATCCAGTTTTTAATTCTTGGATAGAATGGACTCTTAAGCTATATAAGGGAGCTAGGAGTTTGGCTCTGTTGTAGAACAGTAGCCTAGATGTATGAGATCCTGAGCTTCTGTTCTAACACATACACACGCACACATGTGTGTGTGTGCGCGCTCTCTCTCACACACACACACCTCCTGTTCAATCTTTGTGTCTGCCTCTCAAAAATATATACTATGCTTGAATTGTGTCTTTCCCCTTTATACCTAGGTTATATTTATTTTTATTAGAATTCATCTCTGGGATGGAGAGATGTCTCATAGATTAAAAGGAGCTGCTCTTGCAGAGGACCCAGGTTCAATTCCCAGCACTCACATGGAGGCTCGCAAACATCTGTTACTCTAGTTCCAGGGGATCTGATTCCCTTTTCTGGCCTCCCCGGGCACCAGGCATACATGAAGTGCACATACATTCATACATGCCGGCAGAACATTCACAAACACAAAATAAAACAAAGACTTGAGAAACCTTAAGAATTCATCTCTGCTGAACCCGTTGGTATATCTCACCCATCTTCGCTCCTATATCATTTGCTATGACCAGACAATAGCGTAATTTATTTACATCTCCTCCTGATGAGCAATTGGTGTGTTTCCATTTCTTTGTCATCGCAGCCAACACCACAATAAGCATCCCTCTGCAAGCCTCCTGGCACATGTGACTTCCTGTAGGAGTCGGAAGCGCCAGGCCATAGTGAGTAGAAACTCACCTTTATCAGAGAACTTAAGGCTGTCTTCTCAAAGTGGTTGAGCCAATGTCATGAGCACAGACAAGTTCCAAAGAGATCCTCTCCGTGTGCTCACTTAGATTAGAGTGCTTAAAATACTTGTGTAGAGAACATACTCAGAGAAAACACTTTAGTTTCCTGAGTTGCACTGTGAAAGGGTACTGGATTTGGGAGCTGAGAAGATGCCTAAAGGCCCTGGGTACCAAGCTTGGTGGCCTGAGTTGGATCCCTGAGACCCACATTGTGGAAAGAGAGAAAACTAACTCCCAAAAGTTGTCCTCTGACCTCCGTCTGGACACATGCTGTGTGCACCCACAAACATGCATGCATACAAAATAAATTATAAAATGTGATAAAAATTAAAGAGTACTGGATTTCATTAAATTTTATATATCACTTGAGTTTTCTTTTTTAGGGAAAAAATATTTTCCTGAATCTGTTAGTATTAATTATAATTGTAAAGTTTCTGATATTAAACTACTTGTAATTTTGTTTCATTAATAACTCAAGAAGAACATTTGTTTTGGCTATTTGCCTCTGCAGTTTTTCAAATACAGGTAAAGATGCTATAATATACTCTATATGCCCAGGCTCTGGGATTTCCATAAGTCTTGATATAATTACTCTCCATATGTCAGTGATAAGACTCAACTGCTACATCTAATGTCAACATTCTAAAAAGAAAACCTAATTCTTTATCACTACATTATTTGACAGTCACAAAGTTCTAATATTTTACTTTTGTACATGGAAAGCTAAATTTATTTTAAAAAATTTAAACCTCCTGTGATAGCAATGTTTTAAACGAAATCCCATATTTTGCTTCTACAATACGTGAGAGTTGTTTTTATTGGCAATTCCAATGGAAGTTCTCCATATCCCCAGGTCCGTTCTGTTCTCCAGGTACCCTGAGGCACAGGCAGGACCTCTGAGTGCCGAGCCCCTCTGACAGGCAGGGCTTTAGAATATAGCCAGTTTCTTAGCTTTAACCTACACTGCAATTGTCCAGATACTTGGTTCAAATAGGCCTTGGGCAGAACAAAAGGATCTAAATTTCTACAAGTTCCAGGCTATGCTATGCTGGTCCCTCTGGGCAGCATTCTCCTACATAGTCAGAGGCAAGTGGATTTCCAAGCCAGGTGGCTTCTGAGTTCTCTCTCTCTCTCTCTCTCTCTCTCTCTCTCTCTCTCTCTCTCTCTCCCTCTCTCTCTCTCTCCCTCTCTCTTCCCCCCTCCTCTCTCTCTCTTCTCTCTCTCTCTCCCTCTCTCTCTCTCTCTCTGAACATTCATTACATACCATGGTCAAGCATAAAGCCAAGGTTCTATAGGAAGGTGTTGCGTATGTGTGTGCCTCTGATCTGCTGTGGAAACATTTCGTTGACATCGTGATCTGATGCCTCTGTTGGGCTACTCATGAGCACCACCTAACAGCTCATTCACTGCTTATTTCATCGATGAGTTTGAAAGGGAGTGGGGATGGGCTTGAGCATTCCTCATGAGTAGAGACTTTCTCTACAAAGTCCGCCTCCTGGATCACCACCTCTGCAAACCTCAGACTTACTACAAACAAGGCCGCTGCCTCATCCCTGGAATGAGACACTCAGGGGAAGTCAACCCATGCGCCGTTCTGCTCCCCAAATTCTCAAGGGGGGGGGGGAAGATGCTTGCTGAGCAACAGAGAGCCCTGCTGGCTTATTACCCAGAGAACACCAGTCTCTGGTGTAAAGAGGAGATTCAAGCTCATTAGACACAAAGATCCTGAGTTAACCTTTTTGGCTCAGGCTCCACAAGTGGAAGTCGGCATTCTGCTTGCACGGGAGCATGGTTCATGCAATGCATACATGTATGTTCCTGGAGGCAATCAAAAACTGGTCCTTTCTTTTGTTTTTAGTTAAATACATTTTAGCTGGAGCTATAGGGTCTGGGGAAGAGCACTTACCAAGCATGTGTGAGATCCCAGGTTTGATTCCCCCAACAAAATAAATAAATAACACACTAGAATGCCTTGCTTTATTTAAAGACAGCAATATGAACTCCTACCAATTTTCCTCATGACAAATCTAGGTTTTTCAGACTCTGAATTTGTATAAAAAAAAAATAAGGCAAAATTTTAAATAAATTTGAAGATACATGTTCATTTAACAGAACTTCCTTAGGTCTATAATCAAGAAACAAGCTTAATATTCTTCTTCTCTGCTTGCTGGGGTCAGAAGGCCACGGCAAGCTTTGGCCTGTAGGACGGGTTCTTGGTAAGCAAATCTCTTTCCATGTTTTATGACTACTGGTTCTTATTCAGTTACACGAGCCACACACTTCAGGGCAATCACTTATCTGATACTACTTCGTGTAGACTGGAACACCCTCTCCAGTGGAGCAAATCCCCACAGCCTCCCCTTCCCAGCATCCAAAGGATACGGTCCAAAATGAGTTGAGTCAGAGTGTTGTATGCCGACAGGTCACACATTTCCATAATCTGGTTGGAGGAAAAATCCACCTTCTGGTGACAAAAGGAGAACATACGTTACACATTGCTTTCTTTCAGGCTTGCTAGTGTTTAACAGCAAAACCAGAGGACAGGTTTCTGGACGCAGACTTAGCACTGATGGCTGCAGGGGCTCTGCAGCCAAACCAGGCCTCTCTCTCCGCCTTTTCTCGCCGGGACGCTATTGTCACCACCCCGAGAGACGGATCCTCCCTTGTCCACCCTTCCTTCCCCTCCACGGTCTCATTCACTATGCAGCCAAGGCTGGCCTGAAATTCTTAGAGATGAGGCTGGCCGCAAACCTGCAGAGATCTGCTGGGATTGAAGGCATGTGCCACCACGTCCTGCCGACTCTCATGCGTTCAGCGGTTATTTTAAATCTCCTGGTCTCCTTCAGGATTCACTTCAGTTTCACCCATATCACCATGCTTCCTATTTCTTCTAACGCCCAACAGACCACAGTAGCTTCACTCGGGTGTGCATCTGATTGTTCTGTTCTCCAGAGAGTCTCACACGCCGCCCCTCACCGCCAGGACAGTCCCTCTTTATCCCTCAGGCTGCACGGCTTCAGTTGTATCTGCCTTAGTTTGGGGTTTTTTTTATTGCTGAGACACCATGACCAAGGCAACTCTTATAAAGAAAGCATGCTAAGTGAGGGCGGCTCACTTGGTTTCAAAGGTTCAGCCCATTATGATCATGAAGGAGAGCATGGCAGTGTGCAGGCAGACAGACGTGGTGCTGGAGCTGAGAGTGCTCCATCATGCAGGCAATGGGAAGTCAACAGGACACAGTGTCCTGAGCATAGGAATCCTCAAAGCCCACTCCCCAGAGTGGCACGCTTCCTCCAATAAGGTCAAATCCACTCCAACAGAGCCACACCTGCTAAGAGTGCCACTCCCTACGAGATTATGGGGGCCAACCACATTCAAACTACCACAGTACCCTTTCTCAAAATTGACTCATTTAGACAGGCATTTTCAGCAACGTCTGTGGACCCTGTTCTACAATGAGAATACATAATTCATACATACATACATACATACATACATACATACATACATACTAACTAATTAAATAAAAAGCTTTGCTTAATTCATCTACTGGGGAAAATATCTTTTTTAAACAAAAGGTAAGAAAACTCAAGGTTTTGGAACACTATATTGGGCACTTGATGAGGGTGCTGTAACCTCACTCCAGAAGGTGGTCGAGAAGATGCTGAATAAACACTGTCCCTCCTGTGCCCTTTGAAACAGCGACTGCACTCCCCAAACTTACTAAGACGATACTTCCCTACACTAAGTCCTAGAAGGAACCCTAAGGCAGGAGTAAACAACTGGTGAAGGCCGTTACAAACATAACAGGGGTGGGACGGGGATTACGTGGTCAGTAAGACCCGAGCTGACAAAGCCTGGAAAGGAACGGAGCAAGCCATCTAAAGGACCAGTCTACGCCTATGCCAGCGCCAGTCATTTTGAGCATCCCATAGAAGCCTTGCAAAAACTACCTAACAGTCACAACTGGATGCTCCAGTTCCTGAAGGCACAGCCTCCTCCAGGGCTGTTTCACTTTTGCATCAGACTTTTTTGGGGCACAAAGTTTCTGTGAATGAGGGGGCCCACGTCCCTGATGACCTAGCTGAGAGGCTGTTCTAACCAGTGGGAAAGTAAAAAGGCTGTTTATCGGTAAAAACACAAGCCTTCATTTACGTGCAAGATGGGCCCTGATTGGCCCAACACGCCTTCTCTGCTTATATAAGCGGAGGTTCAGGTTCCCAGGACAAGCTGCCTGAGAGACTTTACCTATGCTCATGCCATTGTTTTCCCAGCAGCAGGCCCCACAAAAGGCTTCTCTGGGACGGCTTTTGTTTCTGCCTGCTCTGGTAGTGTGGGGCGAGCTGGTGACATTGGAGAAAGCAGCAGCAGAGGAGTAGCAGCAGTGACGGCTGGGTCATCAAAGCGACAGCAGTCGCAACAGCTGGGCAGCTAACGAGCCAGGTTACAAAAGGTGGCTCCTTGGTAGCTGAAGAGGAGGCGGCTGGGCAGTTTGAGAGAATGACAAGCGTAGGAATAGGGTGACAGAGAAACTAGAGGAGACGATGTGCCGGGGTTGAAGGAGGCTATACGAGCCAGGGAGGGGAGATTCTGGCCACTGTCACTGAAGAATTTTAGAGTGCTGCTGAGTCTTCAGGGTCCAGAGTCAGAGGCTGAAGGCCCTGGAACTCTAACACGAGTCACTCTCAAAGGCTGGAGGAATCCTGCTATCCAGGCCTTACGTAATGGATGCTGTCAGCTACTGCCAAAGGCTGTGGAGCTCCAACTTCCCAGGCTGCACAAGGGTCAGATACACAGGCTTGCAGGAGCTCAGCAGCCGAGGGGGCTACCTGCCGCTGCTCCCTCCTGTGGCATGCTGCTGGCGGACACTGCGAGGGACAAAAGCTTCCAGACAGGAGCACTCAAAGAGCCTGCACTGCTCAGCCACAGTTACCATCTGGACAGAGCCAGGGAATGAATATAAAAAAGTACTAGTTTCTTTAAAAGCAAAGATTGGATAAGGGAGAGGACAAAGTTTGCACCCAGGAAATGCTTTACCACTGTCTCAGCTAGAACCACGCTGCTATAACAAAAGAGACACAAGAGCCACTACTACAAGGGCAAAGGGGTTGCGTGTGGAGGCACATGTCTGGACCTGCAGCAGTCAGGAGGCAAAAGCAGGAAGGGCAGGAGTTTGAGGCCAGCCTGGACTGCATGGAAAGACCTACCGCCCCAGCCCAAAGAAATAACAATCAATTAAAACCTTCTTTTTAACTAAAAAAATGGCATAAATATAGCCAAGAGGACAGAAGGAAGCTGGTTCCTTGAATGTGAGGTTTCAGCAAAGAGCTCTCAAGGACCATATGCTGACAGAGCATTTGGGTGACACACTTGTCTGTATTTCAGTTCAGACACCTGCACTGGAAGCTATCCTCCTGACTCACACTGGAAGCTATCCCCCTGACTCACACTGGAAGCTATCCCCCTGACTCACACTGTAACCCATCCCCCCTGACTCACACTGGAAGC